>NW_027186540.1:7457554-7576312 GCF_028583685.1 Petaurus breviceps papuanus | reverse complement strand
CACACACACACACACACACACACACACACACTGTGCCTGATTCCTGAAATTTACTCCCTCACCTTCCTTCTTAGAATCCCTAGTTTCCTGCATAGGGCAGCTCCACCATGAAGCCTTTCCCAGTGTCCCAAGCTGCCAGTGCCTCACTCCCAAAATTACATTGTCTTTTGACAAGCCAACAAGCATTTATTAAACATTTATTATGTGTCAGGTATAGTGCTAGAGTTGGGAATAAAAAGAAAGGCGACAATCATCCCTTCCCTCAGTGGAACGTAAGCTCCTTCAGGGCAGGGGTTGTTTCATTTTTGTTTTTGTCTCCCCACTGACTAGCACAGTTCTTGTCACATACCGTGTTTCCCTGATAATAAGACCTATCCCGAAAATAAGCCCTCCCCTTACTGTGTAAGATTCCTCTAAAATAAGCCCTTCCCCGAAAATAAGCCCTATTGAGATTGCTACTGTAGTGAAGGTGATCCCTTGCGCTACACGCTACATTACGGTACCCTCTGTATGCACCGTCCCCCCTCCCCCTGTGAAATGCACTGCGCTCCGAGGTGCATCCAATCAGAGCTGCAGCAGTGAGCACGTCATCCTGTTCTTCCCCAGTGATTTGCTTATTGAATAAAGGTACATTTTTTTTGTTCACATTTACCTGTTTATTAAAATTGCTGTCAATGTTCATTAAAATAAGCCCTCCCCTGAAAATAAGCCCTCTGGTGTTTTTCTGTCCAAAAAAAATTAATGACAGTGTCTTATTATCGGGGAAACATGGTAGTAGGTACTAAATAAATACTTGTTGGTTGATTGATTGGTTAGAACCTAGTTCTCTTCACATGTACCACATTGACCTTCCAGTGGTGTGTTCTCCTTAAATGTACAAGATATTTTCAAAGTAGTCTATCTTTTAAAGTACAATGAAAAGATCACTCAATTTTGAGCCTAAGATCTAGGATCTAATTTCGGTTTTGTTACTTTGTGTGATTTATATCCCTTGACTGATCTGAGTGAGCTCATTTTTTAAATCTGTAAAATGGGTATAATGATAAATTATTATGAGGACCAAATGAGTTAAGTTGTAAAATGCTTTGTAAGACTTAAAAGTCACTATAAATGTAAGTTGTTGCTGTTACTCATTTAATGAAGGTCAAATATACCATGAATAGATCCACCAGATACCGTAATCCAAAACCTCATGGTAACAAAACTTTCCTGAGTGTCTTGTATAGCTGGGTGTGTTTTTAGTAATTTATAATAAAGTCAGAAATTTTGAGCTGAAAATGACATAGGGATTATTACAGTGCCATTATTTACGAACAGTGGTCAGCACTGTCGGCCTCCCATGAGGTCAGCAGCCCTGGGTGCTGAGCCAGCACTGCTACTTATGTAGCAGCAAGCACCCCAAGTGTCCTCAGGGTTTGCTGCCACCACAGGTTCTTGGATCTGCTTTGATAAAGGAAAGCAACTCAAAATGGGTTAACAAGCTTACTTTAATCAGTCAAACATATATCGTTTACCTCGTTCAGGGGAAAAAGGTCAGCACCTCGAACTTCAAAGTATACAGGCAGAAGTATCAAGACAGAAACAGATCAAGTAGACAGCTTTCCAAACTGTCCAACCATTACATCCATACCAAATCAACATCTGGGTTTCAACATCTGGGTTTTTTCAAAGCCGGGGCGGGGGGACCTCTGGACAGCGGCTTCCCAGAATCCAGATCAAATCACAGAACACTTCTCACAGTGAGCCCCCCAAAACAAAGCCTCACATCAGGGCTTATATAGCCTTCTCCTGGCTCAGAGAATGTAACAACCTTTTAGACCCACTGGCCAATCAAAAAGTATCTACTGAAAAACAAGCCTCCCACCCCAGGCTCCACGTGCACTTCCTGTGAAAACTCATGTCATTTAAACCACCTTAAGCAGATAAGCCAGTGAATTGTTTGAAAGATAGGTATCAAGCAAGAGGAAGAGGTTAATTAACTCACTAATTGTACTAAAGTATGTAATTGTGTTGATGTGGGTCCTCTCTCCATAGGTGAATATCAGCAGCTCCTCTGTGCCCTAGTAGATGGTATTTTTGTGTAGCTGTGGCTAAAAGATAAGTCATCCTGTGTCTAAGCTTGGGATAGCTAGGCTGGTCCTCAGAACTACTGTCTATCCCCAAGCCTAGACTCAGAGCCTTTAAGCTTTGTGTGCGGGACTTGTCTCAACTTCCACTTCATTTCCATGCCTTTTGAGAGTCCAGGGCTACCTCAGTGCCACCGGGAGGCAGCAGAGCAAGACCTGAATGAAGGAACTAATTAGTTCCTAACTCACCTAAAATTGATTTACTTCATACCATAAGATAATTTCAAAATATTTAATTTTCATAAATTCTGTTGTTTTCCTTAGGTTCATGTGAACAAATTGGATATGTTTAAAAACATGCCTGATATCCTTCACCATATAACAACGGATCGTCATACACAGATTCATGCCTGTCGGCACCCACGGGTATGTACCCATTTTTTTTTTTCTCTTCATGCCACTTTTATGTAATATAGATGTCAAGGCATTTTAGCAGTGGAAGGGAACCTATGCATTGTCTGATCTAATCCCTTCAGTTTACAGATGAGGAACCTGAGAGTCAAAGAGATTAAGTGAAATGTCCAAATAATTTTGAAAGTTAACTCACCCACAAAGTGTTGCAATAAAATGTATATGTACTTTAATAACTGATTTCTTTCTTTTTTTTTTTAAAGCAATTGGGGTTAAGTAACTTGCTCATGGTTACATTGCCAGTTATTTTGTGTGGGTGCCAAGTATCTGAGGCCGGAACCGATCCCGGGTCTCCCGACGCCGGGGCCGGCACTCTTACTCAGTGTGCCACCTGGTCGCCCCAAATAACTGATTTCTTTAAAAACAAGATGCAAATAATTATTTAAGGAAGAAAGTGTTTACTGCCTACTTTTTTGCATTTTTAAAAATGGTGTTTTGAATGATGAAAACGATATTCATGTTTTTTAATTTCCTTTGCATCCTATTCACTTAGAAATTACTGATGTTCTGTTTAAACAAAACTGATACTATTTCTCCACATCTAGACAATAACTCAGGGGAATACATTCTCTTAAACAGCAAAGGAAAACCACTTCATAGTCTGTTTGGAAATGGGAGTACATGTCACCTTCTACTTTTATAATTTACCAGTAGTTTGTAGAAAGGAGAAGGATGTGTTTTAACACTTCTTACTGCCCATCTTGAACATAAATATGTTTGTTCCTTATTTGTTAAATGTAGTTCTATTCATTTGAATTCCTACATGTTTATCCAGATTGTAGTTATTCTGAACATAGTGGCATCACTGATACCCCTTAATCATATTATTGCACAATAGGAGAACCTGTCTTGTCTGTCCCCGCATTTGTTAATAGTTTGTCCATGTTCGACATGTGAAACCCACGTTGCCTTTCCCAGATCACAGCAGATGCTATAGCACAAAAATGTGTGTGTGTGTGCATGCACAGATAGATAGCTCAGCAGTGAAAATTATTATGGGTCTGTGGTCAGAAACTTAAAGTAAGTGATACTAGGGGCTGAAAAGAAAGAGAGGATGATGGAAAAGCTAATTTAATAAAAAATGTGACATAAGCCACAATGCTTAGTGTACTACTTTAGGCAACCAGAAAGTTGTCATCAGGTTTATATTTGCTATGATGCCTGTGTGTATGTGTGTGTGTGTTTTCTTTAGTGTGAAATGACAAGTACTTGTACACATTTACACCTTGTTTTACCAATTTATTTTCCTTGCCTTATGAGGCCCTTTTCTTTGAGTCCCTTCCCTGTTCCTTGGATGTTTTTCAATCCTCTTTCATATGCAAGCTACTGTCAGATTGAGTCCTTTTCTTTCAAGTTGTTTTTCCTTATTTCTCTTCTCAAATTTCCCAAATTTCTCTTCCCTAAATTTAGCCTTTGGCCTTCTCTGAATTCCAGACTTTTCCATTTAGCCTCATAGTTTTACTGGCACTGGCCCTGTGTAGCTGAAGTTCTCCTCTTATTCACACCCTTCTGTGACAGACCCAACTCCTTTGAAATCTGTAGGTAGCCCTTCATTGAAGCTTTGGTATTTTCTTTTTTTTTTTTTTTTTGGTTATATCTTCTATTGATTCTTTCTTTATGTGACTTGTCTTTATGTTGTGGTATAACTCCAAGTGTTTCTTGAGTGACTATACTCTAAAATTACGCAGTCCAGGATATGCCTTACGGTCGTAGGCATAATGATAACACATCAAAATTTAAGATGAAATTTGCCCTCATTTGAGAAATTATTTCAATAATTGGTGAAGATACCATAGTAATGCAGTAAATTAAATGGTGCCATTGTTTATCATATTTTCATTCTGTGTTGATGCAAAAAGGCTCTTTTGTCAAAAATTCATGGGATTTCTAGAGCTCAATGTCTAGGTCTTTGACTTTTCTTTATCTTATTTAGTCAGAAGAATTTTTTCGATGGAACAGATTGCCATGTGGAATTGCTTCTAAAAATGGGACTCCATTACATGTGATCAGCATTAAGCCATCCACAATGTGGTTTGGAGAAAGAACCAGGAAAACAAATGTAATTATGAGGTAAGACATGTGTATATATTGGAGAGTGGGGTGGGACAATATATCAATGTGTTATAAAGAACGTTCTGATTAGAAAAGTCTTTTTTGACTCAAAATATCTAATCTGACTTTCTCTAAATTTAGTCTAGTATGAGGATAATAGAGATTTTACAATTTCTAAGCTGTACTTTTAAAATTAAACTTTACTACCAAGCTTGTTTTAATGACAACCAGCCAATAACTACTTATTGAAGCAAGGTTAAAAAAATGTTGCTTGCCTAACAAGAAACAATTGTAGTATAGCATAAATATATAAGCAGTGGCTAATAGGTCACTTGGATACTCCTAAGGTAAATCTTCAGCCGTTTGCCCCTTTTTATTTAGACCTAAATATATGATGGGATTTATTGTCTTCTTACAGAGAAACAGATATTGAGATAGTAGTTTTACATATTGGATGTGATAAATGTAGTCATGATAGTTGTGGTTGTAGTAATACATGGATTTAATACAAGTATTCAGACTCTTTTACAGTCTCTTAAATGCTATGGGAATTCATAGAAAGATCATTGAAGGGCAGAATCAAGACTGCATTGGAAAAAAAGGAGTTGAGGTTAGTGCTGGAAGATTCAGGTACTTGAATTTAGAAGTAGCAGATGATAGGGAGCAGCAAGGGAATAGAAATAGGAGTGAAAGTAGTATTTGTGGGGAGTATTAAGTAGAAATGCCTGAGTAGAGGGAAGAGCTCAAATTGACTAATGTTGAGAAGTAAAAGTGGCCAAAGTAGGATGTGTCCAGATTGTGGAGGGCCTTGAGTGATGGGCAGAGAATATGGAACCATGATGACATGCTATGATAAAAGGGGCATCTTAAGCAGATGAGCCTGGGGGCAATTAGCAGTATGGTTTGGAGGAAGGAGTTGTTGGAGGCTGGGATTCCGATGAAGAGACTGTTGCAATAGACATTGGGTTTGGAGAACACAGACAAAGGTGGTGCCCATGGTGATGGAGGGAACTTTAGGAATCATCTTGTTCAACTTCTTCATTTTAGAGATGAAGAAACAGAGGCCCAGAGAGATGAAGTGACTTGTCTCAGAGATATAGTGTTGGGATAGGACTTGCAGCAGACACAAATTAAATGTCTCCAACATGACTGGACTTTGTTTCTTAAATTTCTGTAGGGCCCTATGGAATCCCGAGTTGCTATAGAATATTGTTTGGAAAAGTTCTAATCTAAACCATTACCTGTAGGTGATAGTTGAAATCACAAAAGTGACAGTTAGCCTGGTTGGTACATACTAATTGGTATCTCATAGGAGCCATTCTCAAGTCAGATATCATTTGATATTTTTATTAGTGATCTGGATAGTGAAATTGAGTATGCCTATCAAGTTTCCAGAGGTTGCTGTCCTGGACAACAGATATATAATTATCTATAAAATAAATAATAATAAGCTTGGACAGATTTGATAACGTGCCTCTTTCAAACAAGATGAAGCTTATCAGGGATAACACATGAACTAGTGAAAGCAGCAGGGGACTAGGAGTCCCAGGAAACTGGGGGCTTAGTTCCAGGTTTACATGAATTGTGTGAACTTTGGCAAGTCTGTAGTTCAGTTTTATCATTTATAAAATGGAAGAAGCTGGGCTAGTTGACAGCTGAGGTCCCTTCCAGATCAAGCTCTATAATCCTATAGTTCTATACAAAGATGGCAAAGAAAAACCTAGACATCACTGGGTTCATAACACTTTCATTTATTTTTCTTCTACTTATTTTTAAATAAAGATGGTAACACAATTCTAGATTTTGATGTAAGAATAATATACATTTTGGTGTGGTAAATCAATAGCTTTTTGGAACACTTATTACAGACTGCATGCTCTAGGAGATAAAGAAGTGTCAGACATAGTCCCTACTCTCCAGGAACTTATGATCCAGTTGAGAAGACCAGAAGTAAACACATAAACATACACCTATACAATCTAAATAACAAAAGACTTTTAAAAGCATTTCAAGATAGCAACAGAAGAAATGTCAAAAGTCCATACATGATTACTGTAAGCTAATCATTGTTGTAAGAGTTTGAAGGAAATAGAGATCATTCTCAGAAAAGAGTGGTTGGAAAAGGGAGTTAAGATTTTATATGGGTCTGGAAAAATGGTTAGGATTTGGATAGGAGAAGTGGGGAAAGGAGGGCAAATGAAATGGCCTGAGCAAAAGGACAGAGGTGGAAAAACAGAAGGTATGATTGGGAGACAGTGAGCACATTGATTGAGCTAGAACAAGGGATTTATATAAGAGAATAGTGCAGAAATAAGACTTGAAAAGTTAGATTGCAGAGTTTGTGGAGGGCCTCAGATGTTGGCTTAAGTAGTTGGAACTTTTTAACTTCTACCCAGTTGGAGAGACACTGAAAGTTTTCCAGCAACTAGAATATCATGACACAGCTACGTTTTAGGAAAATTAATCTGGTATTTGTGGACGGGATAGATTTAAATGGGAAGGGGCTGGAAATCAAGGGGACCAGCTAGAATACCATTGTCCAAGTATGAAGTGTTATAGATAAGAACCAGGGTTCTAGAAAGAGAATGAGAAGTTATTGTGAAAAATTGATAGGGCCTGATGCTTGGATATGGGATAATAGTAGTTTCTTTAACAAAAATAGGGGAGCAAAAAAACTCAATTTGATCCGTGTTTGAATAATGTCAGGATATTTAAATGGAAATATTTAGTAGACATTTGGAAATGTGGGGCAGGAATTTTGGGGAGTGACTTGGTCTATATAGACGAATTGGTTGAAAATGAGAGTGGATGAGATCTCCAAGTAGATAAATAGATAAGAGAAGAGCAGAAGGATGATGCAGAACGGGAAAATTCTTCTGCTATGTTCTGCATTGGTTGATCAATTAACAAACATTTATTAAGAACCTATTAAGGGCCTTGAATATGCCAGCATTGTGCTAGGAGTTGGGGATATAAATACAAAAGTGGGACAACTTCTGCTCTCAAGGAGCATTATATGCAAATATGGGATATATACAAAATAAATACAGTGATTTTGGAGTGGAAAACTGACAACTGGGAGAATCAGAAAAGACCTTTTAAAGGAATTGGCCTTTGAACTGAGACTTGGGAATGCAGAGGTGGGCAATACGATATTATACAGGTCAGTTTGGCTGGAAGGTAAAATAAATGAGGGTGAATACTGTGTAATCAGTCTGGAAAGATGAACTGGAGCTGCATTAAAGCTGATCGGCTTTAAGTTCCAGAAGAGTTTGTTTTTTATCCTAGATACAATAGGGAATAAGTGAAGCTTCTTGAGCAGGGGAAGGAAATGGTCCGACCTGTACTTTAGGAATACCAGTTGAACAGTGTAGACCATGAATGGAAGAAGGATCATGGGATCATAGATAGAGTTGGAAGGGACGTCAGAGAGCAACTGGTCCCAGCCCCTTCACTTTATAGGTGAGGAGCTGAGGTGACTTGCCAGGCCTCACCTAGCTAATAAGGGTCTGGGGCAAGATGTGAACACTGCCCCCAGGTCCAGGTCCCTATCCACTACACTCTGCTGCTTCCCATTTCTTTCATTTGCATAGGAGGAAAAAAAGATACTATACGCTTAAATTTCCAGAGTTCATTCAGACATAAAGAAGTCCCCCTGCCTGTAGGTTGATTAAATAGTGGAGTCGGCTACCCTGGGAGAGCTCACAATGATTATGAATGTGGATTAACAAGGTTTTTGTTGTTGTTGCTACTTTTTCTTAGAACTGGAGAGAGTTCGTATAGAGCTTGTTTTTCATTTCATTCTTCCTACAGTGAGGTAAGTGGATAGTGGGTGGCTTTAGTGTCCTTGACTTTCAGGCATATTTGCTTCTGCTATTCAGATTTGTTGTAGTTCATCATAAATACTTGTGTTGATGTGTTTCCTAGAAGATAACCCCAGTGGGATTTCTTTATCAGTAAAATCTATCAAAATACTCTAAAATATGTATTACCAGAAATGCCCTCCTAAACAAAAGGTAGAATTTATGTATCTTATAGAACTGTTATCATTCAAAGGAATATTCAGTAATAAAGAGAATAATCCCAATACACAACTAACTTTAAGGAGATGTCCAGATTGTACTATAATTTTGTTTTACTGAATATTGTCTTGAGCAGTATTCAGTAAAATGTGAGTAAATTGCCCTTAACGAGGCTTAAAAATATTTAGTTATTGTTGCATAATGACTGTCATTATACTGATAGTTATACGGGGATCCAGGTTGTATCAAACCGGTAATGTGGTACTTGTCCTTTTCCTGAACAATTCATTTCCAAATTAATTTGCCACTATTTTCATTCTTCTAAACTAAGACAGACTCTCATGAGGGTGCACATTCAGCATGTTCATGTTTGGAAGTAGAATGAAATAGACTTGGGTGACATTTGTGTGGTAGCAAAACTTAAGATTTTTGCTTTAGAACTTTAAATGCTATTTTCCCCCCATTGTTACTGGACCTACCCTGGGCCATGCTGCCCCCCGCTGACTGTAGTGTGACACTGTCCTGACCCTGGAAGGCATCAGTCATCAGTATGTTTTGCCTCTGGTTTTAGGTGATGGCTCATTGAACAGTCACAAACGCAGAATCTCAGAGTCAGCAGGAATCATGGAGATCTAATTTCCCTGAATCCAAATCCCCTCTCAGCATTCTTATTTCTGACCTTGGGCAAGTGTTCAGGTTCTCTGGGCTTCAGACTCCTTATCTGTGAATGGAGAGGGATGGACTAGATAGCCTCTAAGGCCCCTTCCAGCTCTAAATCTATGATTCAGTGATCCCCAATGTAGTCCTCTCTGAATTGCCAGAACTAACTTTTTTGAGTTCACTGCCAGATCTCCAGGGGTTGTTTCTTGTAGCTATTTCTGGTCTCAAGTATCTTCCACCTGCAGTGTTAGTCATTTTCAGAAATTGGGGTAGAGTAAAAATACAATTATGAAATGCCAAGCTGTCTAATTGCAATAACAACTCCCCCCGCCCCCCACCACTATATTTAGAACCACAAGTAGCATCATATTTGGACAGCATTCAACAAAATACAAATTATAAAATACAGTTCTATCCTAAGGGAGTTTAGATTCTGGTGAAATGACATAACAATGGATTTATACTTTAAAATTTCTGGTCTCTGCCTTAAGAATCATCACTCTTCCATAATGACTACAATAAACTTTAGCTCTTACTTTCATTCTTCTTTAGCTCATTCCAGCCTTACTATTTGATCTTTATTTTATCAAATCGTATTGCTATCCTTAATTAGTACTTCGTTCTCTTAGATGTAGTGTCTAAATATTTGGACTAGATAACCTCCAAGGTTACAACACTTATGTCTTATATTTTCTATAATATACCCCATTTCAGATATTCTGCCTCCTTGTCCCTATAAACCATCAAAATGTTAGTCAGTAATCTCCAACTCTCTCAGGAGGTGACTTTGCAAACAATGGAGCAAAAATGAAAAGAAAGAGTTAAGATGAAGACCTTAGGCTAGAAATACAAAATAATACAAAATAGTTAAGGACTGTAATAGAGAAGAGAGAACGCTTTAAAAGGTGTAGATTGATAAAGCACCAGATGAAGTCCCACAGGGAGAAAAATAAAACTATTAAAAAAAGGTTAGGTAGCAGAACAGAACTTTACCCTGGAGTGAGAAGGAAGGGCAGAGTTCACAGAAGGAAGTTGGGACCTTTGGTGGGAGGGATGAAAGATCTATTCTGTCATATTTCCTAGGAAGGCCAAAAGGACAGTTTTCTATTGACTACTTATTTTATTACAAAAAATATCTGTTTAATAACTAAACTTAACATTAGTCATTAGTTACAAAGATAATATTTTAAGGCAACTTTTAAAGAAGTAAATTCCTATGGCATAATTCTTCTTTTTTAGTAATTTGGAATTTTGGGTAGAAGTTAAAAGCCATAGTCTGTGATTTTCAGCTAGTTTGCTATTGGAATGTCTTAGGCTGCCTGTCTCTCTGGATCAGCTGTCACATTTCTTTCATATTCCTTTTAGCCATAAGTGGTCTTTGTACCCTGTCAAAGGTATTTATGTCAGTCTCCAGGCAGGCTTTACTTTTTAAATTTTTCTGAAACCAGCAACCCTGTTTCTTTTCTTTATATGCATCTCAAGAAGGAGGGGAAGGGAGCAGTTTTACATATGGTAAAATCACATTAATGAAAGCATAGGGGCCTGTGTGTTTGCTTTACTCTAATTAGCTAGAATTAGTTTCCTATCATCTGGGTAGAATGGCAAAACAGCTCCTGCCCATTTCCTTTTTTCCTATTAGCAGTTGGTATTTTATATACACTAATGAAGTTAGACCTTAGTTCTGGGTAGCTTCTCCCAGTGCCACAACCATCTACCCTGTCTACCTCCCCCTCTCCCCTCAGCAAATCTCTGGAAACTGGATATTAAGGTAGTCACCAGTTAACAAACTGTTCCAACCAAAGTGGCTATATTCCTTACAGAGAACAAAATATATAGACATAAATATATATATTAATTTACACAAGTGTTTTGAATTAGATTGGTTTTTATTAGAGTTTGTATTTTTTAAAATACTCTGTGTGTGAATGAATGTATAGTGTCCCAAAAATCTCAGTGCATTTTTAAGCTGTAAAACTTCTGCTTGTATGGGAGTAGGGTTTGAGGGAGAGATACTTTTCCACTTGTGTTCCCCTTTCCTTGTAGTTCCTTACCCTGAGAGAGAAAGAAATAAATTACCTGTGTATAACTCTGTCCTTTCTTACTTTCCCTGAACTACATCTTAAACTCCTACTTACCCTGTTTGGATGCACTTCATAAAGAAAAAGTGGTAGACAGATAAAGCATTATTTTCTATTTCACAAAGTCTTTAAGAGTTTAAAGAAAGCAGTAAGTTAAAAATTTCTAAATAAAGGATTTTCTCATTTACTTTCCTCCTTTAATTAAAATACGTATTTCCTTTTTTCCTACAAGGCCATAGGAGATGACAGGATCAAAGATCTAGAGCTGGAAGGGACCTCAGAAGTCATCTAGCCCAGTTCAGCCCCTTCCTATTACAGTTGAGGAAACTGAGGTCCAGCAAGGTTAAACAAGTTGTCCAAGGTCACAGAGGTAGAAAGCATCAGAAGTGGGATGGGAGCCCTGTGGTTCTGACTTCAGAACTGGTGTACGCCAAAGGCCCCTTCAGTAATTCTTAATGTTTGCTGAATTGAATTGCCTTTGATTAAATCCTGACTTTAGAAGATTTAAGATGCAACAATTGATTTGTACCTCAGTTCCAAAAGGGAATAGTTCTCTGACTCACAGGGGTGTTGTGGAGAGTAAGGAGAAAATACCTATATAAACAATCTGAGCTTCTTACAAGACACAAAGTATTCATACCATATGTAACCATACTGTGCCTTTTGTGTGTCCATGAACTGCACTCAGTAAGGAGAGAGACAATCAAAGCATTTGAAGAGCTTCTGGATTTCTTTCATTTAAAAAGGTTTGCATCTCATAACAATGACTTTGTATAGGGAAAGACAACAGAATTTTAAGATTTTATGTTGCACGTGGTTATTTAAAGGCATCAACTAACTGAAAAGGGGATGTATCTGGGTGCTGAACCTCTCTGAGCAAGGAGGCAAATAATATGTGCACAAAACAGGATTTGGGGTACATGTTGTATTATTCAACAAACATCTGAGGCATATAGAAGATTCCTTTACCTTACCTCCACCATTTCCTGGACACAAGATTTTGTGATTTAACTTGTTAAAGGTAGAACTTTTTTTTCCCACTAGTGATACATTATTTGTTTTTCCTTTTCCATTAGATTAAGGATTTCTTGAGCTACATACATCCTGTCAATGTGTATCCAAATGTCATACCTGCGGGTGCAACAATGGATAAGGTGGTAGAAATGTAAGTAAGAGAGTTTTAAATGAGCCCCAAACTAGATGCTGTTGTCACTGGGATACTTGGCTAGGAGGCTCAAGCTGTTCAGTGGAATCTGGATGTAAATCGGGTTCCATTTGAAATTTGTGAGTCCCGTCTTCAATGGTAGGTTACTCTTACTGTTTTTCTCCATTTCCCTTTTGCCCATTCGGCGTCCTTATTTCCTCATTTTTTACTCTGACGTACTAGTTTTCCAAACAAATTTTTGCTTGAAGATTACTCATCTCCCATGAGCTACTTCTCTACTCCACTTAAGCCACAGACAAAGATGGTCATGCTTTTGATCTTCCCATCACCCACAGATGTACCTACCACCTCTGTGTTCAAGAATTCTGACATAATCTGACCATAATCTATTGGTTTTTCATTTTTCTGCCTTCCTTTACATAACCTTACTCTTCATTTGTACCCTGATCTTCATTCCCTGGACCCCTCAGTTTTCTCCCAGGCTATTTTCCCCGCATTAGTCTATCTCTCCTCTTCTCCCCATCCTGGTTCCTTGGTGAACCAACTCTATCCTGTCCTCCTATCTCAAATCCTTAGCTCCCTTATCATATAGACAGTTATGCCCAGTTAAGCTTCATCTTTGGATCACTTTCACCATTCTCTCCTACATACATGCTGCTGAATGAAGGTGGTGAAAATCATTTACCTGTTTTTACTAGATCCACTACAGATTTATGTTACATAATTTCAAGCAGCCTCCACTGCTGCTTGGAAATCCTCCTGTACCTCCCTTACCTACTCACTATCCCACTCTCCACAGCAGCTCTTTATCCCTCCTCAAACCTCCCACAGTTCCCCATCTTCCACTCTCTCAGCTGAGAACCTTGCCTCATATTTTCAGGAAAAAAAAAATTGAGATCCTTTGTCTTTTCCCTCTTCCTCACCTGCTATCAGTTGCCTTTTGCCATTTTCTCCTTCATCTTCCTCATATGATGAAGTGACCTTAATCTGTACCAAGGCCGACCCCTTTACTTGTTCAAGAGATTCTGTTCCATCCCATCTCCTCTAACAGACTGGCCCCTCTGTCATCCCCACTCTTGCACTTATTTTCAGTCTTTCCCTCTCTACTGGCTCATTTCCTATTGCCTGAAAACATTCCCAGTCTCCCCTCTCCTGAGAAAAGCCTTCTGTCCCTGCAGCTGTCCTATTTCTCTTTTACCTTTTGTAGCTAAACTCCTCAAAAAGGCCATCTACAATGTACTCCAGCCTTCTCTCCTCTCACTCTCTTCTTAACCCTTTATACTCCAGCTTCTGATCTTATCATTCCACTGAAACTGCTCTCTCCAAAGTTACTAATGATCTTTCAATTACCAAATCAAATGGCCCTTTCTCTGTCTTCATGAGCAGCTAAGGAGATATAGTGAACAGAGTGCTGGGTTTGGAGTCAGAAGATCTAAGTTCAAATTTGACTTCAGACCCTTACTAGTGTGACCCTGGTCAGGTCACTTAACTTCTATGACTTAGATTTCCTATCTGTAAAATAGGGTTGTTGTGAGGATCCAGAGAGATTAAGTATAAAGTGCTCAGCACAGTACCTGGCACCTTGTAAGTGCCATATAAATGCTAACGATTATTAGCTAACAGTCTTTGACACTGTTGACTGCTCTCTCTTTCTTGATACCCTCTTCTCTCTGGATTTTAAGGACACCACTCTCTCCTGGTTTTCCTCCTACCTATCAGACTTTTCCTTTTCAGTCTCCTTTGTTGGATGCTCATCCAAACCGCACTCTCTAATCATAGATGCCCCTTAGGGTGCTGTCCTGGGCCCTCTTCTCTTTTCTCTTTATACTGTGGTATAGATGGTGAACTCATCAGATTCCATGGATTTAATTACCATCTCTATGCTTATGATTTTTAAATCTACCTTTCCACCTCTTCCTAGCTTAGTCCCCTCCCTACCTTTCCAATCTTCTTGCACCTTTCATACTCTGCAGTCGAGTAACACTGACTTCCTGACTGCTCCACAAACAAGGCACTCCATCTCTCAGCTTCAGGCATTCCTTCTGGCTGCCCTTTATGTCTGAGACACTCTCCCTTCTCCATTCTGACTGCTGATCTTCCTTAGCCTCTTTTAATTCCAGCACCTTCCCTCTGCTAATGATCTCCTCTTTATCTTGCATCTGGTTTGCTTTGTATAGGTTCGTCTGCGTGTTGTCTCCCATTATTGGATTGTAAACTCTCTGAGGGCAGGGACTGTCTTTTGCCTCTTTTTCTATCCCCAGTGCTTAGCATAGTACCTGGTAGTAGGTGCTTTAATAAATGTTTGATTGGTATTTGTAAAGTACATAGCACAGCCCTTGGCACATATTATTTATAGGCATTTAATGTTTATTGATTGGTTGGCTGATTTTTGCCTGTGATAAGCCATCAACAAATTGTAAAAATTTTGTTGTCAGCCTCCATCTTACAAGCCAACTACATTTGTACCTTGTGGTCTTCCATAGACAATTGTTTTTTAATATTTTGTTGTTAAATTTATGAAAACTTCAATTTAAATCATTTTCCCAAATATTTAAAATAAATTAGGAGAGTTTACTCTTTAGTGAAACACTATAGTGATTTCTTAAAGCGAAGAATATTTTTGAATGAACATAACCATTCTGATTGAACTGCTTCTAAATTTGAATTTATATATGTTCATTTGTCTTAAAGCAGAGCATACCCTTCAAGTGAAGTCAATAAATATTTATCAAGAAGCTAATGTTTTTGTAGCACTGTGCTAAATACTCTGAGGTATACAGGAAAAAAAAAATTGCCAGAGTTTCTGTCTTCAAGGCAGTGGGTCTAATTGGGAAGATGAAATAAATAGTTAAAGTAATGAAAAGGAATTTTAAATAAGCATATATCCAGCTGATTATTACACTTCAACATAGTCACCTTGATAAGTCATACATTGAGTCCAGTGATACTTAGTACAGCTTTGAAACATTTATGGATCACCAGGACTCTGTGTTTAACATTTCTCAGTATTAGTTAACCAGGAAAGGGCTCAGTATACAGAGCTTTATGCAGTAAATCCCTTGGACACATTTTAATGTTGCTACACCAACATCTTCAGGCATTCTCTTGGATCCGCTCCTCCTCTGCTGCCTGGCCCTCCTACTTTATTAGCTTTCTCATTTACTGCTTCTCGACTTGCTCTGAATATCTTGGAGACGTAGTTTGTCCACTTTACTTTTACAGTCACTTTACTAGTGGCTGATGTAACGTCAACAGAATAAATCTTTGATATTTCATAGTACCGAGAGTTCTACGTTGGCATTGCTTTTTATTCAGGTAGGAGGTTTCACCTTGATCCAGGTCAGTGACAGAGAGCAGTGTCAGATCATACTAGGCTGTCCTATTTATTTACAGCTGACTAAGCTGTGCAGTACAGAATTAAAAAATCACTTAACAATCAATTCTTTGTGCCACCAAAGAGAATTATATCTGTGGAGTTTAGAGTTATGATCTGACTTCCGTTTCAGTTATATACTTAATAGAATGATACTCTCTCTAGTCCAATTATCCTTTTAGTAGCCCCGTAATAGAGTCATATGTTTCTTTCCTTGGGAGAAGTATTACATTTCTTTTAGAGCAGGAGTTAGTAGTCTTTTCTTGTTTCATGGACACCTTTGATAATCTGGTAAAATTTATGGACTCCCTTTTAGAATAATGTTTTAAAATGCATAAAATAAAGCCCTCTATGTGCAGCAAGGTGGCCCAGTGGATAGAGTGCTAGTCCTGGAGTCAGGAAAACTTGAGTTCATAATTAGCCTCAGACACTTACCGTGTTTCCCCGATAATAAGACCTATGCCGAAAATAAGCTCTCCCCTTACTGTGTAAGATTCCTCTAAAATAAGCCCTCCCCCGAAAATAAGCCCTATTGACATTGCTACTGTAGTGAAACGCTACATTACGGTTCCCTCTGTATGCACCGTCCCCCCTCCCCCCGTGAAATGCACGCTGCGCTCCGAGCTGCATCCAGTCAGAGCTGCAGCAGCGAGCGCGTCATCCTGTTCTTCCCCAGTGATTTGCTTATTGAATAAAGGTACATTTTTTTTGTTCACATTTACCTGTTTATTAAAATTGCTGTCAATGTTCATTAAAATAAGCCCTCCCCTGAAAATAAGCCCTCTGGTGTTTTTCTGTCCAAAAAAAATAATCAGACAGTGTCTTATTATCGGGGAAACATGGTACTAGCTGTGGCAAGTGTAAAGGGAATGTAAATTTTTAAGATCTTCCCTGCCCCTAGGCTTAAGTGCACCTGGAGCCTGTGGTGGGAAGCTTGTTTTTCAAGAGATACTTTGTGATTGGGCAGTGGGTCAAGAAGGTTGTCACATTCTCTGAGCCAGGAGAAGGCTATGTAAGCCCTGATGTGAGGCTTTGTTTTGGGGCTCACTTTGAAAAGTATTGTGTGACTTGACCAGATGAGACTCTGGGCAGCCGTAGAGCCCTCTGCTTTGAAAACCCAGATGTTGATGCTTCCCTCTCTGGTACCTGGGATTAGGTATGGATGTATGTAATGGTTGGGCAGTTTGGAAGCCTGTCTGCTGAAATGTTCTTGTAACTTATGCTTGTATCCTCTGAAGTTCGGGGTTTTGACCTTTTTATCCTGAACTAGGTAAACGAGATATGTTTGATTGATTAAAGTAAGCTTGTTAACACATTTTGAGTTGCTTTCCTTTAGCAAAGCAGATCTTAAGAACCTGTGTTGGCAGCCACCCTGGGGACGCTGGGGTGCTTGCCGCTACAGCAAGTCACTTACCGTGTTTCCCTGATAATAAGACACTGTCTTATTTTTTTTTGGACAGAAAAACACCAGAGGGCTTATTTTCAGGGGAGGGCTTATTTTAATGAACATTGACAGCAATTTTAATAAACAGGTAAATGTGAACAAAAAAAATGTACCTTTATTCAATAAGCAAATCACTGGGGAAGAACAGGATGATGCGCTCACTGCTGCAGCTCTGATTGGATGCAGCTCAGAGCACGGCGTGCGTTTCACGACGGGGGGGACGGTGCATACAGAGGGTACCGTAATGTAGCATGTAGCGCAGGGGATCACCTTCACTACAGTTGCAATCTCAATAGGGCTTATTTTCGGGGGAGGGCTTATTTGAGAGGAATCTTACACAGTAAGGGGAGGGCTTATTTTCGGGATAGGTCTTATTATCGGGGAAACACGGTATCTGTTTGCCTCAGTTTCCTCATCTGTAAAACGAGCTAGAGAAGGAAATGGCAAATTACTGTAGTATCTTTGCCAAGAAAATCCTGAATGGAGTCATGAAGAGTCGGACATAACTAAAAACGACTAAGCAACAAGAAAAACAAAAACTAAGATCTATAGGGTTACAAAGGAAACCAATTATGTAGAAACATAATTATTAAAGTATTTTAAAAATAAGTTCTTGAACCATAGGTTTTAGAGTTTGGCCAGGTCATTCCATTTGGTCTTCAGTTTGTTCCCATGCTAGAGATGTATCTCTCAATGTGAGTGTGTCAACATACACTTATAGAAACCAAGACAGCCCCTGTTCTCCAAAGGACATATTTCTAGAGGATTTAATGCTAGCTAGATAATATGTAGCAATGTTGTTGAAAGTTATCAGTCCCACCAAATGCAGTTACTTTTATTTCTTTTATGTACTTTCGTGTGCTTCTGTATCAGATCCTGGACAAGGCTTTATATTTTCTGTTGAATCATGCATAGACCTTTCTCCTCCTTTTTCACTTGTATACTGTATAGGGACCTAGAATTCTAAAACTAGCTTATGGAAATTGATTTGGATCCAGGAGAGGAAACACAAAAACATAATGCAAGTCAAGTGTGTTAAGGAGCAGTGCAGCCTATGGGAAAAGAGCTGAGATAAGGAAAGATGTAAAAGTCTTTGACTTTTGACCAGTATTTAAGCTTAATTACAAAAGCAAAGTGGTCTTTTGGAATGTAGAGTCCTAAATGATCAAATTATTTAGGAAACTGTTGGAAGGAATAAATTAGCATAAAAATATAGGGGATCCATCATTCACTGGATCTTTGATTCCATAACACCTGTTTGGTATATGGCTTGTTTAGCCATACAACTTTCTGTTTGGCAAAGAATAGTGGCCATAAGGAACTATTTGTAGTGATAGTCTAAATTCTAATTTAGATAAGATCAATTTTTTTGAAATACTTTCATTTCTTTTAAAATGGTTTATTAGGCAAAGACTTGCATGGTAATGATAAAAGAATGTTTCCTTTCTTGGATGCCTGATAACCACAATATTAGTCTCTGAGTCAGATTATTAATTGCATGTTCTTATATTCCCTCAGTGTGTACTTAGAAGAGTTTAGAATGTCCAGGAGGGGAAGGCATATTCACAGCTGAACCTGTTGAAAGCTTTTGTGTAATAATTAAAAGATATTTCTCCCCGCTGTCTCCCCAACAGTGATTACTTTGAAGGGGTTGAAAGTCATTTAGATGTATAAGTTCTAGCATTTTGTTAATAAAAAACATCTACATCATTACTTTATATCCATGACCTCATACATATAAAACATATGATTTCAACAGTATGGGTACTCTCTTTACCAAACAACAGATTGTAATCCTTTCATACTTTACTAGACTGTTTGATGAATTGAGTTCAACTTGCCAAAATATTTCAGCAGCTAGTGGCCAGCCTTCTGTGATGATTCTTTCCAAACTTAACTAGATTTATCTTCAGACAACAATTCAGTCAAATCATATTTGTAGTTGAATTCTTTCCAGCTTCAAAGGGGTCTACCAGAAGTTCCATTCTGTTAGCAAAAATGATTAAGAACCCAGATTCCCCTGTATACCACAGTCAGACATAGGAATAGTACTTTAGTGGAGGACACTATACATAAAAATTCAAATAATAGTATAAGGTAGTGGTATAAGATAGCACAAGGTAGAGTGCATAATATTAATTTAGATGAGACAGAGAGCTCTGTGTGTGGACTGAAGTTGTCCTAGAAGGCATAGTGGAAGAAACTGGACTTGAGGTCTTGGCAGATGGGAAGACTTTTGGATAAGCAGAGAAGGGATGTTAGGCTTGATTGGTGATGTGAGTAGTGTGTTTAAGGGGCCAAGACTTATTTGGGGAATAGTAAAGATACTAATTTGTCAAGGGTAGAGAGTAGTATGGCATAGGCTGAAAATACAGGTTGGAACAAATTGATGAGGATTGTAAATACTATGAGATTGAGCTTTATTTTGAAGATAGTGAAGGACCCACTGAAATTTTTGAACAGAAGAGTGATATAATGGAAGTGGCTTTTTAGGAAGTCTAATTTGATGTTGGTAGATTTAAGTAGATTGGATGGAAGGTTGGGAGTGAGAAGAATACAAAAGTAAGAAAAGCATTTTGAAACTAGTTATATGATAAAATACTTCTTGAATGAGATGACCATTATGGGGTCATGGCCCACAGTTTTAAGAGCACTGAAGAGGTTGCGAATGGAAAGCGTTTAAGAAGTGCTAGTCTAGACTACTAATATGATTGCATTAGGGTCGCAAAAGGAAAGGAAATTTGTAGCAGAGCTTATTTAGCACAGTGCCTGGCATATATATATATATATATATATATAGAGAGAGAGAGAGAGAGAGAGAGAGAGAGAGAGAGAGTACTTAATAAATTCTTGTTGACTGTTCCATTTATCTTTTATCATGATGTATTTTTCATATTTGCATACCTGAAAATGCGATGAGAATTATTTTTTTTTTTTGCCTTTTGGAGGGCAGTTGGGGTTAAGTAACTTGCCCAAAGGTTACACGGCTAGTTTCTTTTTGTGTGGGTGTTAAGTGTCTGAGGCCAGAACCGAACTCGGGTTCTCCTGACTCCGGGACCGGCGCTTTATTCACTGCGCCACCTAACCGCCCCGATGAGAATAATTTTTAAAATTGAAGAAGTAAATTAAATTTAACATAGGAATCTTTCAGAAAGAAAAATAACAGGGAAATTATAGCAATAAATTTTAAAATCATTTTGTTTAAATTGAAGCCAAAATGGTATATCATGTTTCCAAAGAAGCAGAGGAACTAAAAACTAAAAAGCTTAAAGGATGAAAGTTATAAGGAATCAAAAAGGTAGGGATCACCCTCATCAAGAAATAAGATACAGAAAAATCTCACTTCTTTGCCCACCTGGGTCAGGCTTTATCCTGTACCTGTAAAGAGATGAGGCCAAACATATTTCACACTTGTGAACAGGAGCCACTACAAATCTGGGAAGAATTTTGTTAAAGTGAAACCACAAACTACTACATAACTACTTACTTCCTGCTGTCCAGGAGGCGTTAAGTTTAAGGTTATAATCGTTATCACTTTATTATTCTGGTACAAGTATGAGGTTTTAAAAATTGATTCTAAAATTCATGGACCAGATATTTTAAGTTCTTGGATATTATGCATTCTAGAAGCTTCCTTAGAAATTTTTTTTAAATGTGTGTTTACATATATCTTTTCAGCTTAAAACCATTATGCCGATCCTTTTCTAAGCGGACTGAAGCAAAGTATAAACCACTTGGAATGTTGAAGAGAGCCAGAACAACATACCTAGAGTCAGGTAAAGGGAATATTCCTGGGTTCTCAGTGCATTTGCCTAAGGAAGGCTGCGTTTTGTGAAATAATATAATTCAGAGAGGAAATAAGATTTAATATTTTCTTTATGTCTTGCTTTTCTTGGAAAAATAATTTTGCCTATATGTTTTCTATTTGTAAAATAAGGACTGAATTGGATCTGTTCTTTAGCTTAAAAACCTGGTACGAGGACAAATGTTTGTGTTATTTAGTACTTTGAATTTCTTGGAAATAAGTACTACAAAATGACCAAGGCATTGAGTAGTTGTACTGATAGCATCCATTTGATATGTGTACGCTAGGTTGTACAGATATTGGGAACTTCTGTCTTCATTAAAAAAAAATCATTTCTGGCTCGGTTGAACTTCAGTATGATAGAAAACTACCACTGATTTAAATAATACAAATGATACTTTATATCTTCCTGTCTCTTTTGACTTTTATTTCCATTATCCAAACAAAGACAGAAGTGGGCTAACTTTGAAGCAGAATGAAGAAATTTTAGGTTCTGACCTGAGCTGGGTGTGGTGGTCCTCATTAAGAAAAACTTGAATTCGCATTGCTTTGATGCATAAATGTTTTGGAAAATAATGATGTGTTTATATGGGAAGGCACTTTTGAGCCCAAATACTGAATCTTGAAGCTCAGTTGCAACTAAATTTCATCTATCACTTCAAGGAATGATCTCATATTGTTTCCTGTGATTAGTTCTTCCACTAGTTTGGAAATAGACCAGAGAATGCTTAATCCCACATTTTTCTTAAAACTAATGTGAACTAAATCAACAGTATACTGTGTTTCCCTGATAATAAGACACTGTCTTATTAATTTTTTGGACAGAAAAACACCAGAGGGCTTATTTTCAGGGGAGGGCTTATTTTAATGAACATTGACAGCAATTTTAATAAACAGGTAAATGTGAACAAAAAAATGTACCTTTATTCAATAATGAATTCAATAAAGAACAGGATGACATGCTCAGTGCTGCAGCTCTGATTGGATGCAGCTCGGAGCACGGCGTGCGTTTCACGGGGGGGGGGACGGTGCATACAGAGGGTACCGTAATGTAGCGTGTAGCGCAGGGGATCACCTTCACTACAGTAGCAATCTCAATAGGGCTTATTTTCGGGGGAGGGCTTATTTGAGAGGAATCTTACACAGTAAGGGGAGGGCTTATTTTCGGGATAGGTCTTATTATCGGGGAAACACAGTATATTAATAAGCTTGCAATATTAGCAAAATTACAGTGCAAAAATATTATGGATCTAGATTCGTTTAAGAAACTAAAGTAATTGTAAAATCAGATATCAGAGAAAAAATAACATCTTGACAAATAGGGCAGTTTCATGCACAGTAGTTGAACATCTATCTTAAAGAACTAGGTACAGCATGTCTTTTGGTGATGACAGTGCAGAGGTCAAGACTTCTATATACTTGGCAGGAGGTTTTTATTCCAACTCTGGATTCCAAATTCATTAGTTATATCAAAGTACTTTCTAATAATGATTTATACATGGCAGCTAGTAAGAAGATATCTACATATGTAAAGTCATTGACCTTGGTGGTTGGTGATTTATTAAAACGATTAAAACATTTGGTGCTGGAAAGGAACCTTTAAAGGTCATCTACTCCAGAGCTGTCAAACACTCAGGCTGCGTTGTGGCCTCCAGCACTCCATAGCAGATTAAAATGTAATTGGGAAATATTTAACAGAATAAAAATAATAAAAATGTTAATATGTGGTTTTCTAGGTCACTATGTAGCCACAGATATCCCCACAGATTTAGGGACCCTATGTCTATTTGAGTTTGCTACTGCTGATCTAGTTTAATTCCTTTATTTGCTGAATGCTAGGGACACATTTTTCTATTTGTCCTCAGTCTTGTTCTGGATAACCTATTTGGCACCTCAAGCTTTATGCAGGGTTTCTTCTTCAAGTATGTTTTGTTCCTACTTTCAGCTCTGGCAGTTAGAAGTCTGGGTTAGTGAATTCTGATAGAGGTGGATGAAGCATGTGTTTGATTTTCATGATGCTTTTAATACCTTTAATTGGAATGATCTCTGATTTTAAAATGCATTTAATTTGGCTACATCAGGTATCACCAATTTTAAAATTTGTAAGGCTTGTTAATATTGGTAATTTAAGTTATAGACTTAATGTTGTCTATTTAATCAGCCAATCAGTCACACAGTATTTATTAAGCATTTACTATAACTAGTAAGGTACAGGGGTAATGGAGATACAAAAAAGTAGGGTCTAGTTGAAATAGAGCATATGCACAAAAATATTTGATCTTAAAACATGTCATTATAAAAGTGGCCATGGTAGTTAAACTATTTGAGTTTAAAAAACATTGTAGCTCAACAGAAATAATATAACTCACAAAGATGAGATAGGGTATTGTGTTCCAAAATTTAAAAGAGCTGAGGAACTAGTATCTATAAAGTAGCTTTTACTCTTCATAAAAGAAGAGAGGATCTTGAAGATGCCTTAGATTACGAGTACAGCTGAATGCATTACACAAGAAATTGTTTGTGTTGTAATTTCCGTAAACCTTTCCCTTTACCAATTTTTTTTCCTCGGTGGGGTCGACAGAGGATGAAGATGAAGATCTCTTTGATGACTTTCAGTTAATGCCTTTGAGACACAAGATTCCAAACCAACAGACTTTCCAGCCTCCATTACTTCCTCCCAAACCTGAACTTGAGGAATTTCCAGGACAATTGAAGCTGAGCACAGCAAACTGCAGAACAGATTGTGTTCAGACTTCTCTTTTGACAAACTTTGTAGACTGTGAAGAATCCAACAGTGAGGATGAGGAACAATCTGAAACCTCGACTTCTTTTCATGGGGATTTGAATTCTCTTCCATTACAGCAACAGGAATTGGGTGTGGACATACCAGAGTGGAAAATCTTCTTTAAGAATAATGCTGACATTCCAGATGATGGTTCAGAAAATTTAATTTCTTCCACAGAGGCAGGTGGGTCACAGTCACCAAGACTTTTCAGTGATTCTGATGGAGATTCCACTCACATCTCCTCACAGAATTCTTCTCAATCCACACACATATCAGAACAAGAAAGCCAAGGTTGGGACAGCCAATCAGATACTGTTTTGTTATCTTCTCAGGAAAGAAACTGTGGTGATTTCACTTTTTTAAACAAAAGTGGCTCCCGAGCCAGAGAGCTTGTTACTGCATGCCAGCTGGAACAAAATATATCTGGTCCAAAAGACACTTCCTCTGATTTGAAAGTCAGGGCTCAAGATGTAAACATAGCTTCTACTTCTGGAGGAGCAGCTACAATAACTTGTGAAAAATGTACAGTTGAAGAGGAAAAAAACCTGTTAAATCTTAGCACAAGTGTGGATTCTCAGAGCTCCTCAGATTTTGAAATCCCTTCAACACCTGATGCTGAACTTCCCAAACAGGAGCATTTACAACTTCTGTATACAAAGCTGGCAACAGGTGAAAGTATAGCAATTGAAAGAAAGCATAATACATCCAGTTCTTAAATATTGTGGAGTTATAATTTCAGTCAAAATATGAAGGTTCCCACAGAGATTTTATGAAATAGAGAAAAAAACCTTAAAAGTTTTCCAGAATAATTGCTTCAGAAGCAGATAATTAGAAAACGAGAACCTAGAAGAAAATGTTGTGAAATATTAAGTGGTTGAGATTATATACATTTTTAAGAAATAAATTTTATTTTTTTAATCAGCAAAAATCCATTTTCTTTCCCCCTTCTCTCCACTCCCTCATTGAGAAAGAAGGGAAAACAAAACCCTCTGTACAACATATAGCCAAGCCAAACAAATTTCCATGGTGGCCATGTTCCTCCTCCCCCCCCCCCCCCCCCCCCCCCCCAAAAAAAAAAAGTTTTATTTTGCACTTTTGAGTCCTTCACCTCTCAGTCAGGAGATGAGTGGTAGTATGTTTCATTGCGCTTTCTGGATTTATGGTTATGTCATTACATTGATCAGAGTTCCTAAATCTTTCAAAATTGTCTACAAAGTTATTGTATAAAAATTGTTCTGTTTCTGTTCATTTCACTGTATCAGTTCATTCAAATCTTCCCAAATTTCTCTAAAACCATCCTCTTATTTATAGCCTCTCATATTTATATATCCTAACTTGGTAAGCGATTCTGCAGTTGATTGAGTACTTTACACTCCCTTCCTCCACCCTGGTTCTTATACTTTGCCACTTCAGAGAGCTATAAATATTTCCTATGTCCTTGGTTAGAATTTGTTTTAAGGGCTAATCCCTCCTTCAGTATACTCTGCATGCTGTTTCCCTTTCTTCTACACTTTCATTCTTGTTTCTCTATTAAGTGAAATATATTTTTGTATTCAACTGTGTACAGTGCCCCTTTCTCTCTTATACACTTTCCCTTGTTTCTCTATTGAGTGAAATGTATTTTTGTACCTAGCTGTTTATGTGTTCTTTCCTTTGACCAGTTCAGAAGAGAATGAGGTCTAAGTATCAGCTGCTTTCCCCAAGTCTCTTGCTCCTTGTTTGTATAGATGTCTACCTGGACACCCAGTTATGTGAGATAAACTTACTTAAGCTTCTTTTCTTTCTCCTGCCTACCCCTTATTCTCTCTCCCTTCTCATTCTTCTTTAAGATCAAGACATAACAGAACCATTCTTAGGCTTTTTGTCTAATTAGACTCCCCCCAGGGTAATGCTTGGCTTTGGCTGTAAACTTGTATCTTTTGCCTTCTGGATAATCGTATTCCAAGCTCTCCTTTCCTTTTTACTGGTGGCTCCTTGGTACTTGAATTTTCTTTCTGACTGCCTGCATTATTTTTTCTTTGATCTGGAAACCATGGTTATAATGCTCTTGGGAGTTTCCATTTTGGGGTTTTAGGAGGTGATCAGTAGATTCTTTTCTATTTCCATATTGCTCTTTTGAGTCTAAAAGATCTGGATAGTTCCACGAGTTCTTGAAATATGTTGTATTTTTTTTTGTCATGACTTTCTCTACATGAATCTGTTTCCCAGGTCACTTGATTTTATTGATAACCTTACATTTTCTTCCCCCAGTATTTTGACTTTCAGTTAATGATTTTTTGTCTCATAGAATCATTAGTTTTTATTTGGTCCATTCTGATTTTCAGTGAGTTTGTTGACTGCGTAAGATTTTGTACTTCTTGTGCCAAGTTATCTTCCTACTTTCAGTAGCTCTTATTTTCCATTTTTCCTCTTCTAGTGCTTTTTTTTTTAAATTTTTTTTTTTTAAGCAATTGGGGTTAAGTAACTTGCTCAAGGTTACCTGGCTAGTTATTTCTGGGTGTGGTGCTGAGTGTCTGAGCCCGGGATTCGATCTCCAGGTCGTCCCAATACTGGAACCGGTGCTCTTACTCGCTGAGCCACCTGGCCGCTCCTAAGCAATTGGAGTTAAGTAACTTGCTCAAGGTTACACGGCCAGGTGTTTCTGGGTGGGTGCTAAGTGTCTGAGCCCGGGATTCGATCTCCAGGTCTTCTCAACACTGGAGCCGGTGCTCTTACTCGCTGTGCTACCTGGCCGCCCCTTCTTCTAGTGCTCTTATTTCATTTATGAAAACATTTAAAAACTTTTTTAAAAACTTTAGAAGAAAAAAACCTTTAATTTCTAGGAAATTGAATTTGTACCCAAGCTATTTTTCTTTGAGGCTTTGCTTTGTCACTGTTTTGGAATCACTCTTTTATCCTGGGTTTGTGTCTTGAGTGTCCCTGTCACTATAATGGCTTTTTATGTTAGGATTTTAAAAAAATTTACTCATTTTTCCCAGCTTGCTTCCTGACTTTAGATTTGTTAAGGCCAGACTGTGTACTTATGAAATAAATGTTTGGACTGGCCCTGTTGATTTCTTGGGTATTGTACTGTTATTCTGGAATCTCAGGGACAGCTCAGGTTCAGGACCTGAAAGCTTTCAGTGTTCCCCTAAGTGGTTTGATCCTGGGCAGATCTTGAGCAAAGCCTGATAATTGCCCTTCTCATCTGAGTTCTGCAAGTTCCTGGCCTTGCTTTGGGTTTGAACAACAGGCCTGTGGATTTGTTGTATCTGGAGTTTCAGTAGACTGCTGAAGTAGACTTAGCCACTATGAGCTAGGTGAAAAGATTTGCTGGTTCAGAGTGACAGAACTGTAAGCTTCCCTTTGATCTGAAATTCCTATCCCAGTTATTCCTCTGTAGGCTTCACACTTGGCTAGATGTTGGTACTGAGACCCCCTTCTCTGCTCCTGAGGTCTATGCCTCATAGCTGCTGCTTTTTAGTGAACTTGCTCCTTCCCCAGTCTATGACTTAATTGGGGCAGCTCCTCACCCTGGAATACCACCCCTAGGCACAGGTCTTTTCCACACTTCGTCTTGAATCCTTGACCTGGAATGGGGCAGAGCAGGACAGATCTGTTGTTCTTATACTTACACTTGTTCTTGTAGGCCCCAAGGTGATGGATCTGGAACTCTTCTTAGCTTAGTACACAGCCTCTCCCTTCATTGGAATGTTGTATACAGTATGATCTTGGCTTTATACATATTTTTATTTGAAACAAACAATTTCTCAGATTCCAAGGCATCAGATAATGCTTTCACGTTTTAAAAAAAGACTTCACTTAATTTTTATCTACCAAGACTATGGTAAAATGCATTTGTAGCTGACTGTTCAGTAAAATGAAATGGGAATGAAAGTTTGGGATTTTTCCTAAGTAGATTATTTATATTAGAAATATGAAGTTTATATAAACTACTACTGCTTTCTTAGTTTTGGGAGTTGCAACAAATATTCCTGTTGATATTTTTAAGTTGAGTAGATGATCATGCTATGTGAGCACCAAATTCACTATGAAAACTGAGCCTACATGAACAGAATTTATTGTTACAATCAAAACTTAAAACCAAATTAAGCTGACATTTGATAATATGCATAATTATTGTATAGTGTGGATAATTAGGTACAAGTGTTCAGCACTTCACCTAAATGACCATAATTAACATTAGTGTTAAATCAAACATTTCTAACAAAATAAAACTAGCTGTAAAGAAATAGAAGGTGAAACTGGATAGAACAAGAAGATGGTTTGTGGGGCGGCTAGATGGCACAGTGAGTACAGCACCAGCCCTGGAGTCAGGAGTATATGAGTTCAAATCTGGCCTCAGACACTTTGGGCAAGCCACTTAACCCCAATTGCCCTGCCTTCCCCCCCCTCCAAAAAGCCAAAAAAAAAAAAAAGATGCTTTGAGACTCAGGATCCCTGATTTTATAACTAAGGGGGAGCTAGATAGTGAGTCTTTCACTTTCCCTTAGTATCAGGAACCAAGATAGGGTGATTACTAGGGTTTTAGGTCATAGTTGACTTAGGTCAAGGCAACCTTCTCCATTCTATGGAGAATTGCTTTTCTCCACTGAAGAAAGACTGAACAGACAGTTTGAATCTCAGGATCCATAAAAGAAACTTATGAGGAAATGGTGACTTTTTTTTAAACATTAAGGAAGCCTGCATGTATTTCTCCCTTCTCTAGTCTCGCATACATATTTTTGGACCTCATCTATGAATATGTGTGTTATAGTTATGCATCCGCTGGCCTTCTTTCAAATTTCAAATTCCTGGGGGGTAGGACAACATCTTATTTCATCACTGTACCCCTAGTGTAGTACATGGAACATAAAAATTATTAGGCATTTAACAAATGTAAAGTTCAACGAAGAACACGTTAATGACCTGGTCAAAATAAACACTAAATCAGAAAGATAAAGATGGTATATAGTAATAACAATTCCAACCCTAAGCAAAATATTGACTCTGAAAAACATAAAAACAGAATAGTGATAGGGACTAGACCTGTGACCTCACTGGTATGAGGAAATCCTGGATGAGGAAACTCCTTCTACCAGTATAGCCTGACATGTCAGCAACTTTTAATATTAAAGAGGTCCAGAGCACTGAGAAATTCAGTGATTTTCTCAGGACTGCATAGCATAGCCAATATGTGTGGGACTCCAAGGCAAGCAATGGATAAAAATAAAATGTTGTAAATGGATAAAAGTAAAACTCTTTTTAGAGACATTTAACATACAATTAGGTCAGCAGAACCCCAAAACCACCTTAGCCAGAGCTTTCTCCCATTGCCAAGTAACAAGACATGATGTCAGTGGCAAAATGGATTAGAATGCAGGTTCCTTTACTAAATATTACAGAGGTTCATGGTAGAATATTAGGATTTTTGCCTCATAAAACACCAAAAAGCAGTTGAAAGAAAATGAGATTACAGAAAGCTTTGGTATGAGACAGTAGCTGTAACTAAGCCTAAATTAACCTAGAACATTTTTAGGTAAAGACACAAAATAGAACAGATCTGCCAGAATTTGCCTTGGTAGAGCACAATGTGGCTCTTAAAGGTTCTCTAACTGGGTTTTACCTGTGCATACACCAAGATCAAACAAAATTACTTGTTAGATACAACCACAGGGTTAACATTTAGTGATCCTCACAATCGGTGACAAGGCATAAAAAAAGACCTGCCTACCAGAGATGTTCACCGTTATCATGGATGTTCTGCCTGGAGTCCAAATGGATTCAGGAAGGGAAGGGTTGCCTATAAAAGTTATTCTGAAGGGTCTGTAAAACTGAATGAGGGAAAATTACATCTTTACTTCAACATAATTGATTTTCTTTGTATTACATATTTTGTGCATTTTAAAAACATTCTTCTGAGAAGGGGCCCATATACTTCACCAGAGTACCAGATAAGTCTGTGATGCATAAAGTGTTAAGGATCCCCGCTATAAATGGCAAAGTTCTCTACATGTTCCTCTTTGTGGATAATACTGTTTTGATCAAGGACTGTTCAGCAAACTATGTATGTAGCCTTGAAGAATCTAAGAAAAACTGGATGAAGAATGTGCATTGGCTAGATTGACATGCAATTGCATGAACCATCCTCCTGACTACATTCATCAGTACATGCATCATAGGCACTGAAGATAAAATGGGCCCCAAAATGAATAGGAAGGCAGTAAATTAAATGTGACATTACTGGAAACATTGTGCAACTTGGAGTCATGGGAAGTCAAGTTTAAATTCCGGCTCTGCCACTTTTTACCTGACTTTGCATAAATCACCTGATGTCTCTGGGTCTTAAGTTTCTTCCTCTGTAAAAGGAAAGTGTTGGATTAGATGATATCTAAGGGCTTTTCCAACTAAATATATTGCACTTGGAAACTGTGCATTTTCAATGACTCCAAGTTACCTTTTAAACAACCATCCTGGTGATGCTATATCACTATGATATGTATCTCATGGAAAAGCATGCTTTTCAGGTAACACAAAAGCAATGAAAAGATAGAAATACAAGGTAAGTACTTATTACCAGTGATCATCAAAGGTATTTATGACTGAGAAAAGTAGGTGAGTCAATTATGTAGCAAATAACATGAATAAGAGATAATAAATGGATAGCCCTATTGCCATACTGATGCTAGAGGAAGACCTCAGGTTGTGAGGTTGTTGTTGGCCTTTCCTAGGATATGGAAAGTAATCTTCCACCGAAATCTTTCAATGCCTCATCATCATGTGGAATTGATCCTGGGATCTCAAAGCCTATTGCCAGTGAATTACAAGGTCAGAGAAGTTTCCAACATAGGATCCTTAATAGACAGTCTCTTGTCCAAGGACTGGTCTAAATTTGGAGACTAATTAACGTTGGCTTCAAGGTAATTAATTTTAAGCTTCAGTGACTCATGAAGACAATCTGCTAAAGCATATATAGGACTTATAGTTTGTGTCAGTGGAAGAAGTACTCCCATACTAATAAAATCACAGATCCTTGAAGTACTGAAATGTGGGCAAAAATTATAGTGAGAAGGCATAGAAGGGTTTTGATCTGCATCAAGGAAGGGAAGCCCATACCTAAGAGAGGAAAGTGAAATCCACTTTCTCTTTTCTTTTCTTCCCTAGTAATAAGCATGCCAGAAAGTGGAATGATATAATTTAAATACATCTCTTTCATGTAGCCTGCAATTTCACACCTCAGCAGATATGTGCCCTTACTGCTAAGGTTATTCTTCCAATGGTGCAGATAGTAGCTCATCCATGCCTTTCCATCCTATGTAGTTACTGTCCAAGATCTTCCATAAAGAATCTTCTCAATGTACAAGAGGCCTTCCTTCTAAGTCTTGTATCACTCTATGGGTGCAATGTTTAGACTATTTGATATTCATCTCTTACTCTTGTTTCCTGGGTGATAGCTCTTATACCATTTCTCAAATGTAAATCATCATTAATAATATGTTGCAGCTTACATCCATCATGTTTGCTCTGTGGGTTATCACATTTTTGATCCATCAAGGATTGTGGTGTTCCATTATTCATAGGCAGAAATCATCGGGGCAGCTAAGTGGCACAGTGAATACAGCATTGGTCCTGGAGTCAGGAGGACCTGAGTTCAAATCTAACCTCAACACTTGACACTTACTAGCTGTGACCTTGGGCAAGTCACTTAACCCCAATTGCCTTGCCTTCCCTCCCAAAACACAGAAATCATCACCAAATATCACTAAGTCTATTGGTGTTTTTAAAAAATGAAATTCTGTTTCAGAGAATGGCTTGGAATCATTAAAAATGCTTTATAATTTCCATTCATATCCAGACAGCTTTCTTCTTCCTATTTAATTCTAACTGAAATTTTACTATTAGAATTCACTTGGATTAATAAATCTACAAATCAGCATTGGTTGACTGCTCTATAAAAACCATTATGCTAGGCTTTAGGGATACAGATAAAATGTGTATAATCCTTACCCTTCAGAATTTTACTAATTGGGTTGGGTAGGAATATGAGACACATATATGTGACATGACACAGAGGCAAAGGAGAGACCAAGACAAATTGACCCAAAGAAAGTTGAGGACAGAGAAGTCACTTTCACATAGGATCCAGGGAAATATTGATAGAGAAGAGGGCACCTTTAAGAGTACACATAGGTGAGAGGAGGCCTGCACAAAGGGGAGATAGGAAACGTGTAGTTGGTCAGTAGACTTAATTTGGTAGGAATAGGAAGTGCATTAAGAGAATGTGAAATAGAAAAGCTATAGATTTTAGCCATATCATGAAGGGCTCACTATGCGAAGGCTAGAGTTTAGATTCTAGCCTATAGGGAGACATTAGGGAACATTTGTGAGGTGTGGAAAAAATGGATTTGAGAATGGAAGAGACTGAGGGTAAGGGGATTAATTAGGAGAATATCACAAAATCTTTTTTTTTTTTGGTTTATTTTTTTATTTTTTAAGCAATCAGGGATAAGTAATTTGCTCAAGGTTACATGGCCAGTTATTTCTGGGTGTGGTGCTGAGTGTGTCTGAGCCCGGGATTCGATCTCCAGGTGGTCCCAACACTGGAGCCGGTGCTCTTACTCGCTGAGCCACCTGGCCGCCCCTAAACAATTGGGGTTAAGTAACTTGCTCAAGGTTACACGGCCAGGTGTTTCTGGGTGGGTGCTAAGTGTCTGAGCCCAGGATTCGATCTCCAGGTCTTCTCAACACTGGAGCCGGAACTCTTACTTGGTGTGCTACCTGGCCGCCCCCAATATCACAAAATCTTAAGAGATAAGAACCAGAACTAAGATGATGGCAATATGACTTAAGATATAATTTTGATGTGGGATGTTGACTGAGAGAATGGTGATGCTATTAACAGAAATTGGGAAAAGTGTTAAGGGATGAGAAATATTCTGTACACAACTGAGTATGAGGTATTTGATAAGACAAGTCTCTAGCATCGATGTAGGATTTAAGCTCAGAAAAACTGAGATAATAGATTTGGAAGTTATCTTCATAGAGGTGACTATTTAAGGGAGAGATTATATAGAGGAGGCCCAGGGACAGAACACTGGGCAACAATCCTGTTTAGGGAGAGAAGAACCTTCTAGGGAGAGCCTGAGAAGCTGTCAAAAGAACCAAGAGAGTACTGTCACAAAATAGCTAGCATTTATATGGTGTTTTAAAATCTGCAAAGCACTTTACAAATATCTAGTTTTATTCTTGGAATCATCATGGGTAGGTGTATTATTACCTCCATTTTACATATGAGGAAATATAAGCTTAAATGAATTGATAAGTGTCTGAGGTAGGATTTGAATTTATGTCTTCCTGACACATCCAATATATCACCTTGCTGCCTCTAACCAAAGTGTTAAGAAAAGGCAGGCTGGTTCAGCAATGTCAAATTATACACAAAGACCAAGGAAAATGAGAATTAGATCTTGGTAATAATCTTAAAAAACAGCTTTAGTACATTATCAGGCAGTCATTGTGAATTCACTTAATCAGCTTAACTGAGATAATGGCAGTCTTCTTACATAGAAATAGTAGGAAAAAACAAGATAAATTTGAAGCATGGGTCACTATAGAGGAAAACAGTTTGCTTAAAAGAGGGATTTGATGCTAGGTATCTAGAGGAGTGGAAAGGGGGTACAGCAAGAGGCTGTAAGGGGGAGGGAACCTAAGGCAAACTTTGAAATTTTGTTGAAGACAAAGTCCTGGCTTATAATGAACATTTCCATTTTCCTGAGTTGGGTATAATTGCGACTTCTGAGTCTAGGAATAGAGCAGTTCAACCAGTCCCATCCCAAACTGGGAGAGTTCTTACCTTCCTCCCTCCCAAAATCTGCATGTTTTTTTTTGAGGATCTTGTCCCCTCTTTAGTTCACTTGCTATAATAAGCTACCTGTAGTCAAATGGCTAGTAATATGATGCACTACAAGAAGAGTATTATCTTGTAGAAACCAAATTATGTACAGACTAAGTATTCTCCCTGTATGCACCTTGAGAAGAGGGACTATCTTATTACCTGTTTACATGGATTTATAACATTTCCCTTTCCCCTTACTGTATCACATAAATAGTAAGTGGTAAAAAAAAAAACAAAACAACATAAAATTATTACTTTTTTTTGGCGAGGCAATTGGGATAAGGTAATTTGCCCAGAGTCACACAGCTAGTTAAACATCAAGTGTCCAAGGCTGGATTTGAACTCAGGTCCTCTGGATTCCAGGGCCCGTGCTCTATCCACTGCACTACCTAGCTGCTCCCACACTTTGCAATTAAAAAAAAAATGCCGAGTTATTTTGTAAAAATCAGGTTTCGTTAAAAACGGCTAATTGGCACAACGAATAAAGTACTTCCTAGAGTTAGGAAGACCTGAGTTCAAATACAGCCTCTGACACTTACAAGCTGTGTGATCCTAAGTAAGTCACTTCAAGTTTCCACAACTGGAATGTGAGGATAATAACACCTACCTCAGAGTTCTTGTGAGACTCAAATGAGAGATTTGTAAATATTTTCCTATCATTTATAATATAATAAAATTTTACTTATCTTGTTTTCTCCCTCAACATATTGTTTACTATTGCCTCTTATGCCAGCCTCAATATAAGTCATCAAGAATTAAAGTACAAGGTGATTAAATTTGAAGGATTTTTTGAATTTTTTTTTAACTCTTCTGCTCCATTGTCCACAACTGCTGCTTGCACAAAAACTCAAGACTTCTTAATGGTCTTTTTGCTTATTATGAACACTAAAAGGCAAAGGTACTTACCCTAACATGTTTCTCACTGTCCTTGGGCAATCCTTTAGATTCTTATGAGTAGAGATTACATTATTTATACTTGTCTCCTACTCTTAGCAGAGTGACTGACACATAGTACATACTTAATACTTCACTGACTTTTTAAGGAAAATCTGCAAGCCATAATTCATTTAGTGGCAACTTCCTTATATCTTCTGGTTATGTTTATAACATGGATATAAAAAAATGACAAGTCAGAATGTCCATATTTATATATTCATACATATGGGTCATGATCAAGAAATGAAAGAGGCTAAAGGCTTAAAGAATACACCAAAGTCTCAAGCCTATACATCAAGAATACTTTTTTCAAGAGGGGAACTGGAAGGCACTGGAGAACAGAAGTGTCAAACTTGAAGGTAGAACCAGGTTAAAAAGTAACTGGGTTACTTTTAGCAAGGGTTTTTTTAAAGAAACAATATAATATGTTAATTTGTGGTTTTCTAAGTCAATATGTGGCTGACAGGGATCCGTTTCTATTTGAGTTTAACACTGCTGCTGTGGAGAATGAGCAGCTCTACATAATCAGAAGAAAAAGAAGCTGACCATGTTTTAATATTGACGTTTCCAATGTGGAAGTAATTGCTGAATCATCTATATACAGTCACACCATCAACTTAGCAAAAGGAAGGATCAAAAATTATAACACTTTAGAAAAAAAATTTAAGTAAATGGATATGCATTTATAACAGTGACCACCTGACTTATTCAGACATGTTACTGACACTAAACATGCTAGATAAAAGGAATAGACTATTAATCCTTTTCTATATAAGTTTCAATGATATAAAGCACAAAAATAGCCAAGAAACCACCCTAGATAGAAAATTCTTGTTTTTCTTGACAAGACGGTAGCCAAGGGAAACACCAGTTTATACTATAAACTTATTTGCAAAATGTTTTCTTAAGGAGGATAGAAAATTATGTAACACTGCTTAATAAAACAGCAAAGAAAAGTGAAGAAAATGAGTCTTAAGCCAGTTATTTTAAGAGTAGTTAAAAGATTAAAGCAGGAGAATTTATAAAAATGAAGGACATCTATCAACTAAAACAACTATGTTCATCAATTATCATGGAGTGATCATATTTAATCTCAAATATCTTAGTTCTCAATATGCATAAGAAAGAATAAAGGTGGGTAGAGGACCTAGACCAAACCAAGTACAGAAAAGGTCCATGGGGGCAGCTAGGTGCTGCAGTGAATAGAGCACCGGCCCTGGAGTCAGGAGGACCCGAGTTCAAATCTGGCCTGACACTTTTAACACAAAAAAAACTGTGACCTTAGGCAAGTCACTTAACCCCCAATTGCCCTACCTTCCCCCCTCCAAAAAAAGAAAAAGGTCCATGATGACATGGTGACACAATGTCACTTATATCTGAAAAGAGAACTAGGTGCTGGAAGATGGGGTGATGGGAAGGGAATCAATACCTTATTGCATCAGAAAAGAATATTAAACTGTCTAGTTTAATCTTTTAGAATGATCTACACACTCATTAGCATTTATTAAACACTTACACAGCACTTTACTAAGGGCTGAGGATACAAATAAAGAAAAAACTGGTCCTTGCCCTACAGAAGGTTCTTAAGAGTGTCTTTGATCGAAGTATGAAAAGGAAGCAACCTGACTTTTGCAAACTATGCTCTACAGCCAATTAAAGTCACATACACAATTGATTGAAAGGTTCAAAGAATACACTATCTGCTCGCTTTTTGACTACAAAACAGCATTTGATTCAGTAGAGCAAAATGCAACCTTAAAGGTTCTGATTTGGCAAGGTGTCACCCATGCATAAGTTAAGATAATATAATTGCAGCAACAGAGATAAAACTTTGTTGGATGATCTTCTGATTAATATCAAGCAAGGCATAAAACAGGAGATGCATGTCAAAGGATTTTTGTTACTGTCAAGTATAGTGCACAGTGTAGAACCAAATGAATGATTCCCTATGGATGGTGAGATCTTCCAGAGGTTGTTCTTTGTAGATGACGTCATCTAGCACTGAACATCACAGAATCTCCTTAAATGAGAATCACCATGCTCAGAAGTTCAGTTTAATTATTTATAAAAGAAAAAACAAAGTTGATAAAGACTGCCTATTATCTGGATTCTAATATGTAGCTGAACAGACAGTTCACTGATCTGGTCCAAACTTGAATAGGAATAAGAAAGCAGGTTGGATTCCATTAGAAGTTTCATAGAACTTTTAAAGACCCTGAAACAAAAAACATTCCTTTAGCACCAGTATTCTTCTAGTGATGCTGTAAGGCTTCAATTCATGGGAAAATACCACCATCCTCAAGGAAATAAAATTGTGAGTCAATCAAAACTCAGTAGAGATGGAGAGATCACTGGAGGTGGGCATAAACAAGCTGCAGCAAATTACCAGCAATGACTTGTGCTCAAGAATGGGCATAAAAAATACCATCCAGGAGATCTATGACTGGAAAGAGAAGTGAATCAGTCATATGGCAAGAGTAAGAGCTAACATTTAGACAGTTGGAATGCTAAACTACTACTCTAATGTTAAGAGACATAATTAAAAAGCAGGCCTCTAACACATTCAATGAACCTCTTATGAAAGGATTTGGATTACATAAGATGGGAAAGGTGTTGATAACCTGTACCACTGGAGGGAGTACTTATACTCATGAGATAACAGGTTCAGTGAAGTATCAGTTTATACATTAGAATAGTGATATCTAGTAAATCTGTCTAGTAATTTCATTGTGCCCACATACTAAAAACCCAATGAATCTGAACTTAGGTCAAATACATACCTATACTAACTGTTCTATTTACAATCCAATATAACATATAGGTTTGCTTTAGAGAAATAAGGAGGCTTTCTACAGAGAGGTAATTCCACTTTGAAAAATAACAGCTTCTTTAGTTTCAGATCCATCTGTTTTTAGGACTTAGTTTTACTAGCTCAGATACCAAAATGTCTTTTGCTTTGGTGTTTAACTTCTCTAAAACCTACTTGAATTATTTTGGGAGTTTAGTGTTATTTATAATTTTAATCAAATGTTATCTTCTTCTGTTTCATGTGTATAAATCATATCGTGAATAAGATTTACATAGTCTAGTAAAGTTAATAGAAAGTAAAATTTTAGGTTGCCCTAAGGATCTGAAATGTCCAGGGAAGGGCAGATAGGATGGGGAAAGGTTTAAAGTTCCATGGCATAGGAATAGCAGTTGAAAGAAATGGAAATTTTTAAGCCAAGAGGAAGAATGAGAGAGAGATAATGATGCTTGTTTTTAATACTTGAAAAGTTATGTATATAGATATGGATACGATGACTTGAAAATAGTTGCTATATGTATTAGACTTGTTCTGCCTGGTCCCACCAGGAAAAATCAAGAGTAGTATGGAAGATGTTAAAAAGAGGCAAATTTCAGTCTGATGTAAGGAAAAATCTACTAATGTTTTGCAATGGGCTGCCTTAAGAGATGGTGGGTTTCCTTTACTGGAGGGCTTCAAGCAAAGGCTTAATCACCACTTGTTGGGTAATGCAATAGGGATTCTTTCTCAGACGGGTTGGATCAACTGTCTACAGAGACCCTTTTCAATTCTGGAAAATTGTGATAAAGAGAATCTAATAGGTAATATGGTACAATAGAAAGAGCACTAGATTTGGAATCAGAACCTGGCTCAAATCCTCTCTCTATCTTTGCATGCTTCAGTTTCTTCATCTGTAAAATGAGGGGGTAGATTTAGGTAACCTTTGAGAACCCTTCTGGCTTTAAGTCCATGATCCTAAAATCTATAATCCTGTGACCCAAGGCTTTAAAATAGCCAGTAAAATAGGTGTGAATTTAAACAAAGATTATAGCTTGCTTTTAAGAAAAAAACCGAGACCTCAAGTCCCTGATAAGTCAGTTACATTTATAAATCTAGTCCTAGTGTGGTCAGAAATACATCAGTGCTTTTCTGCCTCACTCAGGGATCACTAAAATAAGGTGCTTAAACAGAAACAATATTTCATGGTAAGTAGAGATGTACTGAACAACATCAGAATCCAAACTAAATTAAATTTATTTTGTTAAAAACTATGGAAAAATGCTTTAAGAATCACTAAATACAAACTAAAATTTGCATATCTATTAAAAAAAAACATTCCTGAGATTACCAACTGTGTATTTCTAACACAGTTCCGTTTACATACACTGAAAACAATGGAGTTAGTATAACCTGTACATTAGTTTAATTTAAACTTGATCAAAATCTTACACTTGAAAATCACTTATATTTGAAAAATATCGAATTCCTAAGCCTTTAAAATAAACAAAATTTAGGTAATTGCCAAATTATATGGTGGCTAGCTAAATGGTAAACACAAATCACTATTTAAAATGGCAAGAAACCAGTTATTTTGTCTAAACAGTGTTGCTAGATTTGTTTGGCTGCACAATAAATTCTGGTCTCGATAATAGTGTAATGGAGCTCAGATACTTCTAATCACAAAAGTCTGCTAACTTCATGTCACCTTTTGTCCCAGTTTATCTATATTTTGTTTTTAAAATAAAGAGGCAAAATCTTAGAAAACATTTAACGTTTTTAAAAGTAAAAATGCATTAACATTATTTAAGACTACATCTTTAAAAGGAAAGGAACCTGGCTCCTCATTCTCTTGAGATTCACCTAATAAATAGCAACCTAAGCATATAGTTAAGTCTGTAAAGCCAGAACTGCCACTATTGACTAATGACACATAAATGATTTGTGAGCATACACACAAAAGTCCTTTCCAGTTAGCCATTTTGTAAATGCTTTAACTCTGGTTCCAAGTTCATAAACATAAATAACCTAAACTATAATGAAAAATTTTTAATGAAACAACTGTTTTGCTGTATGGCTGACTGCACACTCCTTAACAAAAAGAGATTCACAAATAAGTAGCAGATTTTCCCTAAATAGAGTTCTTATCATACAGAGGTAAATAGATCTAAGTTGCTGTTTTCTGTGTTCATTTTTATCCCAGGCAAGTTTTGGGTCATTGTAGTCAAGGAAAAGAGGCTTGCACAGACCTGGCTAGGAATTCAGTGAGCTGAATCTATTTTGCACTGTTTGTCTCCATGTTGAACATCATGATTAGAATTCAAAACAAGTCATTCAGAGAACCAGAAATATGCAGCTGAGAAATTATTCAACTTTTAGGTGTTCCTACGTGATAAAACTGTTCTTTTTTTTTTCTTTACAGTTTTAATCCTAGCCCCATAATTCAGAAATACTATAATAAAACTATTCTTGATCAAGCCAAACTTAGCTTTCATGATCACATTTTCAATAGATTCATATACAGAACGTCAGTCTAAAATATATATATATATATATCACTTTTTAAAGAACAGCCAGCAGAAAATATAAAAATACTATAGGTTTAACAAAGCATGTACATTAGAACTTGCCTGAATAAAGGTGTAATACTAATAATGTATTAGAAAAATTTGCTTATTATGAAACATTAGCAAATATGGGAATACACAAAATACTTTGGGGGACATCTAGTTATGGTATACAGATCAGTAGTTCTCAAACAGGTTCTTGTAATTTTCAGTGGAGTTATGAGGGGGTTTCAGGTTTCTGTTCTTCTGAGGAGTGCTACAAAGGGCTTTGATGCTGCTATACTAGCTGACAGAAACTTTCCCTTTGGTCCTTCACCCCTCCACCCCCTTTTTCTCCCACATAATTATGATGGCCAGCCATTCAGTACTTTTTAAAGGATTATTGTTCTGTATGAAAAAAAAAGTTTTAAGAACTACTAGTAAAAGCAGAAAAAATATACCTTATATGCTACAAACTTCTCTAAAGTATTAAATCAAGATATTTAAATTCTATTGTTTTGCATTTAATTTTACACCTTAGCAAACATTAGGATCAGTAACTTGTCAATTTGTTTTAATAAAAATTAGAAAAGAGTATAAAATTTGTTATCACCTATTTTCAATAAGTACATACACAGTATGTATGACTGTTAAGCAGGTGAATAAGGATGTCATATAAATTACATTAACAAAAATAGAACTTTTTTTACATTGTCCAAATTAAATAAACTAACTATATTTAAGATTTCTCAACAAATTGAATGTTAGTCCTAAACTGATAACACTTACACATTCAAAAGCAGCATTCTCATAACTAAACTTAAGTATGTAAGCTCCATGGGGGCAGTGATGGTATCTTCTCTAAAGTTTTTATCTCTCCCAGTGCTTAGCATAGTGCTCTGCACAAATAGTGCTTAATAAATGTTTGCTGAATGAATAAAACCCCTAATCCACAAGTAGTTTTGTTTTCCTAATGGGTATGACATCCAACTACTAAGCACTGATATTTTTGACTAGTCTGTGTAAGATCTACTCTTGTGACCCTGTGTTTACCCTTTCACATTAATAAGCATCAGTAAGGTCTTTGGCTAATGTGGTTTTGAAATGAACTGTAAATTAAGAAAACATGAGGCATAACAACCTTGATTTAGCATATATAAAAGTACCCCAAATACTTAAATATAAAAAAAAAATTCATTTTCTAAGACGGGATTTAAGTAAAAAAGAACCATGACATTTATCTTTAGACTTATATCCTGAAAATTTAGTTGAGGTAACCTCTGCAAGACACAGATCCACACTTGCACACAGTTCTGACCCTCTTTTTGGCTGGGCTGAGGTCAATAGACTCTGAAGATATATCTCCAGAACCTGAATATGTGGGGAGAAAAACACAGGAAAAAAGAGAGTTGGTAATCATAATACCTAATTCTTTATTATTCATTTTAAAGATTGTCTTTAGCATAAATTTTGAATATTTAGTTAGTACTCAAATCAATGAGAATAATTATTCTATTTACATTACTAGCTAGGGGACAGGAGTAGCTGCAAGGTAGCAAAATAACTATTAAAAACCATTCCTAGGACAATACAGATTGTTTTCTTAAGGATTATGTAGTTAGTATTTTTCAATCATCAATTAATAAGCAAACGTTAGACTTATGTGGCATAATTCAATAAAAATAAAGATCATGAAGATTAGTTTTTCTTTCAGGGGTAGGATGGTTGAATTAAATGCATACAAAGGATTCAATTTCAGAGTGTGGAATCAAATATTTTCAGTAGGAATGGACTTCTGGAATAATGGAAATCACTGGGAAAGTGAATGAATTATACAATATTTATTTAATATAAAACAAAGGCACAGAAAAAGGTTAAATTGTACATAGAATGTTAGGAAGCTCATTCTAAAGAAAAATATTAAAAATAACTATTTAGCTGATTAAAATGCTTAATTAAAAAAAAAACCTTTGGATACAAACAGAAGCAAAGTTTTTGTGGTGTAGTATCTTTTAGTCTTTTGAGACTAAAACAAAAAAGATTGTAGAACATTTCCAAAAGAACTAAAGTAATAGTATTTTGTATAGGAAGATATTAAATTGGAGAAAGAATACAGTGTCCTTATTTGAGAGTTTTTTTGTTTAAACACAACAAACCCATCACTACAGAGATCCTGAGCAGCTATACATGGTATAATGTAAAGAACACCAAAATGAGTCAGGAGTTCTACTCTCGTGACTTACTACCTGTATGACTATGGATAAATTAAACATAAGTTTCTTCAGCTGCAAAGTGATAGAGGTAGAACTAAATATAAAGGTCCTTTTCAAGTCTGATTTGATTGTGTGCCCACAATTGTTTAACTTAAGTCATATACATAATAAATCATCATACCTTTCATTTGATAATCAAAAGTAAGCTCTTCTCCAGGATGTATTGTTCTTGTAGAAAACAACGCTATTCGAGGAAGTCGAGTATCAAGGTTATCAATGAAGACGTTGAACACCTGAAGATTTGGGTCACACTAAAAAAGGAACATTAGAATTACATGATCATTGCTGTTATGTATACAGAAGCATCTGATTTAAGTCAGAGAAATCCCACATGAAATTTTTAGTTTCCCAGGGCCTTGTTTTTAAATTCCTTTTAAAATGTAATTGCTTTTTACATGGATAAAGGACTAAGTTAAACCTCTTAGGGCCTAAATTTAAGTTTCCAGGGTGTCTCAGTGCTCAAAGAAAAAGCTTAGGAACACATTGTTTCCCCACACACAATTTATGAGCTATATGGGAGAGGGGATAAAGTCTGTCTTTTGTTTAGCTAATAAAACTAGAAATTTTATGCATTCTTATCTTGGTATTTAAAATACTTCAAGATTCATGATTTCATCAGTGTGTGTACTCTCCCCACTGATGCAGACTGAAACCTCTTTACCCTTTCATCCTATTGAATTGCTATAACCAAACATTTTCAAATTCATCACCTATTCAGTAGCCTTCTGGTGATGAATCTGTCTGCACTGGCTCAGTTGGTTTTTAGGGAACAGGCTCTAGCCCTAACCCTATCATAACCCAGTCCCCTTCCTGAAATATTTCCACCTTTGTAGGGAATGTCAGACATTGTCTCTGTTGACATAGCCTTTTAGAACATAGTTTCACCACAACAAAGTGAGACATTAACATAGAACTTGGCCAGATTTTGGTTATGTTAGTGTTTAATTTGATGGATCTCAAATTCATCACTAAACAAAATTTACCTTAAAATAGGTGGATTAGGAAGAATTTCCAACATTTTTCATAAACCAATTCTACCTCAACTGATAATTTGGCATTTTTTTTTCCCCACTTGCTGTCTTCCTATTTAAAAGAGCAATAATACAATAGCTTAACAAAGATGCTATGTGGAAGATGTAAAAATGTTATGAAGCACTTCGGAAGTACAAAGCATTGTATGAATGATCACTTCATTCTTAAGGACTTGTTTTAAGGAACTGGGTAGTTTTAAATCAAAATGATTCTTGGTAGTAGGTAATGAAAAACCAAGATTTTTAAAGTAACAAGTTGAAATTCTTGGCCCTCCAATTTTAAAAAGTCCTGTTTATGCTTGAAATGATACTTCTTACACTATGATTCACAAAATGAGACACATTTCCATATCGAGCTGCATCCACTGTGAATTCATCAGATTCATAGTCCAGATCAAAGAGATATGTGATTCCTTTATTATCATAGAGCTGCCCCCGTCTCTCAGCTTCTTCACTTGTGATAACCTATAAAGAAAAACTAATATATTATATAACTATTGCTGACCTAAAAGAAAAAGTAATCCATATTTTTGTAAAAATAATTGTAAAAAGTCAGAGCGGATCTTACTGCTGAAACCAAGGAAATTAAGCTGTCAATATTAACAGTACAACAACAACATACAGTAGTTGTGACCTAAAAATATTTTAAATTACTCATACACTAGCTACTTTGAAGAGTCACAGTGATTGCTAATCATCTAAACAAATTCTCAAACAAGGCAGGTAGAAGTAGAGAAATCTGGGAGATTAAAAAAAAAAGGATTTTGTAAAAATAATCAGAAAAAAATACATAATTTTAAAACAAGATATTTGCAAATTTAACTCTGCTATTCTTCCCTGCAAACAGTAACAGAGGGCAAATAGAAAGCACACTGAAGTCTCTTATATGTACCCAAAATGTTTTTTCCTCTTCAATAATCTTTGAATATGGTTATAAAAGGAACCCTACTAGGAATACAGAATATTAGTTAAGTTCAATTTGCAGTGAGCAATATTATCAAAATTAAATTTTGTAGGTTTTTACAAAGATTTGACTGAAAAGCAAAAAACCTTTTTTTACCTTTTAAATTACCCAATTAGCTTCAAACCAAAAATTTCCAAAGTAGGTATAGAAAATAAAAGAGCAAAAAAATAATATCTCAAAAGTTCAAATATACTGAAGAGTAACTTAAAATTGACATAATCAGGCATCCCACACTCAGATCAAAGTGAGATGTGCTTTGTTGTCTTTGGAAGACAATATTAGATCCACTATCACCAAGAGCAATCTAAAATTGAAATAGAATTGAACATGATTGGATATGCAACCACAACCAAATATCACTGTAGCTAGAATTTTTTTAGCATAGCAATGCAACATGATTTTTTGCATGTCAGTAGGAAGAATGTTTGCAATTCAAAGTGAGCTAAGGGTACTCAAGTTCTGGACTTCTACCATCATCATTTAGGTTCATTGTTTCACAGCAAGCTGGTAGCATTGATGGGCAGTTATTAGAACTTAAAACATTTACAATAGTATCACTTCCAGTTGTCATACAGTATTTATAGGTATACTTGTTTTTGAATATATCTACTCCAATACTTAAGACATCTGTAATTTCACTGCTGTGCTACTTCCCTCCACCAATGCAGATTGCAACCCCTTTACAACTTAACGGATGAGTCTTTCAAGAGCTGCTGTAGCTGAAAAATTCATTAACAGGCAGCCAGCATGGTGATAAGCCTGTCCCCACATAGACTGGTTCTCAAACAGACATACTTGTCCATCACTGGGCCCACACTTGAAGCTTCCCAGTTTAGTACAATTTGCCAAACTTGTGCTCCACTGGTATACACCTCAGGGTTACCTGCACACCACAATGAGGCACCAATTTATCAGGAGTTTTAAAATATTTATTTTATTAAAAACACCATAGCACTCCTGATGTAAAAACAAGAAAACAGATCTGCAAATCTTTGCAAATGTCAGTCACAAATATACCAGCCAGCACAAATACTTAATGTTATTTTAAAAAATAAAGTAATTTATTAACAAAGAAACAAGTCCTTTGAAAAAGATACTCCCCCAAAATGTCACAAATCTTTTATACATATTATTCATTAAAGTCTAAGTAGCTGAACGTACCTCTCCAACATACTCCATGACAAAACTCATTCTTTTAATTTTCACAAGGGTTTTCACTCCCCAGCCACAGCCATTGCTAGTTCTAAAGATGCAAAGGGAATATGGTGTACCTTTCTGAACAATCCTATTGGGGCAATCAGGCCCACATTTACACCGTGAGTTGCACTCATAGATCGGCGTGCCAGGTTGGATTTTTATCTGCCTTTTTTTATTGTAAGCCAAATGAACTCCAGCTTCTGCAGGGCAGCACTTCTCAAAGAAGCAATCTGTGCACATACAACCAACTATAGCTTCATTTGTCAAATTGATTCCAGGAGCAGGTTTGTATTCATTAATGTAGTAGAAGTCTAAAGGTGGACCTTCTAGATCAACAGTATTTTCAACAAAGATCATGGCTTTATGGTTCTTTTTTCTGTTAAGCTCTTCTTGCCATCTCTGCAGAGCTACCCTTTGTTTAGCCTTCTTTACCACATACTCAGCAATAGCAGGCTTCAAACTTTTGATATCATTTTTCAACATTACTGCTTTGCCTTGCTTTAACTGAGACAAATATTCACGCTGGTCATTATAAAACTGTTCAAGAAGTAATGGACATTTGAGATTTCTTGAAGGTTCCCAAGTATTTGTAGTTTCTGGCCATCCTTTCCATTTTACAAGGTAATATTCCATATCCTTAAAATAAAAGAAAAAGATGTATATTAAGCTGTAAGGTTTCAATTAAATCCAATAGTGATTGCCTATTAAGGACACTATCTCTGGGGAAGATGTTTAGTGGTGGTGGTAGTGGGGTGTCAAAATACAAAGATGAATAAGACAATCTTCCCTCAAGGACCTTATAGCCTATCAAGGGAGATAATGATATATTCATTTGAATTAAGTACTCTAAAGAGACATTAAGTACGCATTATCATTGTTTTGACATCAGTCTAAAGGATTTGTTCTGTGAGGTTTGGATTCAGTCAAAGAGCCACACTTGAGGACATAGGGGGCCACATGTGGCCTCAAGGCTGCAGGTTTTCCACGCCTGGACTCTAAAAAGAGTATTAAAACTACAGCACCTTTAAGGGATGTTACTCAAAATGTGAAAATTCTCCCCATGTTTTCAAACCTCATGTTGCCTAATTTTTAATGTGATATAAAAGGTCCATTAATGTCTCAAAAAAGTTATTATAAATAAAGTTTGTGAAGCAGTTTTATATCACTATGTCAACAAAAAAACAAAAGTGTTTGTATTTATTCCAGCAAATAAGAGTCAAAAAAAGAAAAGAAAGGTGCTTCAGATAGCTCAACTTTTCTGGCCTAATGTTAAGACTTCTTCACAAAGGACTTGAGAAACTGAAACCTTTATCCAATTTCTGCTCAAGAAGGAGATGTCTTATCATTTGGTATTCTGTTAGATAGAATTTTAAGGGCAATTTTCAATGATCCCTTAACTTATATAGTTTAGTCGGGATGATACTTTGATCCATAGTATAATGATAATTGGTGATCATAATTATGACCTTTAGGCACTACAGGAATTGAATACCATCTGAAGCATTAGAATTATAGTTAGTACAGCTTTACTGTGAAGAATTTTGCTGTATTCCAATTATTCTAAAACTGGTACGTCTTCGGTAGATACTTGGTGAGCTCTGTATTGAGGGGGCATACAAAATTAATGTATTCTTGACCCAGACATTATGACAGGCATGGTGTCCAACAGATGTATTTTCCTGCTATACCACGCTTTGGGTCAGACTACATCTAGATGCCAACATTTTACAAAGGACGTTGATAAGCTGGACAATGTTGAGAGGAGGGCAATGAGGAAGTAAAAAGATTCAAATTCATGCCAAATGATGACCAGATAAAAGAACTGGTGATGTTTAGCCTATAAAAAGGCATGTGGGAAGTAGGGGGAGTACATAACTGTCTTCAAGTATCTGAGGGGTGAGGTGGACGGTGAATGAGATAAGAGAGATGCACATTAGTTAGGTAAAACAATAGTAAATAGGGGTGGCCAGGTAGCACAGCAAGTAAGAGCACTGGCTCCAGTGTCGGGATGACCTGGGGATCGAATCCAGGCTCAGATACTTAGCACCCACCCAGAAATACCTGGCCGTGTAACCTTGAGCAAGTTACTTAACCCCAATTGCTTAGGGGCGGCCAGGTGGCTCAGCGAGTAAGAGCACCGGCTCCAGTGTCAGGATGACCTGGAGATCGAATCCGGGCTCAGATAATCAGCACCACGCCCAGAAATAGTAACCTTGAGCAAGTTACTGCTTAAAAAACAAACAAACAAACAAACAAACAGTAAATGATTAAGTGCCAAAATAAGTGTCAGGATAATCTTATACTGGAGGAATGAAACAAATGGAGGATAAATGTAGACTGCAAGTATTGAAATAGGCTAAAAAGATGGTGTGGGATTTTGAAGGATAGGTAGAATTTAATAGGAAATAAAGAGAAGAAGAATATAATAAGTTTGCAATACGGTACGCTGCAGGAACAGGGAGAAAATGACCCTGGCTAGAAAAAAAGGATTTATGATAGGGTTTAATAGAGTTAGGGTTAATAGGTACTTTACTTCATGGATCCATGATATTTTCAATATGGGTACTCTTTCCACAAATGCAACTTTCAGCCCAATCATGCCATCTTATCCTCATTGAGCCTTGTCTAATCCCTAGGGACTGTCATTTTTTACTTTTCATCTCCAACACATAACATATATTGTCACAAATATTAAGTGGTTTATTGTTTCTATCCTCAAATACAACATCATTTGTTTCCTTCAAACCTCAACTCGAGACCAATAAAAGGAGCTTTGCTCGGTGCCTCCCCCTTCCCGCCAGCTAGTGCTTCTTTGTATGCTCCCCAAATATTTCCTTTGTATAGATTTTGTATGTATTTATACGGGCATATTACTTCTCTGGATAGAATGTGATCCCCTGGAGGGCAGGAATCATTTCAATTTCTTGTTTGTTTGTATCCAAGGATATTCTGGATGAATGCACAGTCTTGAGAATGCCAACAAAAAGCAAATAGCTGTGTATAGAGGCCACAAGGACAGCTGTCAAAACATTACTAGCTATCTCCTAGGCTATTTAGGAAGGGACAAAATATATCCTTGAGAGACAAAGGGGATGACAGCAGTCACTGGGTGTGTGAATCACAGAATCTTATAGTTGGAAAGGATATCTATTCCAACCCATACCTAAACAAGAATATCCTTCGAAACATACTTGACAACAGGCCTTTGCTTAAATGCCTCTAGAGAAGGGAAACCCATTACTTCCTATTCCATCTTTGCATAGTTTTTGATTGTTAGGAATTTTACTCTTAAGCTTAAATTTGCCTTTTTGCAAATTTGCAAGTGGTAGATTTGCTCAGTGAGTGTCACTGTTCAGGGGTGGGTGTGAGTCAGGAAAAGTCAGGGAAATGAATTACTGAAGTTTGGAAAAGGGGGAGTATGCCTGTGTACAAAAAGTGATAGTACTTGATGCACTGGTGGTGGTTTTATGTATGAGAGATGGTGCTAGGCACTGGAGTCCTGAAATGAGAGGGCTTTAAAAAAAATGGCAGTCTAGATCTTAGACTTTTTTTTTTAAAGCAATTGGGGTTAAGTAACTTGCTCAAGGTTACATGGCCAGTTATTTCTGGGTGTAGTGCTAAATATCTGAGCCCAGATCCCCAGGTCATCCTGACAATGGGGCCGGTGCTCTTACTTGCTGAGCCACCTGGCCGACCCTAATCAATTGTGTTAAGTAACTTGCTCAAGGTTACATGGCCAGGTGTTTCTGAGTGGTTGCTAAGTGTCTGAGCCTGGATTCGATCCCAGGTCATCCCGACTCGAGCCGGTGCTCCTACTCACTGTGCTACCTGGCCGCTCCGATCCTAGACTTCTTAACCACGGAATAGATTTCCAATCTATTTGTGGTCTTCACTGCAGTTTTGTCTATCATTGCTATTGGAATGCTTTGTCTCAGTTATGTCTTACACTGAGTTTTCTGCATGCTTTTTTCTTCTCTACTCACTATCTTCACTGTTTTGTGAACAGTATTCTTTCTAAGTTTTCTAGAAGCACATATGTTTTCTGGTAAAATGATTTCAGGGTTCTTTTGAACTTCTTGAAGCAACTCTCATATTGGTCAAATTTGTCTTAAAAAAATTTCTGTAATCAGCCAATATCTTTACTTGTATTTAGTTCCCATTCTTAACAGTTTGCTTAAGTATTTCATATTGTAATAACTAATGGCCTCATCTTTTTCCTTTCTTCTGATTTCATAGTCATTTTGACCTTTGCTCTGAATACTGAATGATTCTCATTTTAGTAATTAGTCATTTCCCTTTAAGAGTCAAATTCATTTTTTGGTGATAATTTAGTATTTTTTGTATTCCATATTATCACTCTCCTTGAAGAAAGTATTAGTGATACACAGTTATGAATCATTCAAGTAGTTTACAAGCTTTGGAACTAACTTCTTATTCCCTGAACCATATTTTCCAATATTTTCACTGTCTTCCCCTGTGCCATATTCCCACTAAAGTCAACGTTTATCAAAGTATATATGATAACCAACATTGAATTTATCTACATTTTCATCCTCTACTACAAATGTTGGAGCATAAAAGCTGTCACTACCTTCCTGATAGTAACCTTGTTTATATTATGCTCATCACCCGAGTACTGTAAGGCATGGTGATTATACCAGGAAATGTTTCTTACTGTCCTTGGTTGAACAATCAAACTAACTCTATCAATTTATTTGTTCCTCTGAGTGGAACCTATGAACCACCTTTCCATTTAATTGATGTTTGTTTTCTAGTTTACAGCATGAATGTTAAACAGACGTGACTCAGTTTCTCCAGTGCTGTATTCATTGGAAGCCAGGCAAAGATCTCACATTAAGAGTATCATAGATTAAATTAATGCTTGTAGGAGATCTAAAACTTTCAACTCTTAGAATACCCTTTTCTATTACAATCACTTTTCAAGCAAGACTGATGTTACATTGCATTTTCATGAATGCATATGATTAATTTTTATGAATGCATAAATATGAATCATATTTATGATTCACTGGCCAAATGTAATAAAAGTTATCACCTAAAATGCAACCTGGTGGCAATGAGCATCCGTACTTAGCTAGATTGTTCCTCTGACAATAAACATGTCTGTTTCGAGTTTGCTCAGTTAGTATAATCTTTGTAGAACCCAGAGTAACTTCCATATCATGATGTGATATTGAAGCAGGGTATTGCTAAGGCAGAGAGGTATAGTGGGGACAAATTAAAAAAAAAAATTTTTTTTAAAGCAATTGGGGTTAAATAACTTGCTCAAGGTTACACGGCCAGGTGTTTCTGGGTGGGTGCTAAGTGTCTGAGCCTGGGATTTGATCTCCAGGTCTTCTCAACACTGGAGCCGGTGCTCTTATTCGCTGTGCTACCTGGCCGCCCTGATGGTGGGGACAAATTAAGGAAAATCTTTAATACTGAGGCAGAGGTGTTTTAACTTTGTCCTTTAAGCAAATGGAAAGTCATCGGAGAGGGTTTTTAGAAGTAAAGTAATGATGAAATTGAGTGTTTTTGGAAAACAAATCTGGAAGTATGAAGAACAAAGAAGGAAGAATTTGGAGAGACTATTGGAATATGTCTTTCTGTGAGGTGAAGGGAATTCTGACTAGAATAGTGAGAGTGGAAACAGAAAAGGGAGAAATACAAGAGATATTTGGAAAAACCATAGAGTTTGGTGACTGACCATTAATGGAACAGAGGGTATGAAAAGTAAAGAAATCTGAGGTTTAATCTGTAGTAGGACCACTGATGGATAAAGGTAAGTTAGGAGGTGGGTAAGTGGTTTGTAAGGGGAAAGAATCTACCTTGAGTGGACTACATATGGGTTATCATACTCATTTCTGGGCACCACCTTTTTAGAAAAGACACTAATAAATCAGAGTATTTCTGAGGAAGGCAAACAAGGTTGATGGAACCCATGTCACAGAAGAGTTGATTAAAGGAACTAGAAATGTTTATCACAGGGAGGAGAAGACTTGGAGGGACATGATAGTTCTCAGCTATATGAAGGGCAGTCACATGAGCATGGGATTAGAACTGGGGACAATGGGTAGAAGTTACAGAGATGTGGATTCAATTTTACATATGGAAAAATTCCTAACAATTAAAGCTGTCCAAAAGTAGAATGAGATGCTTTAGAAAGTAGGGAATTCCCTACCAATGGAAGGCTTCAAACTAGGTGATATGACTTGTTGGGGATGCTGTAAAAGAGATCCCATGATTATGGGTTTGCTATTAAATATAGAATCAAAGAATGTGAGCTGAGACCTTGGAGATCAAGTTTAATCCCTTCACTTTACAGATGTGGAAACTGAGGCTCATAGAGTTTAAGTGACTTACTCAAAGTCATAAAGCTAGTCAGTATAGAACAAAGACTTGAATCCTTGAATCTATCCCTAACATGTTAAGTCCGAGGTAATACGACATTCATGTAGAGATATCTGATAGGATTAGTTGGCAATATGGAACTGATGCTCAGAAACTAACATTAAAATTAATCTGAATTAAACTGTAGCAGAGAAAGGGGATCCTAAATTATGCTATGCAATAGTTATGGGGAAGCTAACTTAGAATACATTGGCTGTGGATAAAATACAGAGATGGTCAAGACCTAGCTATAGTGTTCTATAATCATCTTAAAATATTTATTTTCCTGTTGTGGCCTAGAATTTAAACTTTGAGAAATGTCTTGTTTTTCCAAATTTCAAAGTTCCTCTTCATGATAAATAAAATGAAATAGTGAAGTAACATCTGATTAAGACTTTACTGAGGACTACACATATTTGCCTTACCTTTTCTATCTTGTAGTCACACAAGTATTCCACCTCATAATTATTTAGATTCCTTTTGGTGATTCCAATCGATTTACATGTGAGCTTTTCCTTTCTACATAATTCCTGAAGAGTATCAAGTGAAGCTAGGCAAGGCACACACCAAGCTACAATAAGAAAATATGATTCCTCACTAAATAAAATACTAAAGTTAAGAATATATACTTTTTAGTTTTTACATCCATCCTCCCCCCCTCCCCCATTAGTAGTAATTCTACATTGTAAAATCACATGCACACACGAATCAATGAATTTTCTTCAGGAGAAAACCTAAAGGTTCCCTGGATAGTTAATATTGATTCCCGTTAGATGACAACCAATATCATCCATTACTTAAATAAATTCATTTCAATTAGGTTGTGCTAAAATCCTTAAATGAACATTTTAATTTTTTTGCTTCATCAAGATTATGTGGTCCATTGTTAGAGTCAGCACAAAGAAATATTTTTGAATGGCTCATTACATTTATGTACACAATTACTTTATTAATGGAACTTAAATGACCCCCTGGCCAACTATAGGAACAGATTATACAAATGTTAAAAAATACACAGGTACACTGAAATAAGAAATTTTAAAATGAAGCCAAATGTACAGCTTTGTAATAAAGCACAAGTTCTTTGTTTTTGTTTGTTTCTTTTTTTTTTTTTTGCTTTTTGGAGGGGGGGGAAGGTAGGGCAATTAGGGTTAAGTGACTTGCCCAAGGTCATACAGCTAGTTTTTGTGTTAAGTGTCTGAGGCCAGATTTGAACTCAGGTACTCTTGACTCCAGGGCCGGTGCTCACAGATTTTGAAGGGGCCTTAGAAGTCATCTTTAACCTCTTCATTTTTCCAATAAGGAAACTGAGGCCAAAAGAGGTCAAGTGATTTATCCAAACATACAAATAAGTAGAGTAAGTGGCAGAGTAAAGGTCTGAACCTAGGTCCTAAAGCAGGACTTTTCATTCTAACATCAAAATATTAGAAGCCAATTATTCGCACTGCAAAAAAATTCAAATCAAGATTCTTTTAAAAATAGTGAGCTGAGCAAAACATTTAGGAACTCCTCCCCTTCCCCCAACTTTTAGATCCACAGTCTATCTGGTATAACAGAGTACCCAACTAAAATAGACCAGAATTCTATTCCAAGTTCTGCTATATAACTTTGGGCAACACCCAACCCCTTCAGTACTTAAGATTTTCTATTGTGCTGATGGGAGGGAGAATGTGGAGTAGGACTTTAGCCTACAGAGATTAGGATATACCAGTAAATTTAGAGTCCTTACCTTCCATGCTTCCAAGCCAGTAAGGGCCACCACACCTACTCTTGTAATCTGGTATTTACAGTGGGGAATAAATCTACCTACAATGCCTTTTCCCTTGTATAGTGAGGGAATATTACTATTACTGCAATCTCCTCACAAACACCCCCCACATCTTCACTACCAGCAGGTGTCTCCCACACCCAAAGATCACTTAAAGTACTCACAAAAAGACTGGAGTCCTGGACTAATTTCTGAAGTACCTTCCAGTCCTAAAATTCTTAGAAAAATTAATCGAAGTGAGGAGCACCTATCCTGTCATGTGCTAACAACGCTGGACACCCACTAATCCTAGTTACCTACACGAAGTATAATTCGATCTGTCAAAACAAAACATAGTACTCAAAATCTTGTATTTCTGTATAGTGGATACCATCTGTAGTAATCAGAGAATTTAAAATGTGGCCAGGAGCACCTAGCAGGGACTGCAGTATTCTCTTAATGGAAAAGGTTCTTTGAGAACCTTAATGCTAATTTACAAGATTAAGTTTTTCATCCACACCATAAAAATCTGTTATTGTACTCTGCACAAAGGCTTGCCATTCCTGACCGACTAAAATGCAGAGGATGGATTCCGTCTACAGGAATCCCATGTGTTCCTAAAGGGGCCACTCACGCACACTACGTTCTAGGGCGCAAAAGTAACAGATTCCTCGTGTTCCGCAGCCACTTCCCCGTAAGTCCTTCAGTTTGGATTCTCAAGACCCCTGGGGGTGGGGGAGAGGTCAGATATCTAATCCTAGGCAGGAAAAATGAGCAGGTCAGTGCTGGGGCTGGGGTCCCGCTCCGGGCTCTCGCCAGCCCCCGGTCACTGCGCCCCAGCTCCAAAGACCTCGGAGTTCACGCTCTGCCCTCACCTCCTGCCCCCTCTCCCCAGCCCCAGCCCCAATTCCTTCCTCTCCCGAATGCCAGAACCAAGCTCCCGGCGGGGGTCCCTACCCAGCACAAACAAACAAAACTTTTAAACTCCCAAACATCGGAGTTCGAGCAGGACCACAAAGAAGTCAAACCGCAGCCTCCCTTCCGACCAGGTTTCGGATCCTGCACGGGGATTAACAAACCACTAATCCCCCTCGCTGGGGCCGGGCGCCTCCCGCTCCTGCCCCACGCCTCGCGCCCGCCGTTCCTCCACCTCCGTTACAGTTGGGGAGCCAAAGCCTGCCCAGCGCGGGGCGCGGGGCCCGGGGCCCGGCGCAGCGGCGCCTCCGGGGCCCGCGAAACGTTGGTGCCGGGGAGGGCGACGGTAAACGGCTCCCCACCCTGCCCGGCGCGGGCTGCGGGGGCAGAGGCGCCAACCCGGCTCAGTTCCCGCGGCGTGCGCTTGAGCCTCCCGCCAGCTTGCGGCGCGGAGAGCGGACGGGATGGGACGGGACGGGACGGAGGGAAGAGGAGAAGAAGGGAGCGGGGCTGGGGGCAGAGGGGCCTGGGGCAGGCGGGACGGCGTGGGCGCCAGCCCCTAGCCCCGCTCCCCAGGTTGGGGTCACCGTGTCAGGAGCGTGGGGGTGGCGGGTCGCCCTTCGGCTCCAAGGTCTCCTTCCCGGTCCTCCCGGCGCGGGGAGCGCGGTTTGGGCAGTGGGAGGTGAGATGAGGCGGGGTGGGGGCAGGGTCCTTCTCCAGCCCTCACCTCCTCGCGTTCCGGCCGCGGCCGCCGCCATCTTGTGGAACCTTCATTCAAACTGGCGCGGTCTGACCGGACCGCTCAGCTGGAGGGCCGAGGCCCCGCCCCCTTACCCGGCTCCGAGCGAAGAGCGGGGAGCAGGGAGGGAGGAGGCAGGCCCACACGTCAGGGCATGACGGGCGCTGGTGGAGGAGCGCGCGGGCTCCCAGGACCCTGTGGTCGCTGCGGCCCCGGGCTTCCCCGCGGCGCCGAAGCGGCCCCGGAGGGCGGCCGAGGCCAAGCGGCGGGAAGCCCAAGCTCCTCCCTCTCCAGGGCTACATTTGGAGGAGTTGTATACGGGCCCCCCCCCCCTGCACCCCCGCCGCGAGGCCGGATCAGACCCCGGAGTCTGCGGAGAGCAGGGAGCGCACGCCAGGCCCGGAGCGAGGGAGGCGGGGACCCACGGGCCCCGAGAAGTGCGTGCGAGCTGAGTCTGGAGGGCTGCTGGGGAGGCGCCTTTATTAAACGCCTACTGTGAGCCAGGCGCGAAACACTTTATAAAACTTTTTGCAAAAGTCTCTGACTGATTTCATCAGGTCTAAGGTGACGTCTATCTGGCACTGAGGAACAGTCCTCAAGTTAGGCCCAGGTTTTTACTTTCCAGTTTTAAGGTTTTGTTGTTTTTACGGTTTCTTTGACTTAGGCATGGTTTCCCTTTGACAGGACTAAGAAACGTAAAATCACCTGTCATCCAACTTGTGACCAATTCCATCACTGCTTTCCTAACTGAAATGGCAGGAAATTAAATTAATGTGTTTCTGCCGCAATTACCCAGACTCCTGAATTAGCCACAGAAAACTTCTCCAGGTGTCTGTTATGAACGCATCAAACTGGTACAATATTACTCGGAAGACAAAAGCAGTCCAGATAACCTTGTTCAGTGAGTGACCCTGTCTAGGATAGTCAGTATCAGTGGGTGAAGCGTGCGCGTGCCCCAAACGTGCAACGGACACGCAGGGGATCTGGCGTGTGGTCCACGCTGGAGGAAGTGCTCTGTGTGGGGAGCTCCCAGATGCCCCTCTTTGCAGACCTATCTGAGCCTGCCTGTCGCCTTGGCTAGTTCACCATTCATGAACAACCAGCTCAGGGCATGCTCACAAAGCTAATAACAGTTATCATTTATATAGTATCTGCTTTGTGCAAGGCTCCAAACTAAGAACATCAGATCCTCACAATCACCCTGGAAAGTAGGTGCTATTATTATTGAGGAAATCGAGGCAAACAGAAGTTAAGTGACTGGCCTTAGGGTCACATAGCTAGTATGTACTTGAGGGCATATTTTAATTCAGGGCTTCCAGACCCCGGGACTGCTAGACAATCCACAGTACCGTCTAGCTGCCTCTTAGCTTTATCTCTTTTCTCTCTGTGTTCTCTCAGTTACCTCCCAGGTGCCCATGGCTCTATCATCTCTAATGCAGAAGACACCCTTGAGCTCCAGTCCTTCATTATATTGCCTACTAGACATTTCCTTTTTTTTTTTTTTTTTTTGGTTTTGCTTTTTGGATGGGGGAAGGGTAGGGCAATTGGGGTTAAGTGACTGCTCAAGGTCACACGGCTAGTTGTGTGTGTGTGTGTGTGTGTGTGTGTGTGTGTGTGTGTGAAGTGTCTGAGGCCGGGTCCAAACCCAGGTCCTCCTGACTCCAGGGCTGGGGCTACTCACTCTACCACCTAGCCACCCCTAGACATTTCAAAGTGCATTTCCAATACACACCTCAAACATGCCCCAAAGAAAACTTTGGAGATCTTTCCTCAAAAACTTATCACTGCTGAACTTCCTCACTTCTGTCAGAAAGACCACCATCCTTCCAGACACCCAGTTTAAAAACCTACGTGTATCCTCAATGTACTCTCTCACCCCACATGTACAATTGCTAAGTCTTGATTCTATTTCTACATCTGTCCTCTTCAGTCTCCTCACACAGCCATCACCCTAGTTCAGACTCTTGTCAACTCTTGACTAGATTATTGTAGTGGCCTCCCGGATCTCCTTGCTTTCCTCCCTCAGCTATCAAAATAACTTTCCTTAAGTCTGGGTCTTATGTCTCCTAACTACTCAGGAAACTCCAGTGGCTTTGTTACCTCGAGGATCAAACATAAATCCTGCTTTTTGACATTTAGAGCTTTCACATCGTGACCCCTTCCTATCTACAAGTCCCTTTATACATTAATCCTCTTCACATATTTCATTACATAGTATGTAGTATGTACTTGAGGCCATATTTTAATTCAGGGCTTCCAGACCCCGGGACTGCTGGACAATCCACAGTACCGTCTAGCTGCCTCTTAGCTTTGTCTCAACATAGTCATACTTGCCTTTTTACACTTTTTTTCATCCTATAGGACACTATATCTCCCCTTTCTTGTGCTTTTGCATGGACTCTTCCCCCAAGCCTGGAAGGCTGGCTCTCCTCACTTCTTGGCACCTCAGATTTCTTTCTTAATTCAGCTTAAGCATTACCTTCTGTAGGAGACCTTTCCCTGTCCTAGTCTTTTCTCCTGAAACTACTATGCATTTTGTATTTGTATCATATTCTGTATAAACAAATGTATATTTTGGAATATAAATTCTTTTAGGGCAGGGTGTATTTCACTTTTGGCTTAGTCAGACAATAAACATTAAGCACTTGTTATGTTCAGACACTCAGCAAAGTTCTGGGGAATACAAAGGAAGCAAAAACCAAACTCTCCCTGCTCTTGAGGTACTTATTTTCTAATGGAAGATAAATATGTAAATTATTAGGAGGATGCAAGATATATAGAGTATTATAGATGAAGTTAATCTCAAAGGGGAGGGCAATAGCAGCTATGGAAATGGGGAAAGGCTTTCAAAAGGTAGAATTTGAGCTGGGTCTGGGAGGAAGGAAGGTAATCAAGAAGCAGAGTCCAAAATGGGGGCAGATGATTCCAGATTTGGGGGACAGCCAGCGCAAAGGTACAGAGATTGCAGATTGTCATGTTTGAGGAGATATAAGAAAGCCAGTATAGCTGGACTGTAGAGTTTGGGGAGAAAGTAAGGTATAAAAAGGCTGGAAAGGTAGAAAGGGACCTTGTTATGAAGGGTTTTAAGTGCTAAACAGAAGACTTTATATTTGATCCTGGAGGTAAAAGGAAGCTACTGGAGTTCATTGGGGGACGAGGGGGGAGAGAAGGAAGGCTGGGGGGACACATGGGTAGATCTATACTATATAAAAGTCACTTTGGCAGATGAATGGAGGATAAATTGGAATAGGGAGAGGTCCAGGCAAGACCTAAGAGCCTGAACTTGAGTTGTGGCTGTATGAGTAGAAAGAAAGGGACACATGAGAGATGGTATGTGAAGTAAAATGACAAGTCTTGGCAACAGGCTGAATATGTGAGGGGAATGGGAGAAAGGAGTCAAGGGATTACACTGACGTTGTGGGTCTGAGTAATTGGGAGGATGCTGGTGCCCTTGCTAGTGATAGGAAAGTTCAGAAGAGGAGAGGGTGTGGTTTGGGGGCATGCTGTATTTGAGATGCCTATAGGACATTAGTACAGTTGTCTGAGAGGTAGCTGGAGATCCATGAGTAGCTCAGGAGAGAGACTTGGGCTGATTATATAGATCTAGAGGTGAGAAGTGATGATTGAACACATGAGCATATAACGAGTGGGGAACCTGCGGCCCTTGAGGCCACATATGGCCTTCTAGGTCCTTGGGTACAGCCTTTTGACTGAGTCCAAGTTTTATGGAACAAATCCCTTTTTTTTTTTTTTAAGGGAATTTATTCTGTGAGGTTTGGATTCATTCAAAGGTTCACACTTGAGGACCCAGAGGGCCACACGTTGAAGGTTCCCCACCCCTGGTGTAAGATCACCAAGAGAGATGGTAGACCCAGGATGAGAGCCTTGGGGAACACCCAGAGTTAGGGGGCCTGACATGATGCAGAATCAGTTAAGAAAATTGAGAAGGGCAGTTGGACAGATAGGAGGGAAATAAGGAGAACAGTATCATGAAAACCTAGAATGGAGAATAACCAGAAGAGATGGTGTTTTTCAGTGTCAGTTACTACCAAGATTAAGGATAATCAGGATTAAGAAAAGGTCATTAGATCTGTATTCTCAGTGCTTTACAGTGTCCAGGACATAAAAGGTGTTTAATAAATGGCTGTTGATTCTGAAGCCACAAAGGTCTCCTAAAAAATTAACACTAGAGAGATGAGCAAAGGAACAAAGTTAAAATTATACTTTACTTATCAAACCTATATAAAGTGAATAAATTTTCAGTGAACACCAGAGGAGTGCCAAATATTTTGTTAAATGAAGTATCCTTTGACAAGATAAAGAATTTTAAAAATCTGTTCCATAAATTAAGATTGTTGCATACCAAGTATTTTTCTAAAATAAGCACATAGTATTTTATTACTTTTTCACCCAAAATATTTAAGTGAATCTACAATGAACAAACATAAGATGAGAAAGATGATATAATTCAAATGGCCAAGAAGCAAAACAGGGCTACTGGGGTGATGAGTTTAATCCAGGAACTGACACTAAATCTTTAAAACACCAATAAATAGCTTCATTTCTGTATTTTAGCTTTCCTAGGTGATGTATCATAACAGTATGAACCATGGTCTTGGAGTCAAAAGACCTGAGTTCCAAGTTCTAGCTCCAGCACTTTTAGCTAGAGATACTGGGACAAATCATCTAGTTGCTGTGCCCTCAGTTCCTAATATGCAAAACAGGGATGCATCTGCTCTACTTCAAAAGGCTGAAGACTGTGCTTGGTAACCTTTGTTCTTGAAGCATGACTGCCCACCTCTTTTTCCTATTAATATACCTCCTGCATGATAAATCTTATGCCACTTTTTCTACACAGATCATCACTGGTAATATGTTGCAGCCTACCTATTTTACATTCATTGACCTCTGAGTCACCTGAAATTTGATCGTGTGCTATGATTCAGTCATATAGCATCATTAGAAGAAGGGTCCTTTTATAAATTTGGGTTATATGTCAGGGAGCAATTTGGGAGCATCAAAATTCTACTTAAAAACCCATAAGCAAGTCAGTCTACTATCTTCCTTCTATTCACTTCTGGGTCTAGCCAGTGGTTCATCTGCAGTGTTTATGTGGGTACCGATGGTCTATGAACTGCATGTCCAGCTGCATGTCACAGGCTGAGCAACAGGTATTCATCTATGTGTTTTCTAGATTTGTTGGACTGATGCCTGAGTAACTAGGAACTTCACTGAGGAAAAATGGTAGCATTTCAAGGCTTGATACAATTAGCATAACATTATCTGCCAACATGTGGCTACTGGCCACCATCCATCCTTCTCTAGCACTCAAAAGATGATATTGCTGACTAGTCTGTGTACTGAAAAGATAAATGACTTGCATTCACTTCTAAATTGTTTCTGTATATTTGCAAGGAAAGTAATGTAGAATTTCCAGTGCTCTATTTAAAAATTAAAAAAAAAAACTTTACCTTTCAAAAAAATCCCCAGAATCACTATATAAATGCTCACATATATGGAGTTGAACGGTGTTAGTTGAGGAGTATTTTATTTCTCAAATGTGCTTTTTGACTTATAAAAGTAATGTTTTCTATTCTTCATAATTTTGATAACATTTCTGATAATAGAAAGGTACTTAATGTCTTAGCCAAAGAACATGGAAATAAAGAACTGAGACTTTTACTTAAAGAATTTTAAAGGTACTACATAAGAATAAATCGTATTAAATAGTTTCAGATGCGAATTATTGTGTTGCTAATGCTGCAGACTGTCCATAAATAAGTTACTGAAGTTCTTTTACATTTGGCCATTACACATGGTTCACAACATAAGTTTAGAGCTGGAAGGGACTTCATTTTTGGAAACATAAAAAAGATGTTTTAGATATTTATATAAAATCCAATAATATAGAGTAAACGTATAGTGTTGGTTGAAAAACTAAATAGTAGGAAGTGTTGGTGGTATCAGTTAATAAAGCTTAGATTTCCTTGTGTCTTTCCCTTTAACTTTGCTAACTGATGGTGAAAAGGAGATAAGACTTAATGTTTAGATTATCTGTCTCCTGGCCCTCCATGAAAACAATGAGTTAGTTCTACTATAAGTTTGGACAAATAATAAATCCTTATTAATTGTCCAATGAACCTCTCATCAGCCACTGAATTCTCCCTGATTGGTGGAACACAGTTTAACAACCCTTATGAGACAAATGTTTCTCAAGACAGACTTAAAGGGGGAAAGATTAAATACTAATTTCTTACCACTCATAATAATTTCACTTTAAACAGTTATATAACAATTATATTTTTCTAATTCACTAAACATTTTAAAAAATTTAAAAATACCTTCTAATTTAGTTGAATAAAAACAGATCATGTGGTTCATTAAAAATGTTTTAATATAAACATTAGTTCTGAACAAACAAAAACAAAATCACATAAGATATTCCAGTAATGAAAAAAAATGCTTTCTCAAAAGTACCACTATGATGCCACTTCAACAGTAATTGCTTCACATTTTCCAGTATCCTGATCTGTGCATGTCACATGTAAAGATCCATCCCTACAAAGAAAAATACATGGGCTTGTTATAAAAAGTCATGGAAATTCTTAAAGTTCTTGAGGGGACAATGCTTTCTGGAAAAAAGCTATAGCAACATTAGTTTTCAGGAAGCAGACTTTACATTTGGAATAAATTCATTTCATTTTCAAGGTTTTGAAAAGACCGTCTAATGTGCCACACTTGTGAAGCTTTGTTTTTTTCCCCTTTAAAGCAATCTCTTTCTAAATTATTTGGCTAAAACAGCCACTTGTTATATCAAATTTAAGTGTAAAATGTGTGGAATTAAAATGGGTCAGAATTATCTTTCAGTCTAATCACTGAGCACAATGTAACTAGAGAGTTCCTCGGCTATATATTCCAATGATTCTTAGTAGTATAGCTTGCTCATGAAAAAAAGGGTCCTTTGCATTAGATGACAGATCATAAAAGATTTACTTATAATAAATTTGATTGTACATTCTTCTTTTTTTTTTTTTTAAAGCAATCGGGGTTAAGTAACTTGCTCAAGGTTACTTGGCCAGTTATTTCTGGGTGTAGTGCTGAGTATCTGAGCCCGGATTTGATCCAGGTCATCCTGACACTAGAGCCGGTGCTGTTACTCGCTAAGCCACCTGGCCGCCCCTAAGCAATTGGGGTTAAGTAACTTGCTCAAGGTTACACGGCCAGGTGTTTCTGGGTGGGTGCTAAGTGTCTGAGCCCGGGATTCGATCTCCAGGTCTTCTCAACACTGGAGCCGGTGCTCTTACTCGCTGTGCTACCTGGCTGCCCCACTGTACATTCTTCTTGTTATGAACAGATCTTTAAAACTCCCAAATACTTAGTTCATTATGACACCAGCCTTACCAAGACAAGAAAATACAGCTGCTTGCTACTGTTATCAGGTATATTTTGGTAAATGACTCTCTACATGAGAGCCTGTGATAACAAAATTTAATATTTTTATATCACATGGACCAAGATGTAGTAAAAATGGGCCTGAAGACACTACAGTCACAGTAAAGAACTGACCCTATTTTTGAACAAGCAGGCAGTGGAAATTTTACCACATAATTTCCAAGGAAATAACAGTGGATATTGCTTAAATGGTGTATCTGAAAACAGCAAAGACCACTTTTTTAGGTAAAAGTACAACTAAATGTTAAAGTTTGGTTTTTAAAAATTAGGATATATTGTAATTTACTAGAAAGAAACACAATTTATGCAACAAAATAATGCTCAAGGCATAATGAATAGTTTGCTTATAAACTCTTTATAGGTATCAATGACTGCTACTCAACAATAACAGATTTTCAATATTGAATAGACTTTGCCTAGTTTTCACAAAGTAAACCAACAAATTGACTCATGAAATACAGAAATTCTTAAAATTTAAATCCTACTTTTTTTTCTAAATCAGTAAGTATATTTTATTTTTTGTACCTTTTCATGGTGAGAACAGCTAATATATCATGGAGCCCATTTTCTTTTTTATCTAAATCCTGGAGTATAATCTATTTATGAGAGAAAGAATGTTAGAAAAGATTCAACAAATTATCATCTTAACTTATAAATTGATAAATTAGTAATCCCAAAAGGTCAACCTTAATTATGAAACCCAGAAATGTTCAATCTTGCTATTATATGATAGATTTAAAATTAAGAGAATAAAAATTATTCTTTTCAAACTGGATACAGCTGCCATAGAATGAGAATTATATGTGACTGGACTAGACCAGGGAGAGCAGATAGGGGAAGAATTGGAGAAGTAAAAATTATGTGTTCCTTTTTACTCTTTTGTATGTGGTAATTGTAGCGGTGTGTGAATTACTTGGGACAAGCAAACATCCTGATGATTTTATTTTGTGATGGCAATAATTGTGCTTATAGGCCCTTTTTAGAAATTTGGGTGTAAATAGGATGATGTGTGAATCTATAGCTAGGTTGAGTTCAAATGTCAGACTTTAACAAGATAAAACCAGATTCAAATGTTTTTTTCACCTTTGGTTGGTTCTTTATATGTTGAATGCTTTTGGCTGTGACGGTTTTTAAGGCTAGATATTACTCTAAGGAAACAAGTAAATGTAGCTTTTAAAGAGAACACTTTTTTTTTTTTTTGCTTTCTGGAGGGCAATTGGGGTTAAGTGACTTGCCCAAGGTCCCACTAGTAAGTGTTAAGTGTCTGAAGCCTCATTTGAACTCAGGATCCTCCTGACTCCAGGGCCAGTGCTCTATTCACTGTGCCACCTAGCTGCCCCAAAGGTAATCTTTGTCTTTTATTTTATTATTATTATTTTTTTGCTTTTTTTTTTTTTTTGGAGGGTAATTGGGGTTAAGTGGCTTGCACAAGGTCACAAGGCTAGTTTTTGTGTTAAGTGTCTGAGGCCGGATTTGAACTCAGGTCCTCCTGACTCCAGGGCTGGTGCTCTATTCACTGTGCCACCTAGCCACCCCTTAAGAGAACACTTTCAATGACTGTTAGAGATATGGCTGTGACTGTTGGTGTAGGAATTCATACTTTTCAAGGATTATCTAAGCCCACAATGAAATGGAATGAATTTTACCAAAGCACAAGGGAAAATGAGACTAAGAATAAAAAACATGCTAAAGAATAGTATGGCCTTTTTGAAGTTGGAAGAACAGTAAACAAAACCAGAAAACAAAAAACTATCAACTGTTGTCATAAAGAAAAAATACTCATCGCAAGCAAGTTGATACAAAGACTGTAGTACTAAAGATTGGGAAAATCTCACTTAAAAATTTTTTTTTAACCCTCTCCCCAGTTAAAGACTAAAGAAAACAAAAACCCCTGTTGCAAACACATACAGTCTAGCAAAACAAATCTCTGCTTTGGCTATGTCCAAAAAATGTCTCCTTTTGCACTGAGTCCTTCACCTCCTCTTATCAGGAAGAGTGGTAATATGAGTCATCGTTAGTCCTTTGTAATAATATTTGGTCCTTATACTGATCAGAATCCTTGATTCCTTCAAAGTTGTCTTTGTACAATGTTCAAATTGTAAAAATTGTTCTCCTGTTTCTGTTAACTTCACTCTGGAACAATTCATATAAGTCTTCCCAAGTTTCTCTAGAACCACCTGCTTCATTATTTCTTACAGCACAATAACATTCCATCACATTTATACAAGTTGTTCAGCCATTTCCCAATTTATAAACATCCTCAGATTCCCATTCTTTGTCACCTATAAATTTTTTGTCCATCTTTAAGAGTTTGTTTTGTTTAGGATTAATCTCTCTTAATCTACCCGCCCTCTGATTCTTCCCTTCCCTTTACTATTTCCCTGCTGAATGAAGTATATTTCTATAGCCAATTCTCTGTGTGTATATGTGCATGTATTCTTCCTTTTCTGACCATTTCAGATGAGCATGGAGTTCAAATGTTAGCCAATCCTCTCCAGTTCCTCCTTCTTGTTCGTAGATGTCTGCTTCCGAACCCTGAGGTGAAATAATATGCCCCAACCTTCCTCCCCCAACTACCACAGTATATTCCTTTTCTTCTGTTGTTTTCTTAAGACATAACAATCATTCCCAGGCCTTGTCTAAGTATACTCCCTCCATGGCCCATGATGATGATAGGGTTCAAAGAGGTGTACATGTTATCAACTCCCCATATTAGAATATAAGAAGTTTATCCCCCTGTTCATTATTCATTCATGTTTACCTTTTTATGTTTCTCTTAACTCCTGTGTTTTAATCTCAAAGTACCTATATAACTCTGATCGTTTCATCAGGAATGATCTGAAGTCCTCTATTTCACTAAAGGTCAATTCTCTTTCTCTCTCTCCCCCAACCCATAGCATTATACTCAGTTTTGTTGATTAAGTTATTCTTGGCTGTAAGCCTACATCCTTTGCCTTCTGGAATACTGTATTCCAAGCTTTTTGATCCTTTACAGTGGTGGCTGCTAAATTGTGTAATCCTGATTGTGGCTCCTCAGTTCTTGAATTCTTTCTAGCTGCTGGTAGTATTTTGCCCTTGACTTGTATGCTCTGAATTTTGGCTATATGACATTCCTGGGAGTTTTAATTTTGGAGTTTCTATCAATGGTAGATTCTATTTCTACTTGGCCCTCTATTTTAAGATTTCTTGAAAAAAGGTATCTAGGCTCCTTTTTTGGTCCTGGGATTAAGATAGTGCAATGATTCTCAACATTTTTTCTCCTCCATTTTTTTTTCCATGTGGGTTGTTTTTCACTATATTTTACATCTTGTTTTTTTTCCCCAGTCTTTTGATTTTTGTTTTAAAATATCTTATTGTCTCATGGAGTTATTGGTTTCTTTTTGGTACATTCAGATTTTAAGGGAGTTTGTTGCATGGGCAAGGTTTTATACCTCTCTTGCATCAAATTATTCCCTTTTCAATTTTTCCTTAATAGTTCTCATTTCTTTTCCAATTTTTTTGTCAATTCTCACTGGACTGACAAAAACACTTTTAAACTTTTTAAACTCTTGCTTCATCTCTCCCAGGAATTCCAGCTGAATTTGTGCCCAAGCTGGTTTTTTCCCCCTGAGGCTTCGCTTATAACTACATAGCTTATATAAAGTATATAGCTTATAGCTATTTTGTAGTCCTTTTCTTTTGGGTTTGTCTCTCAAGCATCACTGTCACAGTATCTCCTTATGGTGGGGCTCTTCTTTTTGTTTGCTCATTCTTCCAGGGTACTTTCTGACTCTGGACTTGATGTCAGAGTTGGGCTCTATACACTTATGGAGGAAAAGCCTGGGCTGCTTTCTTGGGCTACTGAGTATTGTGTTCTTTCAGGATCTCAAGGACAGCTCAGGCTCAGAATCTGAAATCCTTTAGTGCTCCCAAAATGGTTTGACCTCGGGCAAAGTGAGGTTGCTCTCCTGGTCTGAACCTGAAAGTTCCTAACAATAGGAGACTGCTGCCAAGATCAGCTACTATCACCCAGCTGGGAAGCTTTGCTGCTTCAGTGACAGAACTGAAGCCTTCCCCTTTTCCCCCCACAATCCCACCCTTTGATTTGGGGTTTCTATCCTGCAGGAATTCCTCCGAAAGTTTCAGTGTGGGTGAGAAGTTGGGTTTGAGCTATATGCTGCTTGCTTGCTTCTGAGCTGTCTGCCACCACTTCTGATCATGGAAAATCACTCATGGGAGGATGTCTCTTCAATCTACCTGAATCTGTGACCCAGAACTGGGTGGCAGGCAACAAGGCTGGCAGCACCTTTTCCCACACCCTACATGGAGTACACAGGTATGCTGTTAGGATCTCCTCTTGAAATAGCCAAAGAAGGGAACAGCCCATAGTCAAACATGTAACCCTGGATTTCATAGGATCATAAACTTTGAGCTGGAGTGGACCTTAGAGGATATCTAGTCCAGGCTCACATTTTATACAGGAGGAAAGTGAAACTCAAACTTGAAAGCCGAGTTACTCTCTGGGAGCCAGAGTGCCCCACACAGTGCACTTCTGGCCAACCCCTTTCCCCAGTGTCCACAAACCTGTCTCCCTCTGCTGACCTGGGCTAAACAGGTGACCCACTGTGAGTTTTCCTTGGATTTGCCCATCAGAATTTGGTCTGCCAAGTTTTATAGATGTTTGGTGGAATTTTGGGTGGGAGAGTCAACAACTTGCCATAAGTCTTTCTACTACTCCACCTTGTTGGCCTTACCTCCTAAGATGCACTTGTTCATTCAAGGATATACCAAAAGCATTTTCAGAAGTCCAGGTGAACTTCTGGGGATCTTCATCAGACTATAAAACATTCAAGTCTGGAGCCTTTTTTTTAACCCCAGTGGGCCTGGAAGTCTTGTTCCCACTGAGGAAATGAAATGATGAACTCTGACAAATCTATTGATACACAGAAAAGCAGAACTGTTCCAGAATTACGTAAAGTCCTAAATGGAGACAGAATACTGCATCATGAGTTTGTACATGCCACAAACAGTTAGGAAATTTTTCCAAGAGATGGAGATAAATATGCTTCAGTGGCCTGGGAACTCATGATTTAAATTCCAATGAAAATTTGGAAAAATAGACTATCAAAAGGTATGCTTAATATCCAGTGTGACAAATACATGGCTTCTTGATGAACAACAAGTATCAGAATATTGTGAAGTCAATACCAAATCATTTAAAATGAGGCATTACAGCAGAAGGAGGAGCAGTTTGGTGGTGGTTTTTTTTTTGAAGATGTGAAATATCGAAAGATTATTGTATAAGTTAAAACACGTAATTATTTTATGTTGTCCCAGTTAATCTGCACAACACCACTGGTTCTAAGCTGGAAGACTTCACGCCAAATGAAAAAGTGATCTCTCCTTCCTCAAATTTCTCATGCCACTACACATGATAATCCTTTACCCCGATCCCTTTCTGCTCTCTATCATACTTATTTATGTGCATGAGTATTCTTATGTATCTCCTCTTCCCTATTATAGGCTGACCTCCTTGAAGGCAGTATTATTTTTCATCTTTAAGAACTTCATGCAAAATATGTATATAAGTACTTCATACAAAGACATACTTGTTAAGCGGAACTAAATTTTTCTGAGACCAAAATTGTCTTCTTTTGAACACGACTGAGTATAGTGGTTCATTTATTTAGCTTTTCTCTATATCCAATTTCCCTGCTGCAATTTCTCTGTGATGAACAGAAACCAGACTATACCAATCTATTGGTACTAAAGGGAAACAAATGGAAGAGGGGAATAGATGTTGCAGTCAAATGCATTTTTCCATCTTAATGGCATGTCTTAAATTAAAATAGCATATTCATCAAATAGTACTTTCCTTTTAAAAATAACTTTCTGTTAATTAAATTATTGACAGAAACTGATATATGCATGCTGTTCTACAAGTGCATACAATAGTTTTTCTGAAAAGCTTTTTATGAACTGATTTCTCATTCCTCTTGAGCCATCTTTCCTTTTGGAATTCCTGTCTATAGGATATACCTATTCATTTTCTGAACTTCTTGAAATCTGTTAGCATGGTATGATGTAAAAAGTACTGGATTTACACACCTGGGTTCAAGTTATGACTTTTGTCACTTAATGTACGGAAACTTAAATAATTTAACCTAATGTGAGACTGGACTAGATATCCTCTTAAGGTCCTTTGAAGCTCAAAATTTACGATTCTATAAAATCTAGGGTTACATTTTTGACTATGGGCTGTTTCTTTCTTTGGCTACTTCAAACTGAAGATAACATGGTAATATTCTCCCAAGGTCCTTGTTATTTCCACTTTTCCAACCAAGTCTTTTTTGGTCATAATTAAAACCAGAATAGCAGTCCCTCCTCGTGTTTTCTTTACTTTTTGAAAGAAGACACTATCAATAAGTTAAGTCAAGAATTTATCCTATGCACTTAGCATTTTAGCAGAATGAGAGTTCCAGGTGGTATATTAATAGGTAGTGTTCTCCATCTAATGCCGGTCTGTATTAGCAAAGATTCAACTCTAGCTTCTATCTGGCAAATTTACCTGTAGTATGCTATCATAATAATAATGCTTCTGTGTTACTGCATTTCTTTATTCTCACCCACATGTTCTATACTGGATTTCAACTAGAGCTACGATTTCATTGTTATAGGCAACTCACAGATAAGGAACTCCTACTGATGTAGGCTGGAACCTTCTTTGAAACTGATAGTCTTAAGACAATTGCCCAGAGCCCTCAGAAGTTAAGTGCCTTGCCCATGGCTACACAGCCCATATAGGTCAGGGATGTCTATCCCTTAAACCCAGGTTTTCCTGACTCTGAAAATGGTTCTCTATTTACTACACTACACTGTTTTTCTGTGCTTCTAAACTGAGATTCAGGGGCACTGGGGCAGAAGCGCATTTCTGGATACTTGGTGTTTTTCTGCTATACCTTCTCAGCAATGTTTACCCTTGGGTTGCAGTATGAATCCAATTCACCAAAATCTTAGGTTGCATTCACCTCCTTGTAATAAAACTTGGGAGTTCACATTTTAAATTACCAATTGTGATTTAAAAATATACATTTGAGGTGATGAACACTGGCCCAATTCTGTTCCCACTTAATTCCTTCTCTGAATTGCTAGGCACCCAACCATTACTGCTTTTCTTCATATCTGTCATGTAGCCCATGTATAACACAGAATCAAATTTTGCAGTTTTAGCTACTCCACATACAGAAAAGTTATAGATGTGACTTTAGATAGATAATACTCTAGAAGAAAGACAAAAACTTGTTGTTTTTGATAATACATAAACTCAATATTCTTACCTGTGCAAATTTATTTTCATCTTTTGCAGACTGTTTTCCTATTGACTCATAGAGTTCAAGACATACTGAAGATATGCTTCCTGGGGCCTGTAATGTGTGTTGTCTTCGAGCTGGCAAAGGAGTCCCTGATGGGAACAGTACAGTGAATCTATTGGCTCCTGATTCATCCACTCCCTAAATAAGCAAAAACCACACGGCTATCATTATTAATTTTCACATAATAAAGTTCATAATTTTAGATGGTGCATTATCTTGTGAGGATGTTATAACAAGATTTATGAAACTTAGAAAAGATGGACACACCTTCACTAAAATATCTTTTGCAGAACATTCAATAGCAAGAGGCTCTTCTTCTAATAAAATATTTTCTTTGCCAACAAGAATTCCCGCTTCTGTAGCTGCACCAATAGGAATAACCTCATCAGGAGGAATTGAATTCAGGAGCTCAACAGCTGGAAAAAGCTCTTTAATCAGCTGCTGCAGCTTTGGGATTCGAGCTGACCCTCCACAAAGCACAACCTGGAAAAAAGCATTCATTCTTATTGTCTGAATAATGTGTTTTTTCAGAATTAAACAGTGTTAATCTTTAAAATTTTTTTTATTAATTTATTTACTTTTAGTTTTCAACATTCACTTCCCTAAGTTTTAAATATTATCCCCCTCCCTCTCCCAAGACAACCTGCGATCTGATATGACTCTACACATACATTTCTATTAAATACATTTTCATATAAGTCATGTTGCATAGAATAATTATAATGAATGGGAGACCGTGAGAAAGAAAAACAAAAACAAAACAAATCAAAAAAAGAAAATAATCTGCTTTGCTCTGCATTCTGACTCCATAGTTCTTTCTCTGGATGTGGCTGGCATTTACTATCATGAGTCCTTTGGAATTGTTTTAAATCTCTGCATTGCTAAGGACTAAGTCTTTCAAAATGAGTCATAAACACTGTGGCTGTTTCAAATAGTGTCAATCTTGTAATGAAGTATGAAAAAGTCTGTGGAGTTATTAAAAGCATTCTTGATTTTAATCAGGAATCTTGTGAAACCTCTTTTTTTTTTTTTTTGGCTTTTTGGAGGGGCAAAGGTAGGGCAATTGGGGTTAAGTGACTTGCCAAAGATCACACAGCTAGTTTTTGTGTTAAGTGTCTGAGGCTGGATTTGAACTCACATCCTTGTAATGTAATACCAAGCAAAGGCAACTTCCCAGGTTCAAAATACCAGCATAGGTGCTCTCTATTTTATTCAGTAACAAACCCAGAACAGAGAAGATCAAAACATGACATCATTCAAAATACAGCATTTACTAAGTGTGATTAAATAATCTCCAAGTACTACCCCACCCCAGGACCTTCCAATCATTCAATCAATTACAAAGTCTCGGTTCTAAATACTTCTCCACCCCTAGGCTATACCTTAATTAAGTCCACCACAAAGCCCCTCTTCTCAAATGGAGATTAGTTTCCAAACATAGGTAAAGTACCTTCATTTGTCAATCACAGAGCACAATAAGGTCAAAAGTTCCCCACCCCCAGGATCACAATTGAATCTACCCCAGAGTTACATCAAGTTTAAACACAGCACTTAATACCCAAATGGAGGTCTTTTCTTCATCTTGACACTAGGCAAGTTCTCAGCAATCTTAGTTCCTGGGGAGACAAGGCTTAGCAAGGCCATAAGATACATTGCCAGTCCCTTCATGAATTTATCCTCTGTCTGTAGAACAGTCCTAGAACCCCTGAACACATTAGCAAAGCCCTCTCCCAGGATTTCTGTAAACATACAACAAGAAAATCCTTCTTCAGGGCTTCTGAACCAACAGAAAGGCTCCCAGACCCCTGCAACAACAGCACTGTCCCTCACCAGTGGACAGTATTCACTCTGTCTGCAGGACAGTCTCCAGACCCCTGCAACAACAGTACTGTCCCTCACCAGTGGACAGTATTCACTCTCTGTCTGCAGGACAGTCGCAGGCCTTCTTAGCGAACAGCCAGGTTCCAGGACTTCTTCAACAAAAGGACAGTCTTTCACCAGCGGACAAATCTGGCAAAATAACATCAAAACAGACAGACAAAGTACCAGCAAAACAGCCATGTCTCCTCAGTCCTTGGCAGCTCAGGGGGGCAGGTCTCAAAAGTCCAGGGCAATTCAAAGCGGCCACCAGCAATTCTCTTAGTCTCTCTCTCTCCACGAGGTGCTGCTACCAAAAAAGATCTTCCGCCTCTCTCTTGTGTCTCCAAATCTAAGTCACCAGCTCCTCCCAATTCAGGACTTTCTTTTCACATCAACAAGCCCATCCCACAGGTGGGATTAACAAACTCTGGGTTTTAACACAATCAATTTGAAAACCAAGCCAATACAGGGGAATCTTTAATTGCCATTACTATCACAATCCTCCTGACTCCAAGGTTGGTGCTTTATTCACTGTGCCACCTAGCCGCCCCTCGTTTTGTGAAACTTTATTAGAAAATAACACAGTATCTAACTTCACATGAAATGAAATATTAGACATTTGGTAGTTAATTATAAAAATGCTTAATTTCTTATGTTCCTCATAATATTCTGTCGAATATGGAGTTTACTATCACGAAATTTCTGCTTTCATGCTTGACTATGCTATAGAAATAATAGTGGACTACTGTAGGCTAAATTAGTGTCACACAGGCCTGGCAGACCCCATCAAACTGGGAAGTTGAGTCAAGTATGAGTCTGCTGATAGCTGGTATTCTGTTGCCTGAAGCCCAATCAAGCAAAGCTTGGAGAATCTTGGTGAGGACTATGTGGTGATGATTTTTCCAGACACAGCAACTATCAAAAATCATCCATGACAACTACCAGCCAAAAGAGCTTCCTGAACAGGAGGCAGATAACCAGCTCCCATATGCCAGAAAACCTGTAAGTTCACGCCAAACCACATGTAATGAGAATCTATTGTAAATGACTTCTACTCCAGAACTGCACAAAGGGTCAACAAGAAGCTTGAAGGCAATAGAAAATGGAGATTTCCAATGGGACCAGTGACAGGTGCATATATAGCCTAAAAAACTCTGGGTCTGGAGGCAGCAAGAGTGGAACGTTCTTCTAAGAAAGACCTAGAGACGTCAGGAAACTCAGGGTGGAAGTGCTAAAGATCAGTGGCAATGACCAGTATGTAGTATGGCAACATGCTTACTGGAATACCTCAAGCCCAGGGGCTCTAGAGTTCCTAGCAACCTGAACTGAGGTTCCAAAGTGGATCTGAAGACCTCAAAGGACATTCTGAACTTCAAAGATCTAAGGGAGGCCTAACTATGGATGATGGATGTCAGTGCAAAAGAGTAATGGAATGGAACGTGGCTCTGGCACAAAACTCTGTCTCAGGAACTAAAACTGAACAGATGAGTTAAGTCAAAGAAAATACTGACCAGTATCAAAAATTATGAAAAATTTTTAAACAAAGATGCCCCCAAAAGAGAAACTCCATAATAACTGTAAACAGAGACTCAAAGGAAAAAACGGACTTTTCATAAGGACAACATTAATACTTAGAATAAATGAAGACAAAAAATAAAACAAAACCTCTAAGGCAGGAACACAAATAGCTTAGGAAAGAAAGTGGTATGTGATTTGAATATTAAAAATCATAACAAAAAATTAGAAGTGAAGCAGATGATAAACCTTTTATAGCTATGGGTTAATTGAATAAGGAGCAGAGGCATTTACAAAAGATAAAATACTTTTAATTACATGAAGCTGAAAAGCTTCTGCAAAAATAAAATGCATCTAGGATAAGGGAGCAGTCAAATGGAAGAAAATCTTTGTATCAAAATTTTCAGATCCAAGTTTAATATCCAAGCTAAATAGAAAACTAACAGATAAAACCAAGAGTCATTCCCCAATAGATGTGATTAAGGGATATGACCAAATATGACAAACTATCAACAACCATATGAAAGAATGTTCCAAATAATTAATAAAAGAAGTATAAATCAAAATAACCTTGAGGTTTCTAGTAAAATGGCAAAGATGGGAATGGTCAAAATTGGAGGGGTTATGGGAAAACAGACACACTAGTGTTTTACTGGTGGATGGAAAATCAAAACAAAAGAAATCATAAAAGCTTCAAAATATGTAAATATTAGCAATTTACTAATGTAGAAACTATGGTATTAATTTTATGCCGGGGCTATGGGAGAATAAATTATAGTTTACTTACTTTTTGGATATGTAAACCTAAAACAGATGTGCTTAGCAGAAGTACTTTAATAAAAATGTAATCATTATGTTATTGTCAACTTTTATGTCATATTTAGAAATTACAGATCCTTCCATTATCTGTGCCATGAATCAGCCCTTATCTATGCATACAGCACTAAGTTACAGTTTTTCAGTGATTTAAAATTCAGGGATTTTAAATCCCTCAAGGAACCCAAAGGGATCCTGAGGTATATCCACTACAAAGACATACAGAAACTTTCAGTATCATCTAATAAGGTAGTGGTCTCCAAAGTATTTTTTATCTTGTAACTCCATCAGTAAAAAAAAAAAATAAAGATTGGGGTGGCTAGGTGGCACAGTAAATAGAGCACCAGCCCTGGAGTCAGGAGGACCTGGGTTCAAATCCGGCCTCAGACACTTAACACACTTACCAGCCATGTGACTTTGGGTAAGTCACTTAACCCCAACTGCCCTCCAAAAAAAAAGATGTTTAGAATATCTATATATATTACTTATTTAAATAACTTATATGTACTACTTTACTAAAGTATCCATAAACATTTTAGAGAAAAAAGGGAACCACTGAAATTTAATGAGTGACATGGTCAGATAGGCACTTCAGGAAAATAATTTTGACCAGCTGCATAAAGGCTATACTGGAGAGGGGAGAGACCAATTAGGAGACTATTGTAATAGTCTAAGGAAGAACTGATGGGAGAGAGTGTGGTTGTAGGAGTATATAGAAGGGGAAAGATGGAAGATGCTGTGGAGGTAGATATAATAAGATTGGCAACTGTCTGAATAAAAGGCATGAAGGTGAAAAGTCGAGAATGACATCAAAGTTGAAAAAATGATAGTGTCCTCAAAAGAAATACTGAAGTTCAGAATAGGGGTGGATTTGGTGAGAAAGATAACACAATTGGTTCTGCAGAGTAGATCAAAACTCACCCCATACTCGCTCCCTGTCCCTCCAAAAAACAAAAAGAAGGGAGGAATTTGGTGCTCTTACCAGGTGATCTAAGCAACAGGGCAAGAAGACATTTAGGGGTGGTGGAAGAGTGAATTTTGCCTACAATTATTCCTTATACAAATGCCCAACTGCTCCTGAGAAGCTGCAAAGCAATAGAAAACCAAGGTGGGAGGGAGTGGGAAAAGTATTTAGTAATAACAGGTGAAGGGAGTGTTGTGTGGTTGTGCTTTGGAGTCAAGTGCCATGATCTGTCATCTTAGGGAGAGTGCAATAAGACCACTTTCCTACGCTTAGGTTAGTTCATTACTTACCCTTGGGACTGTGACAGTTCTCACTTTGGAAACCACTACTTCTAAGTGACTTTTAAAAAGAATAACAAAATATCTACTATTTGGCACTGAAAAATTTCATATTTGGATGCTTCTTTCATAAAACTGCATAAAAGTGACAATTCCTTCTCCTAGAACAGAACTCAGTAAAGGCCTTGAACTTGTCCATATAATACAGGTCTATGGGATAAAGAACAATCTCGTAACATAGCATCTTTGAATCTTTTAGACTTTATTACAAAAGACCTACTCAAAGACCCACAATATAGGGAATGGCATAACATGAGATGCACTTAATTAAATACTTTTTAGTTCATGAGAAACATCCTCACATTCTCCTTTAAGTTTATAGGTTACTGCAATCTCAAAAGTGAATGGGGCAAGGAAAAGACTTAACTGATAAAGCCTGGGCCCCTTGTATGTTAGGATAGGAAATATGGGGAAACTGTTAAATTAGACCTCAGTTGAGGATCGAAATAGTGCGAGTCAACACTGAGCTCCTTGAGAGCAGGGTCTTTCTTTGTATTCCTAGCACTCAGCACAGTTACCTGGCACACAGCAGGAACTTAATAAATTTGTTCACTGACAGATTAATTGACTACCAGCTGAAGAAGGGAAAACAAGAATAGATTTATCTAGACTTAGGAGGAGTCTTCCCTAGAGATAAACAAAATGGAACAGTCCAACTCTAAATTCCTGGGCCTAAATCCAGCCTATCAAAAAAAGTATATATAAAAAAAAAAGCATTTATTACTGGCTTTATTTTATGTGATAATATACTAAGAAATGACCCCAAAAAGTCTTCATTGAATGCAATACTTTTACTGCAAAGATTAAGTACACATAGTCTGTCAGTAGATGTAAAAATAAGCAGAACAACATAAGTTGCTCAAATATTAAGAAAATTGAAAGAATTTGTTCTAACGTATCTGATAAACAATGGGCATTACAAGTATGTATTACAAATAGTATACACCCTACTAATTTTTAAAAATTCATAGGCACATACTCAGAAAATGTTTAAATAGCTATTAAGACTTTTCTAATTAAGAGAACTCCCTCCTGTGATGACACTATATAACGACGCCACATTAGGAGAAGAAATATGCATTACCTTGTTGATGTCATCTGATGTAAATTCAACTTGTTCCAAGAGATTTCTGATAACTTCTATACATTTATTAAAAAGTGGTGAACATATAAGTTCAAATCTGGCCCTACAAAAAAGAAAAAAATGAAAATATTTATTATAGCAAATATGACATATTCCATATGAAAGGGTAATAATACAAATAGTTAATGGAAAATAACCTGTTATAACATCAAAAACAGTAATAACTGTCACCCCCCTAATTATTAAACTCCATACTCTCTATTAACTTTTAAGACAGAATATATACTCCTCTGCTGTTTGGCATTAAAGCTCCTCAAAACTTCCGGTCGCTCGCTTCAAGGCCTTCTACAGTCCAACCATACTTGCCTACTCACTGTGTCTTAGGCATAATGTTCAATCTCCCATCTTTACTCTCTTTGCACAGGCTCTCTCTCATTCCTGGAATGTTCTTCCTCTTTGCATCCATCTCTTAAAATCTCCGACTTCCTTCAAAACTCAGCTTAAGGGATGGCTAGGTGGCACAGTGAATAGAGCACCAGCCCTGGAGTCAAAAGGACTCGAGTTCAAATCTGGCCTCAGATACTTAACAGTTACAAGCTGTGTGACCTTGGGCAAGTCGCTTAACCCCAATCACCCTGCCCTCCCCCCTCCAAAAAAAACAACAACAACAAAGCTTAAAAAAGCCTTTCTTGGTTTCTTCATATGCTGGTACCTTTCCTTCTAAGATTACCTTTTATCTAACTCTATACATATCTATTTATGTCTATTTTGTCTTCCCTCATTAGAGTGTAAGTTCCTTAAGTGTGGGAACTATTTTCACTTTTTCTTCAGATTCTCAGATCTCAGCACAGTGGTGAAGTATATAGTAAGTGTCTTTTAATTAGGCGAGCAAGTTTTTGGCCTACAGCGGGTAAACAACTTAACAGAGCAACAGCATTTTTTTTTAAAAGCTCAAGTTTACAAATGTTTGAAGCTATTCAAAATCAAGTTCAAATAAAAATGTAAGTAGAAAACCTGCCACATGACCCTCAAAATATCCTAAGTACATCTAAAATATTAGTAATACTGCTAATAATTAATCATTCTACCAATCTTTTATCCTAGACAAGGAAAACACTTAAAAATACTAATAGGTCAAAGTAGCAATGAACAACTTATTAAAAGAATATAAAGATTTCATATCAAGATAGTAGAAGGAGCATTCAGAACTAGAAGTTCATAACCAATGAAAGCAGTCTAATCTTTGGGTACTTAAAAGAACATTAAAATCTATCACCCTCTAAGATAATTTTTGGTGACATTTCACAACTCATTCAATGATCAAATCCACAACTTGAAAGGGATTATTAGACTGAGTCAGAAATTTCTGTTTATAGGCAGTTTCGTTTATATGCTATCCAAAAGGGAGAGGATAAAGTCTTCCTGCAAAAACTAGGGAAAATAATTCTTTGAGTGAAGGAAAGAGCAATCATTTGTTAACCAATTCCTAGATTTCACATAAATGATAAAAATATCATGTGATTTTATGCATACTACCCTTATGCCTACTATGTACCATGAAGAAGTAAGTTCAATAGTGTCAAAGACAGATGACTAATTAAATAGTATCAATATGAATTCTCAATCTAGTGTCTAGTAACTATTCACTATCAGCGAACCAATCCAGGCTCTGTCAAAGTGAGCAAAATTACATAAGAGAGATACTGTGTATATATATATATACATATGTATATATATATATGAATATATACACACACACGTATAAAATTGATATGTTCTATATACTGTATATATATAAATTGATATGTTCTATATGATTTTAAGAACTTCAAACTAAGAATCTCACTTCTTCAAGTTAAACAGACCAAATCTGGCATCTTTTCCACAAATTATCTTTAGCTGTAGAATAAAAAGGAATAGTATTTAATATGTCAAAAACACTGTCCAAAAGTTTCAAATAAATGGTTTCTTTTTACTATGATTCAATACATTTCAAAAAGTACAAAAAAACTAGTTCATAAAAGTCAGTTATTCCAACATGATAGAAAGAATTTTACCTTTTTATTCTGTCTTACCTGGACACACTACAGTCAAAATCCAGACCATCATACAGTGAGTCAACAAAGCAGTTTGCACTTCCCAAGGTTGATAAAGAATGTTTTGCAACATCTGCACTGTTCATTAATTTCATCATGGCTCGGGCATTTCCTCTTACATCATGTCTAAAGGACCTAAATTCAAAACAAAATCTCTGAAGCTTAAAAATCATTGGATCGGTCAGGATTTACAATAACAGAAAAAATAAATAAACCTTAAGGGGATAACAAAGTTAAACTACATTACAAAATTGTTCACTTTCTAGGTTCAAATTCATTTGGATCCTTCAAAGAAAATTATTTGCAAATACCCCCAAAGAAGGATCTCTAATTCAAATAAAAAACCAATTTACTTAGTGCCTTGAACTGTTGAAGTTTCCTACATAACAAAATTATGCTACAAATATTATTTTCCCATACTCATAATGGCCCTTTTCATGTAGATACGAGTATTTTTGCAGAAAAACAGACTAAATAAAGTTATGTAACTGGGTCAAAGATATTGAATTAAAATTAGAAACCTACATCTTTTACTTTTATAATCTTTAATAAAGCCTCAAAGATACACTGATTTTTTTAATATAGTATTATCTAAGAAGCCAAGCCAAGCACCAATAAGCTACACAGAGGAGTTCTTCAAAATAACTTGTCAAAAAGAAAATGTCATGCTGTAATACATTACATCAAACATATGTACTGGCCAAAGAGAACAATAGTAATCAATGTTCATGTGTAGACAGCAACTACTTAAGGCAGTACAGTAATTTTTTTTGGGAAGAACTCTTAACTGTAAGGTGGTGTCAATCTGCATCAATGGAGGGAATACCCACCGCTAACCTATCCCAAAAAAATAACAGACCCACAAAATAATGAAGAAAGAAAGACAAAGGTGGTTAATTCGCGCAGTGAGTAGAGCACTGGCCCTGGAGTCAGGAGGACCTGAGTTCAAATCTGGCCTCAGACACTTAACATAAAAAAAAAAAAACTAGCCATGTGACCTTGGGCAAGTCACTTAACCCCAATTGCCCTCCCCCCACCCCAAAAAGACATAAAACGGATTCTTTAAATTTGTATGATGCTTAAATAGGAACAAAGTACCATAGGATACAGATTTACTTGTTACTTGCTTAAAATAAAATTGAAGGTGCAATTTATTTTTGAATAATAGTTGATAGCAGCACCTTTATTTTTTGTATACTGAAGATTTTTAAGTTTTTTTGGAGTGGACTTGTTGGTATATGAGACATCATGGAACAAACGAAAGAGCTGAAAGAGGTAGCATCAGGAAGGATGGTTTCTATGTCTATATTTATATGCCTTTTACCATAACTATACAGCTGAGAACTCTGTGCTATCCTGATGTCCCATCTCCAACTTTTACTATCCCTGCCTGGTTCTGCTAACTACTTCATTACTTGGCCCATTTCCTCAACTCTGAACCTCACTGAGAACCTGGAACAGAAATAAAGCAACAGTAGTAACCAGAAACACTAAACCGAAACAGTAGTTTTTACTTCAATTCTATTTCATGGAAAAATACTTATAGACTCATCTTTTTAAAGGATTTTTTTCTTTTAACATAATTTGATAAAATCAAATTAGCCTAACACATTCAAAACAAAGTACCTTCAAAAATGCTGTCACATGTTCTAGCATATTGCAGGGCTTGTTAAAATCCAAATTTTTTTACCCTTGTCCATTATAATGAGATCTGTCCAAAATCCAAGAACAGTTTATGATATGTTCTGACAGCATTTTTGAATACAACTTAAGGGGCAAGCTCAGAGAACAAAAATGTCATGATTATCTGTAAAAATTCTAGGCTAGAGGTGTGTAGTAAGACTGTCAGTTCTTCTACCAGCTGGGGGCAGTGAGAAGGTTCAGGGAAGTGAGCACTAAAGTTCAGAAATTAGGAATCTAGGGGCGGCCAGGTAGCACAGTGAGTAAGAGCACCGGCTCCAGTGTTGGGATGACCTGGAGATCAAATCCCAGGCTCAGACACTTAGCACCCACGCAGAAACACCTGGCCGTGTAACCTTGAGCAAGTTACTTAACCCCAATTGCTTAGGGACGGCCAGGTGGCTCAGCGAGTAAGAGCACCAGCTCCAGTGTCGGCATGACCTGGATCAAATCCGGGCTCAGATACTCAGCACCACACCCAGAAATAACTGGCCGTGTAACTTTGAGCAAGTTACTTAACCCCGATTGCTTTAAAAAAAAAAAAATTAGGAATCTGTCCAAGGTCCAAGAGTTGGGAAAACCCTTTTTCCCTTAGAGCATGACAATTTATATTAGCTAATTTAAATTGCTGAAATAATAACACTTTAAGACAAACAGGAATACAAATGCATATCATAATCAGGACTCACCTCTGAAACTCCGAAGCTAAATATTGGGCCAAGGCTTCTGTAAAATACACACCACCTATGGTGTCATCAGTGTTTGTTGCAAGAACACGGTACATTCCACTGTTCACTTCTATGACACTAATAGATAAGGATGTGCCTCCAAGTTTATAGACCAAGACATTGCTTCAAAAAAAATTTTTTTAAAGGAATACAAGTTGTCAAAGAATCATAATACTTTAGAGATAGAAACTACTATCATTGCTATTACAAGAAAGGGTTTCTTGAATTAATGTTGTTGCCTAGGATCATATAGCTGGATAGAGGCAAAAACAAGACCCAAACCCAGGTCTTTTGTGTCCTACCTTTCTACTTTGTATTATGATGAAAAATAGTGCTTTCTATTAGGAACAGTTTAAGTTTATTAAGAATGTGATACAAGCAAATACAAATTCATGTAAAATGAAATCTAGAAATCTTATCTTCACTGGGTAAGAAAATTTCTTACTAGGATCTTCCTAGATAATATCACAGGTTAAAAAAAAAAGTTATCAATGGAAGTATCAGGGAAAACTCCACTACTACAATAACAATGTCAGATTGTCGACTACCCTATAAATACAACTTTTAAACTAAACTAAAAAGGTTCAGAGCAAATTAGTGCCATCATTCACCTATACATACACATATAAGCTCAGCATTGTTAACATTCTATATTAACCTAGTACCATCTAAACAGCTCCAAGTGCTTTACTGAAACTAATATTTAGTTTATAATATCCCAATAAAAAATGAGTGAGATAAAAGAATTGGGGCAACTTAGTCAGATATCTGAATAGATGTGCTTACAGTTATCTAAGTCAGGCCCAAACTATTCTCAACAACTAATGTAAATGAAAAAAAGACCCAACTAATATAAATGTAGATACTTTTGAATACTGTACCATCAAAACAAGTCCCCAAATTACATGCAGATTTTTCTTTATCTCAAACCAAGCCAAACTGATCCAAAAGTGCCTACTGTTGTTTCTCCCCCTGTGACCTGTGGACTGAACTGGTAGTAAATGAAGATCTGAGTACTACGCAGAGGCTTGGCAACACCTGCAATATCCAATTCTTCCTCAAAAAATCAATAAAGACTTGGGAAATCCAGTGAAAGGAAATATAAGATCAGCCAGGATCTGAATGCTGAATGCTCATTCTGTGCTTCTGCTCCTATTTCTTATGAGGATAACTTCTGTTAGAAAAATTCTCATTGAAAGAACCACAAAGTCCGGGAACTACTGAACTAAGTGACAATAACTTCAGATACAATTGCCAGTAAGTAAACATTTTTCTCAGTGAATATTTACAACTTTAATACAGTTTTTTACCTTTTCCCTGTGGGAGAATCTTGTCCAATTCCATAAGCAAGGAGAGCTGCAGATGGTTCATGAATTAATCGCAAAACATTAAATCCAGCTGCCCCAGCTGCTTCCCTGTGAACAATTTGCTTTCACTGTATTTAATATTACTTAGAAACTATTCAACTGTAACATTTCTAAGGATACTAAAGATTTTACATGATAACTAATATTTCACAAACAGGATGTAAAGATGAAAAGTAACTCAGTAAGCTGCAATCTGATACTTTAAGGATTACTCTAAAAGAGATATATACCAGTCTTTAATAGCGATATGCCAAAATACATGAGATACTGATGTTGCTACATGAAAATAGATTTTCTGCTTAAAATGGTATGCTCCACAATCTACTTTAATGGGCAAGAAGTTAAGTTTGCTCTCTTGAAAATGAAGAGAGAATTTCCAAAATACCCAACTTTATAAACTTTCAACTGGAATTAAAACAACTTTCACACGAAATCTTGTCAATAATTTAGTAGGCTTAAAATTTCCAAAAAACAGTAGCATTTGTAAATATTTGCCTTTTGGAGTTTTCGCAAATATTGAAATTCATACCTGGAACTCTATCCCTGCAGAGCTGTGTGTAATCTCTGATTACACTTACCTAAAACTAATTGGAACCTTATTTTATAGATCTAAAACTCAACATGGGTTAAAAAGTGATGCAGAAACATTCTAAAATTGTATATTTCCACAAAAACTTTAAAGCATGAAATTAATCTAAATGATTTACAAAGGACCAAAAAAAGACAGTAGTTAAAAAATTGCCATCAATCAAACCAATTAAGAAAGAACCATGTCTAATTTTGTGTTCTGTTAACATTTCACTAAATGATATTAGATTCAAATCTGATTTTACCTTTAGCTATGTGAAGTTAAAAAAAAATTTAATTCCAAGAACTCCTTTAATCAACAACAAAAAAAAAATACCTCATTCTACTTACCCAAGGGCATTCTTCTGGTTTTCTTCAAAATCAAATGGGACAGTAATAACTACATCACTGACATCCGAGCCCAAGGCAGACTGTGCAGTTTCTGTTTACACACACACACACACAACACAAACATTTTAAAAAATATATTGTACTGGTTTAAAAGAAAGTGTATAGTAGCACCAGACATCTGTGATGTCAAATATTTCCTTAACAATTGCAATTCATACCGTCTCTCCCTAGCCTACTAATTTTCTATCCTAGCTTTCCAGATGATGGGCCTTTGGTACCAGTAACTCTAAAAATGAGTTTGCTTTAAGAGATCTGCATTCCAAACAAGTAAATAGAATGTTTCAGCATTGTTTAGGTGCCAAGAATGCAGTTCTATCCCCAAAACGCATCAAAGAGTAACATTTGAGCTGGAAAAGATCTTTCACAGAGGTTCAAGGACGTGAAGCAGCTTGCCCAAAATCACCCAGCTATTTTGTGGTACAGCCAAGACTAGAAATGGGGTCACCTGAATCCTAGTCTAATGTTTTTTCAACTATGCTACTATCTCACGCAGCTCAAAAATGCTTTTCTACCCACTGAAACCCACTTAAAAAGATCATTTGAGAAACTTCTACTTTGTGGACTTTACTCAATACCTTTCATTTTACTAAATATCAGTTTTACAACATCTTCTGGGTTAACAAGTTTGGTTTCTTCTCCAGTAGCTATTTCATATTGGAATTTTCCATTTTTTTCAATGACCTATAAAGAAAGAAACATAGTTAAGTTAAATAATAAAATAATTTTTCTACAAAAAATCCAAGTTCTTAAAGTTATAAGTTATGGAAGTCATCAAAATTATCTTGTGTTCTGGGAATAATAGGATTATACTCACTGGACATTTACTTTCTGTGATGTATTTCTGCACCTGCACATCACCAAGGCTGTCAATACAAGAAAAAAAAAAAGCTATTCATTATTAAAGTCCATAATACCAAAACAGACTACAAATTATAATTTGATTTCCCCCAGTATCACTGAACTTTAATCATAAAAATGTTAAGATGCTAATTCAACATCCTCCAAATTTTGTAAGAAATAAGACAGGGTTAAACAAGATATGCTATTTAACAATGGTTATTATAGCAAGACTTCAAAAAAAATATAAACGTATTCTTCATAGTTTATATTAAGATGCAAAATTCATTTCCTGTTCTAAGGAATAGAATTTATGTTGGGAGGTAAATTTTTATCCCTTTGATGACTTTCTATAATATAAACTTTTGCCTGTGATCCCATAGTCCCAAACCACAAAATCAAGGTGGATAAATAAGGCTAGAGAATCTGTGATTGCAGCCCAGGCCACCAAACGTACTTTAATCTAATATGATGTTCACACGCTTGAGTGCCTGAACATTGCAAAAAGAACACTCAAATTATGAGATAGAAGCAACAAACCTATATACCTGTACCTATGAAGAAAATGTGACAGGATGGCAGACCGAAGAATGCAGGCAAATACATGATGAGGAAAAAAAGAGAGAGAAGCAAACACAAGTCAGAAAACAAGATGGGCAGGACTAAAATGCCTTATAAGATAGTAGGCACTCAATACTTTTCAGTTTGATAAAATGAAAACATCGGGAAGCAATGAGACCAGTGAAACATCTGAAAAGCACTTCCTTCACTTCTGAAGGCAGAAATGGCATATATCCTAGTCCTCAGGCAGAAACTAGTATCCTAAGAGGTACTTTTGCGGCCCAGAGATCATCCTGTGAGGTAATTACTTTGGTTATTTCATTTCTTAAAAAAGTGAAGCCTGAAGAACTGATCAAAGCAGCTAGACATGAAATGATTCACTTGCCAAAGAACAAATGACTTTCAAAACACCAGTGATGTCTAGCCCCCTTGGACAAATTTAAGTAAAGCATCTCATGACTGTTTTCCAATTTCTTCTACTCTCATTTTCTCAAGTTCTCTCTATCACTTCTCTACTAAACGTGCCTATATATAAAATACCTCTCCAAAACTTCAAAGACTAAAGTTGCATGTCTAAACTGGCCTTCACTTAGTGATACTCAATAGACAAAATATGAAGGCAGAAACTGAGATAAATTTTGACTGTTATGCATAGAAAGTGTATGTCAGATAAAGAGGCAGCACGGTAGGATTTGGTGAATTCACTATTTATGGTCCTGTTTTTATTTCTATTGCCAAAAGGAATCACTGTATTATCTAAAGTAAAGTACCCTACTTTCCTTAGTCATCAAGGCCTGTCAGTAAAAGACAATGTCTTTATTAGTCCCAAGAACAGATCTTGAATCAGTTAATATTTTCAATTGTAATAACAATATTCAAAGTCTATTTGGTCTTAAACCTTGGAATAATATAAAGTGATAGGATTCAAATTTTCATGCTTAAGGCACACATATAGCACAGGGCTGAAAAGCTTGCTCTGAACAGTAATTTAATCAACAGAGGCGGTCTGTATCCTAATCTTAAATTTGTGACATAAAAAACTGGCCAATTATCATTCAAACAAGGTAATTGTTATAACCATGAAGGGCACTATTTCCATAGAATCAAAAGCACTTAGTAGTGACTTCTCAGTTCTCAAAAACCCTATGAAGAACCCACTTCTCTCAAAGCATAAATACCTCTTGTGGATACTCACGGAAAGGTAAGTGAAAAAGAAAGCAGGGATGGAGAAGATAAAAGAATGAATATGAATATCTAAGGAAGCAGTGGATTGGCCACAACTGTATACAAGTAAAAACTTTATTGTTCACATCAGGATTCAGTTATTAAACAGAAAAAACAGACTATGGGGGTTGGTACAAAGAGCACCTCATGCACATCATGGTTTCTGGAAGGCAGAAAGGAAGTCAGTTCTGGCCCATCTCCCCCAACCTTTAATGGATGGAAAGGATTTTCTTCCTCCCTCTCCGTAGGCTTTGCCTATATATATGCATATATATATATATATATATAGTCTTTGCCCAAAGGCTTGGCATATACTACCACTGATGTGCTATGGGTCTCCCAATTTCACCAGTCCTTTACAATTATATAGTGCTTTAACTGTTCAAAGCGCTTTCAAATTCATTATTTCATTCGATCCTCACAACAACCCTGTGAGGTAGGACAGTTATTATTGTTTATCCTCCTTTCACAGATGAGGACCCTCAGGCACTGAGTGGTGAAATGACATGCCTATGGTTATGTAATGAGATGGGACTAGGACCCAGGCAAAAACCTGACTCCTTGTCACACCCTTTACCATTTAAGATACTATTCTCTCCTGATTATCTGTCTATTTTTCTCTTCACTCCCTCAGTAACCTGCAACACATACTCCTCTTTATTTTGCCTACTCTCTAGTAAAAAGTACTCCTGAGACCTATACCTTTTACATACACCACCTGGCTAATTTCATCTGCTTGGCTGTCAGCATATCCATGATACTATTTCTCATGGTTGCAGCTCCACATCTCTACCCATGTTCTTATTCTGAGAGCCCTGTTTCACTACCAACAGCTTAGCATGCCAAAGGCTGAGCTCTTTATATCAAGCAATCTCTTCCAGGGAAGCCTACTTAATCTTGGCTTCTTTAGATTTATATACCTCCACATGAGGGCTCTCAAAAAGAATTTTTAAGAAGTGGTTTAAAAATGAGTAATTCACCACCTTAATATACTCTTTGAAAGCAGGGATGATATCCTTGATGTTTTATATGGAATTTAAGAGATCAGTGCTTTAGTAAATATTAAATAAAACCCTCCTTCACTGCCCTTTAAAAGTAATTTAAAACAAATTTTCAAATATGTATTACATATTTACTACAAAAAAGCTAAAATTTCATTAATTTTTGTTTACATTTGAATCATAACTTTTGAGAGATGGAAAGAATCTTTTAAAAAATTTCAGGTCCAGCTCTAACATTTTATAGATGAAGAACATACAGAAAGGTTAAGTGTCCAAGGTTTCAAAGCTACATAATGATAAAGAACCAAGAATAGGGCTGAAGTATCCTGGTTCCTATTCTAGAGTTCTTTCCATTATACCAGCTTTCCTCCCATATTCATTACTCATTATATCACATTTATATAGTAGCCTGCACATCTATTATCTCTCCAAGGTGCTAAACTTGCACTAAATGTTCTCATATTGTCTTTGGGGTGTTTTGGACAGTCTCTGTCCCCTATTACACACCTCCCTCCCCCAGTTTTCAGGCAGAATACTTAAGCCACATGTTTAAAAAAAAAGTTTCCCCTGCCACAGACCATTAAAATTCTGGAAAGTCTCATTAATTTAAAGTCTCTTGTATACATCACCACTTCTTTCTCTCTCCCACCCCCTTGAAAAGAAAAAGAAATAATCTCCTAAATTAATTCATAAAATGTAAAAGTTCTAGCTGGGTTTAATGACTGCAGACAATGGGTTCCTTTTGGAAAGCAAATTTAGAGATATAGGCACATCACCCCAAAATATTTTGTTGGTTTTTTTGTTTTGTTTTTACAATCTTTTGGTCTCCTGTAAATGAAGAACACTGAATAGAAATTCAAGGTCTATTAAGTATTACAGAGAAATGATTTAAAAACAAAGACAAAAAGGGTTGCTTTAGGGTCTGTGCTTCAAAAGTACAGTGATCTGTTCCAGACAGTCTCCATCCACTCCATTCCTAAAAGGTGCAGGAGATATTATGCTTTGCTCTCATACATTATTGGCCATTCAACTAGGTGAACCAACATTGGAGAAAGTATGATTTTTAACAGGTTCCCTGGATGGGAAGTTTTCCAAGACATGCCCTCTAACACACACTAGACAGAAAAGCTGCTAGCCTAGAAAAATGAAATCAGCTTGAAGCAGAGCAGGGAAACTAACAATCCAAGTCATTTGTTTCTAGAAAGCTCAGATGGTCACAAACCAAATTAGGATAATTACTAATATACTTATGCACATAAAGTAAAGGAACTACATAATATGAAATGCAAAGTATTTACTTACATTTAAAACTTTATATAACATTCAATATTTCATTTCACCACAGATCATTCATCAATATGGAAACATGACATCACACTATTGCAGTTCCCTGTCAGTCATTCATTTTACACCCCCCCCCGCAGTGGTGCAATAGGAACTAGCTGAATGAAAAAAAAAAGAGGGAGGAGAGGTGGGGAAGAGCTCATTTGGTTGCTATAGTCTGTATTACATGTCAAGATGTGATAGTTATAGCAGTGAAAAATGGATTCATATTGTTTGCAACCATATTAGTTGTATGATCGTAGAGGGATTAAAAAACGAACAAACAAGGAATCACTCTATATAGCAGTCAAGTAGAATAAAAAAAAACAACAAAAAAACCAAATGGTGGGCGCAGGGCTCAAAGAATGAGGTTACTGTTAATAACCACATTTTTATACCTGGCAATCTAATGTGCCTCATACCCCAGGCTTACCTCAGCCAAGGTCACATTTATGAATAATACCTTACATTTACACAGTATACTTTTCTAAATGCTTTCACATCTACTATCCATTTGAGCCTCACAACAACCCTGTGAGGTAGGTATGACAGGTATTATTATTCCCCTTTGTACATTTTAGGATATTGATGCACAGGGAGATGATCTAAATTGCCTAAGAACTTGGGGACACACAGGAAGTCAGGGGCAGAAGCAGGACTAGAGACTTCCTGACTTCCAGCCCCAGACTTTTTCTAAATACCATGCTGGCCCACATATTTCTGGACAGTCCTCCATTAACTAGTAATGGGCTTCCAGGAAAGGAACTGGCCTGTGTATGCATTCCTGTCGCTCCACAAATATATGGTTCATCTTCCCTCTTTCTGAGGGCCAGTTGCACAAGAAAAGATGTCAGGGAACATTGAGGGCAGCCATTAGAAAGCAGATGTTACTACTACTAGTTTAGGGAATAACTTTCTTACAACAGGCCCCTAACTTTTGGTGCTCGAAATTAACTTCTGAAGCAATTTTTCCAGTCCTAGCTGAAAAGCACCAGTCGCTTCTTCTACTGCTGTAGCCAAACGTCTGACTGCAATGACAGCATCCCTGCGGAGTTCATTAGCTGTGTCTTGCTGGGCACTGGCCTCCTCACCAATAGCAATCAGCCTGTCCAGTTTTTCTTCCTCACGCTTGGAAAGTTCTCGTGCCAGTCTCCTGTTTTCTGCCAACTCAGCAGCAATGGTTCTGGCCACTGAACGCCTTCTACGCCGTGCCCACCTTGGAGGTGGCTGGTTGGTGAAAGTCCCATCCCCACCAGAAACAAGATGGATTCTAGAGGAAGAGGCTTGGGGCTGTTGTGTGGAGGCTATACCAAGGGTGTTGCGGCTGGTGCTGGCGCAGGGACCCGGCTCACAGGACACACCCACTCTGGTCACAGTGCTGCTATGACAGGGAGCCACTGCACCTCTGTAAAGGCTGTGGGAGCTGCTGTAGCTGGGGATCGCTTGAGAGCAGCCTGCAAAACAAAGCAACAATGTTGCAAAGTGGACTTTTCTGCTAAGGGAATGCTTTGAAGCCAGCAGAAAACAGCCTCAAATAGATTATGACAGCCCCTGCAAGGAGCCCTTCTCATGTGGGTTAGGAAGGAATTCAGCCCCTGGCTTTTGGAGTTAGGAGGACAGAGTTGCTAGGCCTATGCAATTTTGCCCCAACCTTTGTGACCCCCTCCTCTTACCTATCCGAACTCTGAATCCAAAACTACAAATTCTTTATACAGTTATCTAAAGAAATAATGCTGCCACAACTTTGGGTTTACATAGAACTTTTCATCTTTTAGGGTTCAGAGTACCCACCCTGTGATGACAGACCCAAGTGCATGGGCTTTTGAAGCCAACAGTTCAGATGTCCGCCCATCCCCAAACCAATGATTCACTAGGCTCGAGGAAGACCACTGGCAGGAGCCCACCCCCCAACCATGCACTGGTGCCTATGACCATGGTATTGTAAGACCCCAATATTTTCTCACTCATGGGAGTTACCTGCACCTGAGGCTTCATCCCAGGAATCCTCAGGGTCACCGGTCTCAGGCAGCTGGTTACCGATTCCCACACTTAGGTGACAATTCTCATCTGATTCCTTAGCTGCTCTCAAGAGAGTCTGATGATCTGCTGCCTGATTCCTCTTTGCCTTCAAGTTGCTGTTTCCCTCTTCCCCTGGGAGGTCAGAGGCTACTAAGTTCTGATCACATTGCTTGGTCCAGACAGCATCCTCCATTAAATTATCTGGGTCAGTCACTACCTGATTTCGGAGAAGCTGATCCAGTGTATCATAAAATGGGCAGTGTGGAGGGTCACCCATACTGGTGGCATGGGCAACATAAGCCTTTAAATATAAAGCCTTCAAAACTTTAAACTTGGAGCGGCACTGACGTTCTGTGCGTCGGAAACCTTCCTGATGCATTCGTTTTGACACAGCCTGATAGACATCTGCATTATGGTGAACAGTCTGGAGGCGCTGAATATACTCTGCCTCGCCCAGTATGGCCAGAAGAGTACGTGTCTCCTGTCTGGACCAGCGGATGCCCGCACTGCTATTGGTAGTGGCCATTGTGGAATGGGAAACTGTTGAAGGTGCCTGAGCATCAAGTTGCAACAATGAAGACTTGGGGGAAGCTCTGTGTGGTCTCAGTATATTTCCTGGAGCCAGTTGCTTCCTCCTTCTCGGGACTAATTGCTGTGGAACCAGGTCCAAGGACCGCATGTCTGGCTGGAAGGCCAGATGGGCATGAGTTACAGGGAGGGTGTAAGGAAGACTTTGGCATCAAGTTAGATGGCGCTACTTGTGAGTGGTTCATTGATAGGCATGGGGCCAAGGCTGAGTAAGCCTGGCTTTGGGAGGAAGCCTGGGATGGATGTTGGGAGGCCAATAAAGCACTCTGTGGGCTTGGCAACTTGAGGGCTGACTCCTCCACAGAAGGTTGGGTTGCTTCCAAGGCCAAGACTTGGTGACTATAACTATGTCTGTAAAGATTCTGTTTTGTAGAAAGGGAACTTGTAGAAAAGAGGGCCTGGAGAGTGAGGCAGCCAACTCTGGAGAAGCCATGGCAACCCATGTGCTACATGCTGTTGGCAGTGTGCCCTGGGGACACAGGTTTTACTAACCTTGCTAGACTGACCTCAAAGTACCAGGATGGAGCCACGATGAGATGGCTACCTGAATGGCACTATTACTTAGAGGCATCTTTTTAGGTGACTAGAAAAGTGCTAAGTTACCTTTGCTAGTAGTTTCTAGAAACTTTTTTGAAACTGGAGATATGACAGAAACTGGTCATTTACCATTCTGGCTGTTTGCAACACCACCCCTCCACCATCCCCATCCTGCTGGGTGCTTAAAAATGCTTCAAACCAATGAACCTGTCTATACCTGCCTGACTTGGGGGTGGTATTTAGGGTCTGAAAACTACTGGCACTTATGTTTTCTTTTCAATAAGCTCAATTTTTCCACTTTAGTAAAAAAGGGTAGTGTGGAAATGTAGTTAATGACACAATATTGTGCACTACCCCCGCCCCCCATTTTTTGGTTTTGTCTAGTGTAGAGACAGCCTAAGAAGAAAAAATAACATGAGTTCAATTTAGGCAAAACAGATAATTGATAATTTTGATTAAGGTTTCTATATCCACATAGGAAATGAGTCTTAAAACTAATTCATTTATGAGCCCAAGTTCAGAATTTTAAGTTAATTTCTACTCAAAATTCTTCATCTATCATCTTGGAAAGAGGCTTTGGTTAAAGTCAAAAGACCTGTGAATTCTAGTTATTTCACTGTGCAACATTAGGTAAACTAGAATCTCTCAGTGCCTCAGTTTCCTCATCTGTAAAATGGGTTAATAACTGCTCTATCAAACTCAGAGCTGGTACGAAAAATTTTTAAAAGATGTGGAAGTGTTGTAAAAATTTAAAAGCGCTATGTAAAGTATTATTATTACAAGGATATAAAACCTTTAATTATTATTGTAATCTATAATTTCAGGAGACAGAAGTCTGGGAAAGCAAGTCTCTTTAATCTTTTAATTAAAGTTAGAGCAGTGGATGATTAACTTGATTCTTATTTAAGACATTAATTAAGTTGTTTCTACAATGATTAAATTTGCACGTTAAGAGACAAACAGGAAAAGTTAGTCTAGAGAAGAACCTACACAAAGGCACTGTAATAGAAGTCTGACATCTATTGAAGCTGTCACCAAACAACATCACTAGTTTTTGGAAAAACCTGACTGTACTAGAATAAAATTCTCTAAGTTTCTTTGAAATTATTTTAAGTTTCATCACCATCTCTTCATCTCCCCTAAAAAAACCTAACTCAAAAATGTCAAAAATTCATATTATCTCCACTGAAATAAAACAGAAATATTTGTTTACTACTGCGTTCCAAAGCCACAGGGTGCAATGGAAATGTTAATGGGTGACCACCGATAAAGTTAGAAGGACCTAACATCATAAATTAAAGGAAATAAGTATCCCATTATGCTGCTCTTGATAATTCTCCAATCATAAACGCAGTAATATAATTCCAGAGTTACTATTTTCACATCACAATTTGATTACAAACCTCTCTTCCCGAAAGGTATTATTTCATTTAAGACTGAGTTCCTTACCTTCTGCCAAGGATCTGCTTCACTTTCATAACTGTATTTGAAATATTTCTTATTCTACTTTGTTTTGCTGCCAAACCAACAACCTGCAAAAGAGCCATAAATTAAAACGTATCTCAGTTTTGATTACTACAAAGTAAAGAAGTCTGAAGGGACTATTACCTCTTCATTTTCTGAATAAGCAACCACAGCTGGTGTGACTCTGTCACCTGCATCATTAGCAACCACATGTGCTCTGCCATCCTAGGGAGAGGCAAAAAAACAAACAAACCCAACAGTAATTTTAAGTGACACGTTAATGATTATGTGAGTTTACAGTGTTGTGATTTTATTTTTTACACAGACAGCTGAATATAATTTACACAATTTGGCCTTATCCAAGGGGACATCTTGGTGCTATATAAACACTTTAGACTTTAGCAACGTATTACCATTATTCATTTAACAGAGTTAAACAATGCTTGCCCTTCCTTAAGTAGAAGACGCCCTCCATGCTGAATCCACCCATTTCTTTTTGGTGTCTTCTGCACAGGCAATAATTGGTTAATGTATCCTATGTGTAATAACAACCTTCCTTACAACACTTAAAGATCATTATTAAGTCACCCTCTCTCCTCTCCGCCCTCACACCCACACACCTTCTTTTCTCCGGATTAAGTAATACTAACCCTATGGGAGCTGCTTTTTCCTGATAGATACTATTTTCAAAAGGGTTAGAACTGGTAGCAGGAAAAAACAAAAACCCTGTTCATCTCTCTTCTCGAAGGAACTGACAGAAGGGCCCGATCCCCCCTCCCACCCGCATCCCCCAGGCACTCCAACGCCGCTTTCCCTACTTAGGACTCGGGAAACCTTCCATATTAAACACACCAAGTAAGAAGCCATACTCACCCACGCTCCCCTCCACAACCAAACCTCTCGCACAGAATGCAACTGTTCTGGGTCGCAGACCGAGGCTACCCCGCCCTTCCCTCCCTCGCTGCCTCCCGCAGGAGTCCGGAGAAGCCCCTGAACCACCGAGTTCTAACCCCTGAACACCCCCGGCTCTCCTCCCCGCCCCCCGACGCCGGGGCCAAGGGTCCACGTCAGAAGCATGCTATCGTGACGTCACTCCACACCTCCCGTCACCGTCCCGCGACCCTCCTTGGCGCCAGGCGCATCTCCCCCCCGCAGAGATCGGCCTGAAATGGGGGATGGGGGTGGAGGGAGCGAGAGCGAGGAAATGGGGAGGTATTTGGGAAGGCTGGAGGAGAGGTGTGAAGACGGAAGGAGGCGGTTCAGAAAGTCGAGAGTCTGGAACCGGCCCGAGGCGTCCTTCGGCTTTCGCTGCCGCAGGAACGTGACCCTGGGCGACATTACCCCCGGCCTGGCCCTCCAGGTAACCAAAGGAATGGATCAACCCCCCAGTCTGGGGAAGAGTAAAGCAAGCCGATTCTCTCTGCGCCGTCGTCGTCCTCCCTTACCTTATAAACGGCCACACAAGCAGATGTGCAGCCCAGGTGGACTCCGATGGCCGCCATGAGGCTGCGGCGGCACAGGCTCTCACAACGGCGGCCGCTACCGGTCTCGGAGCAGCCCCATCAAGCACCGCGGTAACCACACGCTTCCCCCTCCCTTCCGCCCAGCCTGCCCATTCAATCCACGGCTGCCTGAGGCCGTCTCCGCCAATCAAGACCAAACTCCCGCCTCGCTACGCAGGGGCTTAGCGAATCGTGAAGCGTCGCGCCTGCGTCGGTTTCCTCTCGAAGGTACGAGCGCCGAGCGCGTGGAGGAAAGCGCAAGCGCCAGTTGAAAAGGGGAGGAGGGGGTGGTGATGCCTGGGAGAGAGGCTCCATTGCTTCGTCCCCCTTTTCCGAGACGAGCCAATGGGAACTAGGGTTTATGTTTACGTCATTCGTCCTAGCAACTACGGGCAGATTCTATACGGTCCCTTTCCCCTCTCTGCTGGTGGCTTGTGTAGAATAGTGAGAGTCGTGGTTTGTGCGTTTCTCTGACAGTGGGTGGCCGGCGCAGTTGGAACTTTTTCTCAACATGCAGCCCGAGACCCCAGCTGCATTCACAGCTCTTACTCTGTCTGCCTGCCTTTTTGCTGCCGACCCCGTAGCTGTTCGGGGGCAAGGTTCCCCAGTGCGCGTGGGGGCCGACTGTGAAGGTGAGCGGGGGTGAGACTGAATTTGTGCATGGCAATGGCGCTGAGCTCCAGGGAGTGCAGCTGTTGCTTGCACTGCCTTCTCCCTGCCTGGCTTATGCTATAAATAACTAGGAGCAGGAGAACGCAAGTGTCTCCATCCGCAAAATTTTTTTTCGTCCCTTGTTTCAAAAACCATTTGTTGGGTGTGCTGTTAACCTGGCGGACTCCCCAACCTTCCTCCGCTCCCCGCGAAAGACAAAAAAAGGAAACTGTCTTCCAGAAGGATAGTAATTAAATTATGGGGCCCCGAAATTACTTTTCCAATCTAATAGTATATGTTACGTGTTATATACATATATTAGAGGGTTTAGCTTAGTTCACATTGAGAGAAGGAAGGGAAGAGAGACCAGAGAATGACAGTCTTTAGTTTAGATCAATTCCATTGTCACTGAGAGGTTAAGTGACTTTGTGGCCACTGCTAGGGCTTGAATCTAGTTTTGCCACTAGCCATACTGCCTCTCCTCCGTTCCCACCGATGTCAACCTGGCAAGTGGGACCGAAGTCCTTTTCCTTTTCAGTTGGGAATATCTGCATCCCTTTTCCCAGAAGACATCTCTCACTAGGGTGCAAACTGATCATGCCGAAAGGAAAAAAGAAAAATTAGCAAGGAGGGAGTTAGGTAAACTAAACAAGAAGAGCGGAGAAAATTAGTTTAATTAAAAAAAAATCTTTGCTTTACAGTATGAAAGTTAGCTGGAGTATTGAAAGGGAATCAAAGCCAGTAATTTCAGTTTTCTCATCCGTGATATGAGGGGGTTAAGTTTCAGCTCTACATTTTTCCGTTCCATGATTCTAAATTTAGCTCCTCCTGAATATTGCTTCAATATCCAGCATTTACCTGGGAAATCTTTGCTGCTAGATTTATTAAGGAGGAGATTTAGCTTATAATGCTATAAATATACAAAATATTGAAGATGGTGCCCAGTATAACTTAGTTGATCTGGGAAAGAAGGGTGAGACAGTAAACAGAATGACAACTGTTATAGGTGCCATGCAAAAGCATTTTTTTATTTACTGATTTTAAATTCTAAGCCAAATTTAAGCAATTATATTAGCTGTTATTTCATTTCATTGTCCCTAGTCCATCACAACAACCAGAAAGCTTGGAATGTAATGTAGCAACTGTAGTAAACAAAATTCCATTTAATTGCTGGAAGATACCAGAGGGAGGTGAAGTCACTGTCTCAAGGTCATAAAGATAGTATTAAAAACAGAGATATGAATCTAGGTCCTTATATATGTATACACACATATATATATATATATGACTCCTACATATTAGGAGACACACATATCTATATGTCTCCCACTATATTAGAAGTTAAAGGAAATGTAGAAATAAGCTTGTTGAGGGAAGGGATTTTCATTTTTGTAAACCCAGGACCTAACACAGTGCTGGCACATGATAGGAACTGAATAAATAAAAGACCTACTAATACAAAATAAAATTCACAAAATTCCAGAATTGTTTTCTAAAATAAGAATATTCTGTATGTTTGATTAATTTTTTTCTTTTTTGAAATTATAACCTTAGTAATTAATATTTATTTTGTTAAATTAGCTAATGGGGTTACTTAAAATTTTATATTCATTCATTCATATTCAAAATATTATATTCATTCCCTATGCCTCATGTATTCTTTTTCTCCTCCATGATAATGTGCCTTACTAACAGAATTTGACAAAATGATTAGTTGATTATAATTTCAACAGATGAAACTCATGATGATATGGTAGCAAGGACATTCATTGGGAAGGGGTTAACAGTGTTAAAAAGGATTCAGTACATTTTCACTATTACCTAATTACATTCACTCCCTTAATACTGCCCCTCCTATGGTCTAAGCCCATGACGGAATAATGATGTGTATCATCTGGAAGCTAATTTTCAGAGACCACTGGGCGAAAGTGGAACAAGTCTACAAGGATTTAATTAAAAAAAAAAACAAAAACTTCCAACCTTATAGTTCTCCCTCTTCTCATCTTGATTCTGATGCCTCTGTGGGGACTAATCTGGATTCTTTAAAAAACTTAGTGACATCTAGGCCTTGGGTTAATATATGCTTTCAATCTTGAGAGATTGTCAATGGTAGTAGGAATAATAAATTGGAGCCTATGAAAATTTTCTGAGTCCATTGATCTTTGATTTTAGCCATAAATACTGTTTTGCATTATTTTACCATTTTTTTAATGCTAGAATTATAGAAAGAAACTTATAGCCTATTTCCTGTAGATGGCATTACTACATTATCTAGTTACTGTATTCTGCATTTCACATGTTGCAGTAGTTGGTAGTAGCTTCATTGGACTATAGTTAGATTTTCCAGTTTATCTCATTCTTATAGTGACTCACATTTATCTAACACTTTAAGTTTTACAAAGCAATTTCTTATTATCCATGGATTTTCCTGACCATATTTGTAGGCTTTCATTCATTCATTCAATAAGCATTTATTTATATATCACCCAGTACAAGGTACTGAAGACAGGAAGACAAAAACAAAACAAGCATCTTGCCTTTTATTGGAAAGAAAAAGTATACACACAAATAAGGAAATATAAAAATATGCAAAGTAATTAGGGCAGGGGATTGAAAGTGAGTAACCAACAGTTGTGGAAATTAAGATAGGTAATAACTGAGCTGAGCCTTGAAAGAATCTTCAAAAACACAAGGTCCAAGGGGCGGCCAGGTGGCTCAGCGAGTAAGAGCACCAGCTCCAGTGTCAGGATGACCTGGGGATCGAATCCGGGCTCAGATACTTAGCACCACACCCAGAAATAACTGGCCATGTAACCTTGAGTAAGTTATTTAACCCCGATTGCTCTAAAAAAAAAAAAAACCCAAAAAACACAAGGTCCTATTCCAGATACCTCGTCATTATGTGGATGTAATCATGTATTCTTGGAGGCAATGCCAGTAGAGGGAAATCTGGCAGATTTTTACCATGTTGCAAAGGCTTGCAATACTTAACTGACAACAGATTGAGTCTCTTTGTATGAAGTTCACGTGAGGAGAGAATACATTCTTATAATGGGGGACAGCTTGTGCAAAGGTGTGGAGACAGCAAATCAGGTGTCATGTATAGGCACAGTAAGTAGGCCAAGGTGACTGGAAGACAAAGTGAGTGGGATGTGTGTGAAGTTTTGAAAGGTGTTTTATCCTGATAATAGAGAACCTCTGAATCTTCATGAGCAGGGGCTGTTCCGCCCTTATCAGTCTTGATGTTCTCACTATAAATGAAGGCAGTAGACAAAAGGAAGTTGAAACTGAATGGAATGGTTCACAGGTCCTCATTGTAGAGGCAAATAAAGAAGGCAGGGAGGTTGGGTTTATCATGCAACTGAGGGAAATAAAAAAACATCATTTCATGGGACATTTGGTAATCTCATATTGTGGCTGCTGAGTGGCATAGAGAATAGAACTCCTTGAGTTCAAACCTTACCTCAAAAACTAGCTGTGTGACCCCGGGAAAATTTAATCTTGCAGCCTCAGTTTCTTCATCTTTTGAATAGTGATAAGAATAGACCCAGTGTCACCTTGTGAGGTATTAAGTGAGATGATAAACGAGAAGTGTTTTGCAAAACCTGATAAATGAGAAGTGTTTTGCAAAACCTGAAAGTGTTTTTTTTTTGCATGCTAACTATTATTAAGAAAACCATGAAATTAATGTAGCTTATGCACCACCAAGGGGTCTGTTACAGCAAATGATAAGGTAGAGGGATTCTGTGAAGAACTCAAAAAGACCCTCCACATTTAATCAGCATGTTCTTTAATAATGACTTCCCTGCAAAGGTAGACATAGGATAGATAGCAAAAGTATATTAGAAAAAAATGGCTGATGAGGAAATGAAAGGACTAAAAGACTTGTAGATTATATAGGATCTTCACACCTACATATCACAACAGTTTTATAAGAGAAGAAAAAAAGGTTTAGGATATGCTGAGCAATAAAAAAATCAGAAAAATAACAGGATTTCTTCTCATGTAGGTGCTATCTAATCAGAGGTATTTGTACATTCAGACCATTAACTTGTTAGCATAAAGCCCCAAATCAGTATCAAACTAGAAAAAAGGAGACAATATTTAGTGGGCAATCAAGGCTCCCCCTGGGAAATGGAAAAATGACAAACATCGACACAGACTATTACTGTTTCATAAGGAAGTTAAAATTTACTTTAAATTAATCACTACAACAGAAAGACCAAAAGAGTCTAGAAACTTTTAAATCCCTGCTCTCCTTGCCAAGCAGAGAGATAGCATAGTACCAGGTAGGAGTATAATCTTAGGGAATAGGATGGTGGCAGGTATCACCTTACAAACAATGAGAAATAATAGAGGGGTTAAAAAAAAGTTTTCAGAAATCTTAGAAAGAGGCCCAACTCAGCAAAGCTAATAAAATTGTTTTCTTAAAGCACAAGTCTGACCATGTCACTCTCCTCAAATTCCCAGTGGCTCCTTATTATCTAGAATCAAATATGAACTCCTCTGTTTAACATTTAAAGGTCTTAATAACATATTTTCAACTAGTCTTTCTACCCTTTTTATACATTTTCCCCCTCCATGTAGTCCAGTCAAGCAGACCTCACAGATGAAGGGCCCCCTCCCTTCTCTGTGCTTTAGAATAGGCTCTCCCCTGTGCCTGCAATGTATTCCTTCCTTACCTCCAGTTCCCAGAATCGCTAGGATCCCTTCAAAGTTCAGCTCAAATTCTGTCTTCTTTAAAACCTTTCCTCATCCAGACTTCTTCCCTGCTTCTTGCTAATGCATTTCCTTTGAATCACTTTGTATTTATTTTTAAAGTAAATTTTGTTTATACCTATATATGTACATGCTATGTACATATGTGTACATGTACATCTCCCTTTTCCAGACTGCAAGCTCCTTGAGGGCAGGAGTCTTTGAAGCTCCAGTTCCTAGCATAATATCTGGCACAGTGCAGATACTAAAAAAATGCTTGTTGACTCGAACAGGATTTAATAATGGAGTTGAACTGAATGGCCTCATTGTGTGTTGTTATCTGTTCACTAGATTTTGGAGGATTTTAATCAGGTTTTTCATAGGCTAGCTCTACTTTTTCATCCTCTGTTGTTTTCACTGTGGTCCCCTTATGAACACTGAAAGATGAGGTAACCATTTGGATTTTTACTGTTCTCTTGGTGTATCATGAAACCAACTCCATTATTAGTATATTTCCTTACTACAACTTTTATCATTTTCAATAAGAATGTCAGTATAGATGAGTTTTACTTTCTCTAGTGTTGAATCAACTTATTTGTAAAGGTTTCACATAGAACAAGTTAAATTAATATTTGTGATGCCCTAAAAACTTTATGGTTCTTAGTGCTCTCTAATCATTTCTGCCCCTCTGCCACTCCCATGTAGAAGCACAAAGGAACTACACAGGATGGAAGGACATTTTCTTATCTTTTCTGTTTCAAGGTTCTCTAAGAGCAAGGAGTTAATTTCCTAGTGGACAAAGGGTTGCTTATGAGTTTCTTTGTACAAAGATAAGTTGGCCCTGGGACAACAGACACATTATGTTTGACAAGGCAATGCGTTAAAGCCTTTTGCAGCTTAGTCAAACTTGTAGAAGGTTGTGTTCTGCTGGTGTAATATTTGATGTCCCAAGGCCACCTCCATGGAGTTTTGAGGAGGTTTTAGAGTCCACAGATGGAAAATTATGATCCATAATTCCCGTTTTCCCAAATGTTACTCCTCTGGGATTTAAAACCCTTTGCAACCTCATTCCCACTTACCTTTCTAACCTTTTCCCCTTTACATGCTTTATAATTCAGCCAAATTGACCTATATGTACAAAAGCATAAAAACAGAAGATGAAATGTCATGTGGGAGGTATAGGAAGAGTATCTTTGAAGATGATTATTAACCATGGTATGTTGCCTATTTTACAGATGTAAAACCTAAGGCACACTTAAAAAATAATTTATGAGGAACCAAAACTAAAAACAGAAGTAACTTGAATTGTGGCTACTATTCATACCTCTTAGTTGAGAACTATTTTTGAGTTAGCCAGTTTTTCTGTCCTGAATTTCCTTTCCAACTAGAGTAATCATTAGAATTTTCCATTTTCTAAGGCTGATTTCTGTTTTGGTTCTTTCATACCTGTTGACTCTCCATTTGAGGAAGCTACCTGGAGCCCATTGCTACCAGTGCCACAGTTATGTTCTTCCTTATCCAGTGTCTCTGGATATAAGAATTGTAAATATTTGTTGGAATTAAGACTTACTTTCCCTATGTTTCATCGTTGGTTAAAAGCTACCTTGGATTCTCAATGGCTATGAGAGCAAAGCACCAGCTATAATGGGCCTTCTAAGCTGGAAGGGTCAAGAATGACTGCTTTCTGAGGATTGGCCTAAGTAAATTTGGAGAGGATAATCACCAGATTGACTCTAAATAGCTTGAAGACCATCTACTGAGTTATGATGGGATTATCCTCACTGATCAAATTAGAGATTCTTGAAAAAGTTAATTGTGCATTTGCTGAAATCCTCACACTGTTCTCTAAATTCCATGAGGTCGAGGACTATATTTTACCTAAACTTTTTCTCTACTTTTCATCTAGCATAGTACTTTGCCTTAATAGTACTTTAAAATATTTATTAATTAGGAATTGAAAAGAATTACTAGGTGTGGCTAAGTGGTGCAGTAAATAGAGCACCTACCCTGGAGTCAGGAGTACTTGAGTTCAGATGCAGCCTCAGACACTTAACACTAGCCGTGTGTCTTTGGGCAAGTCACTTAATCCCAATTGCCCTCCAAAAAAGAAATAAAAAAAGAATTCCTAGTTTAGACATCATTATTTCATTCTGAATCACAGAATGTTATTGTTGAAAGGGACCTCAGCAGTCACCTAGCCCTACCCAAAAATGAATCCTGTCTGGTTAAAGTGGCCTATATATGCTGGTTTCTCATCTTCCTTCCTATGGATAAGTGATGACAGACCCTGAAATTGATGATAACACATAGCTTAAATACATAATAAGGTTTGATTGTTTAAATTCCCATATATTTCTTCTAGCCTATTCCCTTTTTAGTAGCCCTAATTTTTAGGAAACTTTTCCTTATATTAATTTGAAAGCTGTCTTTCTGTAATTTCCATCCATTGATCTTTATTTGAACCTCTAGGGCCACACAGAACATGTCTAATGCTTCTTCAAATTTTAAGATAATTATCACATTCCACTTAAATATTTCCTCCTGGTTAAATATCCCTACTTCCTTTAACCAATCCACATATGGTTTCGAGTCACTTTACTATCTTAGTCATGCTTTGAAAGTACTATGTCCTGTTCATTCTAAAACCTGGCACCTTGAACTGGACAGAGTATTCCAGATATGATCTGACTAGGGCCTAGTACAGAGGGACTATCACTTTTACCATGGATACTCTATGTTTCCATTAATGTAGCCTGTTATTACATTAGGATTTTTGGCTATTTTTACACTCTGACACATATTGAGTTGAGTTTACTAGAACTCTTTGGATCTTTTTTTTTACATGTACTGCTTTTTAGCAATATCTCTCCCTGTACTTGTGAAGTTTTTTTTTTTTTAAACCAGATATATGACTTTATATTTATCCTTATTAAATTTCTTTTTTTATTTTAGGTCCTGACCACCATTCCAACCTATCAACATTTTTTTTTCTTTAAATTTAGGGCTTGCCTTGAGAAACCTTCCTGCTTTTCAGCAGACTGTAGGTTCAAAGAATATTCTACCAAGTTACTAACTAGCTAGAGGCCTGAAAGCAATTTTGACACTCTCCTAACTCCTAACTCCATACTCCTAACAAAGACCAGTGACGTCCCTTATGTTGGTTTGTCTTCCACAGAATGTAAGTGTATTTTTTTATAGTGCATACAAATATAATTTCTTTCTTCTTCCTAGTATGTAAAGAATTTCTAGAAAGATTCTACAGCTCCTTAATAGCCAAAGATGTTGACTTTTCCCAGGAAACCATAGAAAATGAATTAATCAGCATTTGTTTAGATTCCAAAGGAAAAGAAAATCGTCTGGTATGGTAATTTTTCACCTTTCATTATCACTTTTTTTCTTTGCAGATAACTGCTAATTTTGTCATTTTTCATGATGGCCTTCTGTTGTCTTCTGAGCTACCTGCTTGTCTCAAATATATCCAGTTTGGAGAACAATTCTAAACTGATTTTTGAACATAATGGAACAATTCATATTTACAAATTGCTTAGGAGTCAGTTTAGTTTTGCTTTCTAAACAGTTAAACTAAGGTCTACTGTTTCCAATTTTTAAAAAAAAATTATATCTAGTTTTAATAAAAAAATCAGGGATCCCCTTCTCATGGTTTAGTTTTATTATTTATATAATATGTAACTATTGATAGAGAAAATATAAATGACAAAAAAAGACTTCAATTAGTGTTTCAAGTAGTGATTTCAAATTAACTTGTATTTTATTAATCGCAGTACATCTACATATATTTAAAAAGGTGATACATGTATCTGAGAGACCTTTATTCACCCAACAGAAGGGTTTTTTAATCCTATTAAGTCATGCTACATGTTTTGTTGGAGTTGAATAAAGATTAAAATGAGTATGTTTGATATGGATATGAATTCATATGCTATCCATAGTAACTCCATGTAAACCCAGGGTCCTTGATTCACAGATTGTGAACCACTATATGTTCTGCTCTGATTAAAGTTGCAGGCATAATCACTATCCTCCACTAATTCAACTGACATTTTTCCTTCCTTCCTTCCTTCCTTCCTTCCTTCCTTCCTTCCTTCCTTCCTTCCTTCCTTCCTTCCTTCCTTCCTTGTTGGAGGGCAGTTGGGGTTAAGTGACTTGCCCAAGGTCACATGGCTGGGTTTTTTTGTGTTAAGTGCCTGAGGATGGATTTGAACTCAGGTCCTCCTGACTCCAGGGCTGGTGCTCTATTCACTGCGCCACCTAGCCGCCCCAGAGAGGTTAGTCTGGCATGATGTTTGTAGACTCCATTATAGTTTTTTTTTTTGCTTTTTGGAGGGCAGTTGGGGTTAAGTGACTTGCCCAAGGTCACACAGCTAGTTTTTGTGTTAAGTGTCTGAGGCCAGATTTGAACTCAGGTCTTCCTGACTCCAGGGCCGGTGCTCTATTCACTACGCCACCTAGCCGCCCCTCAACTGACATTTTTTTCTAACTAAATACCTTCAGATATTCACTTGGGGTTGGGCTTATGAAATTTCAGCAAATTTGTAAGAATTCTAGCTAGCTAGAATACTCTAGTGGATTGTACCCCAGGAATAAGTCAGAGAGAGGCTAGAAGGCATTCAGGCCAGATGTTTAGGAAGGTTTTATCTCTCCAAGACCTCTGACTCAATCTTCCTTCCACTCACTGGCTCTGGTTGGGTAGTGCACAAAATCTTCATCATCCTCAGTCTCATTTCCTGCCCTATCCCTACCCCCAAGTAAACTCAGGGTAGAGGGTAGGATGTAGAGGGAAGAACATTTGAAGAGACCATAAGATTGCAGGACTTAAGGATGATCATCTAGTCTGACCCCTTCCATTTACAAAGGAAGATTCAGGCCCAGAAAGCTTAAGGAACTAATAAGTACACAGGGCTTGATGTCCAGAATAACCTGAGAGCTTTTGTTGAACCAGTTCACTTGAAGGCTGTCAGAGTTCCTCATGAATCCACCTTGTCTAGAGAAAGCTATCTTTTTCAGTGTGTTAAGACTGGGCAGCAGTTTTCTCTTCATATGCTAAGATCTGATGGAAGACTTCCAACCTCTAGTTTACTTTCTCCAGGTGATTATCTTAGAGCTAGATGCACATCTTTTTCACATTGATCAATTCTCATACAAAATTGGAAGATTGGTATTATAAAGGGCAACATTAGCTGTACTAGATGCCTGTCTGAGACTAGCAGGCTTTCTTTTCTTCCCAGGTTACCTGTTCAAAATAGCTCCTAGGCATTGATAAAAAAAATCAATCTCCTCATCTTCTGATTTGTCTACTTTTAGATCAAAAGATCCCTGGATAGTGGTCCTGTCTTAGATTATTTCCCCTTGGGGAATCCTAGCCATTATGGAAATAGAAGTGCAGTCTTTGCTACCTTTTTTAGCTTATCTTTGTAAAGTTATCTTTACAAAATCCAAGCATCTTACATTACTATTCATACTTACATTTGTATTTGCGTTTTTAAAAAATTGTGTTTGCATAGCTGTCTATATTTTTGTTCTATGTGTGTGTGTGTGTATGTATATATATATATATATATATACATATATATTATTGTATATCCTTTCCTAGAGAAAGGCAGCATGTTATACTGGATAGAAGATGGGCCTTAGAGTAAGGAAGACCTGTGTTCATATTCTGCCTCTTACAGATACTATCCAGGTAACCTTGGGCAAGTCCATTAATCTTTCAAAGTCCCAAGGCAACTTTCTAAGACTTTTAAGTTACAGACACGATGGTGATCTGCATTGCTAGAAGAAGTTTCCACACGACTAGTTTCCCATATAGATGAAATCATAGGTCTAGACAACAACAGCAATACATTTTAAATCTTCTCTTGTGTTACTGAGAACCATTTTAGCTATTATATTCATTAAGAGAAGGGAGAATATATCCTTTGAAGATGTTTTGTAGTGTCCTTACTACTTACATGTGAAAATATGAAGCTGCCATCACTTTCAAACATTTTTATTATTTAAATCTCTCCATCAAATACCTTGACTTTTATATTTTTGCCTAGAATGCTATGTATAGTAGATTCCTGAAACAAGATTTTTTTTTAACAGAAATGACCACAGCCATCACATAATTTATCTTTCTGATATCTTTGATCATTAACAGTTAAACATTTAAGGGTTGGATTGTAAGGACCTAGTTATTTCCACTCTTATCTCTAGAGACAATCTTTGAGCTACTATGTTATTCTAACTTTCATTTTCTTTAACATTGTAAATAGTCTGGGTTTTTTTTTTTCAGTGCTATTATCTTGGAGCAACAAATGATGCAGCCACAAAGATCCTAAGTGAAGTCACTCGCCCCATGAGTGCCCATGTACCAGCAATAAAGATTTGTGAGAAGCTGAAGAGGATAGACAGTCAGATCTGCGAGCTGAAATATGGTAAAATAAGAGTAAGATAAATATTATGTCAGCATCCCCAGTTGGCTGGAAACAAAGCCTTTTCTCCCCAAGGAACTTATCCAGTTCCAGCCCACCCTTAGAATCCTGTTCATATAACACTTTCTCCATGAAGACATCTTCCTTATGCATGGTTCCGGTCATGTCACTGCTTTGCTTAAAGCTTTTTGGTGATTCCCTATTGACTACTATTTGAATTCTTAAAATGTAAATTCCTTTACTTAATACTTAAGGCCCTTCACAATCTGTGACTACTAAGCCATTCCATTTTTATTTTATGCTACTCCTGGACACGTGTGTTATGGTGCTGCCAAACATTACCCCATTATACCAGTTGGCAGTTTTCCATGTTTGTTCACACCGTTCCCTACACTTGGAACACCCTCTACCAATTGAAATTTCTTACCCACTTTTATGAATGTCATATCTTTCATGAAACCCTGATTCTCCTAGTCTCCCTTTGAACTTACCATGTATCAATTTATGTTTTTATAGCTATTTGTGTGTCTCATCTCTCCCTTCTTGATTTCAAATTTTGTGAACATGGGGATTGTCTCATTTAATCTTTTTATATCTTCTACTGATCAGCACATCAGAGGAATTTAATAAATCTTTGTTGAAATTTGTGAAAACTGAAGTCATCCAAAAAGAATATGTTTATAGTTCTTTATAACTCCAAGGGACAAAATTTTGCCTATTTAGTCCATCAATAAGCAACCACTCCATGTCAGGTGCTGTCTCCAACAAGGGATACAAAGACAAAAGTGAAATAGCCTTTGCCCTCAAGGAGTTCATATTATGAATACATGTAGTTTTCAAGACATAAAAGGGGGAAATAAACCTTCCTTGTGAAATCCAGCTAATTTACTAAAGTTAGGTTTTTAGGGATCAGATTATTTATATAAAAAGACTTTCACTTCGGGCAAAAATCACATTTAGCAAGAGAAGCAGAAAGAACAAGTTGTGACAGATGACATTTGACACATCAAGCTAGAAAGTACTCTGTTATTGTTCAGTGGATTAGAACTCTTAGCAAGGAGAAGTATGGGTAGTTCAACAAGGTATAATTTGTTGTTCCAGGAGCTTCCTTCATTGTAGAAGTATCTTCCTAGCATGAGCCTAATTGTTGAAAGGCTTCCACTACAATTTAATTCCTATAGGTCAAGACAGGGGTGGGGGAACCTGTGACCTCAAGGCCAAATGTGACCTTCTAGGTCTTTAAGTGCGGCCCTTTGACTGAATCCAAACTTCACAGAACAATTTTTTTTCTTAGTTGTCACGATATTGTTAATACTATATTAACTTTTAACCACTGAGATTGTTTTCTGCTAACGTGGAAGCATCTAGAAAGTGAACATATTAATTATTATCAATCACTTTGTTTTAATTCAACAATAATTATAAAACATCTACTATGTGTAAAATATTGTGCTAGGTAGGAATGTGAATTATTTCATAAGATCTTAAGTTTTTCATTGCCCACTGTATTCTAATTATATGGAATCTTTGAAAGCTATTGTTTATTCTTTTTAGTTTGGGAGGATGAGATGGTTTTATAATAGAAAGTATCTTGGGAGTGAGGAAACCTGGGTCCCCAAGCATGTATACCTGACTTTGGACAAGTCTTTTCTACCTCTCTGAAGCTAAGTTTTCTTTTTTGTGAAAGCTGTATATGATCTCTAAGGCTCTCTTCAACTCTTAAGATACAGAGACAGGTTTCTGAGAGCAAATTTTGACAGGGAAGAAAGTAGAAATGTCTGTGACACTGGATATTTCCTGAGAAAGGCAAGCATCAGTAAAAGGGTCCTAGCTAATCAGGGGCAGCATGAATGGATCAGGTACATTGGGGTGGGAGCACCATGAAAGGTGGGTACAGAAAGGTGTTGGGGGGTGCCAGTGATGATCTGCCTACTTCACAATTTGCCTAATGATACCTCTGACTCTTTGGTTGCTGATTATAAACTGTTATTTTGTATTAGGTTTGTTAACTGTTTGAAGTTAACTTCAGAGAAGTAGGAGTAAGACCCTTACATAAGCAAAACAATATCAAATGGCCTATTAATGAGGAGAAATGATTGCCTATTAAAGAAGCCCCTGGGGAACCAGAAAAATTAGTTTAGTACTTGTACAAACCTGTTCAGATAGGGATTAGCTACTCTTAGCAATCTTTTCTCTCATTTTTCTTAATGTCAAATGCCAAAGCCTGAGTGTGGGCGTGCGCGCACGGACGCTCACACACACACACACACACACACTGGTGCAGAGTGCCCAGAAAGCAATTAATTAATGCAAATTAGTCTTCCTCCTGAAACTACTTATCTTGATATGCCTACTTTCTTACATTCTTTCTTTCTCAAAAACAAAAACAAAAAAAAAAAAAGAAGAGGTGGCTAGGTGGCTCAGTGAACCAAGCACAGGCCCTGGATTCAAGAGGACCTCAGTTCAAATGTGGCCTCAGACACTTAACACTTACTAGCTGTGTGACCTTGGGCAGGTCACTTAACCCCAATTGCCCTCCCTACCCCCCTCCAAAAAGCAAAAACCAAAACAAAAATACATTCTGTCCATTGTTGGCAGGAAAACTGATGTTGAACAGAGTTCAGTGAGTTGTCAGTTGTTGGTTTAAGCTCTGAAAAGTTGTATTATCAGGTCAGCCATCAAATGAGGAAATGTAATAGGTATAGAGTTTGCTAGTCCATAGGTTATGAAAGTATCATTTGGTTGGGACAATAAGCATAGCACTTTTTTTCAAAATATATCATATATATAATATTACATATATATAATATATATAAACATATATATGAGGTCCTTTTGAAGAAGAAAGGGAAGTAAGATACCTTTCTGAATAAATTTCTGGAAGAGCCCTAATCTTTCTAGTTCAACTCTGTTTAGACTCCGATTCATTTTTATTAGAATTGGCAAACATTTTATATCTCTATTTTAAAAATACAATGTTCTTTTTTAATTTGGGGGGGACTAGATGGCCTATGATAAAATTATAAATGACCCTCATTCAGAAATGACAGTGACAAGGTAATGAGAAGAAAGACGGAGTTTATGAATCAAAGTTATTAGATTTTTTACAGACAGTAATTTAATTTTTGGTGCTCTAAATGTGAGCTCTTTGTCCAATGATCCTCCAGTGATAGTGGACCTAATATTAAAGGGATTGTCTTACATCCACATTGTCATTCTTACTATAAGTTAAAGAAATACATTAAAAAAATAAAGTAGGTGGATCATGGTTCACTCTTTTCCCTTAAGAGACAAATGAAAGCATAGGTTTCCCTGTATGCCTGAAGTCAACTAAGGTATGTTAAATAGTGACCACTGAGGCACTGAAGCACCATAGTGGTCACCTATTTAGGGGTACTGAGGCAGCTGTTTGTCAACCTGATAAGAACAATAGACTGTTGTCTTCCCATGGAGCATATCCAAGACTTGACAGAGAACCTCCCAAGGCTTGTCAAAACCAAATGAAAATAACCTCATTTTCATGATTGATGTAGGCACAAATGACACTGAGAAAGCATTGCCAAAGATTACAGAGTGTTGAGCAATTAATTGAACAGGATGCCCATTGAAGGTAAAGTAGTTTTTTTAAAATTGATTTGGGAAATGAAGGGATAATTAAGAGATGGTGCTTGAATTTCAGGACCACAGCTTAAAAATATAGGATTGATAGGTTCCTGGCCAGGGATTAAGTGCACCAGACAAAGACTTGCAAGAAGACTTTTTTCTGATGTCATACGAATCTAATCAAAGGGGCTTTAATTGAAAAAGGGTAAAGTAGGGAGAATATGCCCTATGTATCTCTACTAAGATAGTTATCATAAAGAGTAACTATAATACAGAAATAAGAATAGTAAAGTCACCTGGAAATTACTAGGAAGCAAAATAATAAGTCAATGATAGCTAACAGTTATGTAGCACTTACTATGTGCCAGGCACTGTGCTAAGTGCTTTCTAATTATTATCTCATTTGATTCTCACAGCAACAGGGAGAGGTAGATACTGTTATTATCCCTATTATATAGTTAGGGAAATTGAGGCAAACAGAGATTAAATGATTTACCTGGGATCACACAGCTTATAAGTATCTCAGACTAAATTTGAATTCAGGTCTTCCTGGCTTCAGGCCCAGTGTTCTACTCAGTGTGCCACCTAGCTGCCCTAAAATCCAAGAAAGGAGTCAGTAGTAAAACTCTCTGGCCCTAAACGTTTGCACAAAAATGTATCAAGTTCAGGTAAAGAGCAAGAAGAACTAGAAATTCCATGCAAAAGTACACTTTGACCCTTGAACCCTTTGAAATCTGTTCTCCCCAAATCTAGGTTGTATCTAACACTATGCCCAGCTTTCTTCCCTATCACACGTATAGCATGGTCACTTCCTGCTCTTCTCCCCCAACAATGTTCCTATCTTTTTCACTTCCGCAACCAATTCTTTCTTGTTAGTGAGAGCCTCTGTCAGTGGTGTTTCAAGATCATGAACCAGTGGGTTGGAGAAGGGCAAATGTCTTGATTTTTCAAGAATGGAAAGTGCTTAATAGAGTATTTTGTGCTATTCTTTTGGAAAAGTGAGAAGTAGCTTAGATGATAGTACATACACTTAGGTGGATTCGAAACTGGCTAAATGTATGCTCAAAAGTAGTCATTAATCGCTTAATGTTGACTTGGAAAGTATGCTTCCAGGGGCAATCTGGAGAGATCAGGCCTTCACCTGTGTATTTATTAAAGACCCATATAAAACATAAATAGCATGCTTATCAAAATTTCAGACAACACAGACCTGGGAGTGATCACTAACATATCGGATGACTGTCAGAATCCAAAAAGATTTTGATAAACTAAAATGTTGGGATGGGTTAAGTATGATGAAATTTTATTTTATATTCGGGTTCAAAAAATCAATATTGCATTTATAACTATGACATACCAGAACTGCTACACAGAAGTAAAGTTATATGCCAGAAATTTAGAATGAGTGATATCAATTTGATTTTTATGACTTTTTGTTGAGATACTCAAGATTTAGTGACTGCCCAGAAGCTACAATAGAGTAATGAGGTCATAGAGGATTATCCAGGGTTGAAGACTAGGAAATTAGGAAAAATAGAAAATTTTGAGGTCAAGGTAGTGTTTGACTCCTCCTATATACTTAGCAATTGCTATCTTATTACAATTATTTGTCAATCACTTCATAAATAAACATTTATTAAGTGCCTACTTACCTGCCAGATACTGTGCTAAGTATACAGTTTTTACTATGTTTTATCCCCTTACTGCAGTGTAAACTTCTTGAGAGAAGGAATCATATCTGGTTTCATCTTAGTATTTTCAGAATTTAGTGTAGTTCAGTGCACATACTGAGGCTCAGGGACTGAATATATCTCAGAGACTGAATGTGGATTACCATTGTTTTGGATATGTTTTCCTTAGTCTCGTCTCTCTTGTTTCTCTAAGAATTGAAACTTTGCCCAGCACCCCCTTGAACACTCTTAGATTTAGCATAATAATAAAAGATAAACTTTGCTTCTTAAAGGGTTTTATCTTTTGATTTTTTTTTAAATTTTCCAGAGAAGAAGTTGGACTTAGAATCAGTGGATCTGTCAAAGATGAGAGTAGCTGAACTGAAAAGGATTCTCAACAGTTGGGGAGAAGAGTGCAAGGCATGCATAGAAAAAGCAGACTTAGTGGATTTCATTAAAAGGTTGGCACCCAAGTACACATCTGCAAGTCCAAGATCAGACCTTTGATTGAAGTTTGAACAAAGTGACTACATTAGCAAATCTTCAAGATGATGACCATTCTGGCCTTAAACAATGTGAATTACAAGCTACTGATGTAACCAGACAGCTTGTGGCACAGGTATCATACTTATTTGCCCAGGTCTCAGAATATATTATTTGTCTTTATGAGTAATGCTACCAATGCTAGATGCCTTTTTTTTTTTTCCTGTGTATACAAATGTCACGTTCCTTCCGAAGGTATTAAAGTGTTCTGGCTTACTTTCCCCTCTCACAACTTACTCCTAAGGTATGTGAAAAGCATCACCTTCTTCCTCTGTTAGAGAGGTGAAAATTGAGGCATTCAAAAGTCATTATAGGGTTTATAGACAGAGATCTTGTTCCCATTCTGATATTACCCATTAGGCAAAAATACTGAATTTAGGGAAAAAAGAGTCAATTTTTCTTTTAAAAAATTCACTTTATTTTATAATCTCTTTGAAGACAATTTCAAAACCCTAGTCAGGGTTTCACAAATATTGAGTGTCCTTACATTTAAAATCTGTATATATGGGGCAGCTATCTGGCACAGTGAATACAGCACCACGCCTGGAGTCAGGAGGACTTGAGTTCAAATCCTGCCTCAGATACTTGACACACTTTCTAGCTGTGTGACCTTGGGCAAGTTGCTTAACCCCAATTTCCTTGCCTTCCCCCCCTCCAAAAAAAATCTGTATATAATATGCTGTTGATATGTTTGATCTCCAAAATAGCAGATTTGGAGGAGCTGCTATAAAGTTATTTTCCTCAGCTACTTTTGTGACATTTATTAATCTGTTGGCCAAATCAAAGAGGTCTAAAATAACTAAATAAAGATAAACATTAGGTTGGATATGTATGACAAGCCTGGGAAAAATCAATCAATATTTGTCTCATTCACAAAAAAACACTTAGATTTTACTCTTCATGGTCACTTCTTAGATATATTTTTTAAAAATACACAGTATATGTATCTTAGCAATTCAATTATTTAAAAATATAAATGATGTTCATTTCAAATCCTGTGCACATTATTTTTTCAACAAATACTTTCTATTCATTCCCATTCCCATTGATAGGAATACCAGTAGCCATCTTACCCCATTAGAACAGTACATTGAAATACTGTTATAAAAAAAAATCTACTCAGCAAGATGATGCACTGCATTTTTGCCATTTCTCTTTGGCAGTGTGGCTCAGTGCCTGAATTTTAATTCAGGACAATACCACTCCATAACAGTAAATTATATTGTGACAAATATGGCATAAGAGAGCATAAATATCCTTTCTGTTATTAATCTGTCCCTTGTATTACCCTTTCATTATCCCTCAATGTACAAATTAAAAAAAAAACTAAAAAAATAAAGCTTTCAATGTATAACTGCTTAATCTAGCAGAAAAGTTCCTACCTATACAGGCCATGTTTAAATGTACTTTTGACACAAAGTTAAATCATTGACTTTTAGTGTGGAGGTGTAAGCTAAATACCATTTTGTGAATTTTAGTGTACAAAATCTTAGTTCAATTAAATAGCATAAAAATAAGAAAATTACTATATAATTGTCAGAGAATTGAAGTTATTACTTGATTCACCACAAACAATAGTTTCAAAAGTCTTATGGGATTAAAAAATTACCAAGGAAAAAACCAATTCATTTAGTTAATGTGACCTCTTTTGGTGATCTATTGTGTACTTGGTTCTTTTTGACACTTTCACAGGAGTTGGGAAGGAAAAGTGCCCAGAGTGAAATTATCCTTTGTGTTTCCATTCCCAGTTCCAGAGTCTCTATAGGCAAATGAATCCTCCAATTAAGTAGTAAGGATGTAATATGCCCCTCCAGAAGACTGGTAATCTCCTGGACCAAATGTTCTAAGGTAGCATAACATGTACAACAAAAAGTCTTTTGCAAGGACTAAATATCACCAGTTTAGAACTTCTGCCATCCTCTGTAAAACACTTCACTTTATCTTGAATTTATACATTTAAAAATATAGTAGAAATGGTTCTTTTTATGCTAAATTCAATTCAACAAATATTTCTTAAAATGTGTCTGAGATTACACTCAATACCCAGGTCACAAAGATAAAAATGAAACAGTACCCACCCTTAAGGAACTTATTTTCTAGAGGAGGAAAACAATTTGTACACAGGTAAGTAAATACAAAATAAATACAAATTTCAAGGTAAGGTACTGTCAGCTGCAGGAATCGGGAGATGACATTGAGTTGAGCCTTGATGAGCTCCATTGGGTTCTGAGAGTCAGAGGTGATGAGTTGTAAAGCATGGAGCTGAGATATGAAATATCATGTATGGAATGGCAAGTGGGCCAGCTTGGCTGAAATGTAGAATGAGGGAGCAGGGGAGGGGATATATAATCATCTTATAAAAACAGGCTAAAATAAAAACTGCTTGGCATTTAAGACCCTTCAAAATCTGGCTGTAAGCCAGAGTAAAGGGAAAAGCAATGGAGCTTTTGGAGTGAGGGATTAACAGGATCAAACCTGGACTTTAGGAAAATTAATTTGGCAACTGTATGGTGGGTGTGATGGAATCCTAATAAAGCTGCCCCCAGCCCCAGTATTCTAACTTCCTTATGAGCCCCACTGAACAGCTTGTCCTCATTTAACCACACAATCTGGCTTTAACCACACCATAGGCCCCTAGATTCAATCATAGGCCCCATTGAAAAACAGACCCACTGCCACTATCTAGCCACTGCCCACCCCCAACATCCTGACTTCCTCATATATGCCTCACTGCCTCACCAAAATAATAGGTGTGTCCTTAAATTCATGCCCTACTATAACAGCAGGCATGTCCATGTGATGAGATCCCAGCCAATGCCTCTAGCTAACCACTGCCTTCAGACACATTCCTCATATTTCCTACAGAAACAGCAGGTATGTCCATACATACAACCACAGCCACATCTATCTAGCTCAGACAGGACCACAGTAGCTAGCCAAGCAGAAAGCAGCACCACCATTATGCCTGAGCAGGATGTGAACCCCAAAACAATAGAATGTACTTTCCCTAAGTAGACACCTGTGCAGTAATAGCAAAAGCTGTCCTTTAGGTGAACTTATGACACAGAGAGGCTTATTATAATAACATCATACATAAAAGCCCCCCTAAATGGGCTTTTGTGTATACATTGTGGGGAATCACATACACAGTTCCACTGAGGCTAGGACCCCTCCTTATTACCTAATCTCTTAACACATCCCTCCTGCCTTTTTAATATTTATTATTTCTGTTGTGTAATCAGCATCATTACACTATAAATTTGCCTGTCTCATCTTACCAAGCTGCTGGTTCCTCTTGGAACTCAGCTCAGTGGAGGCATCATTCCCAATAAAGGCCTATACTTGAATTAGAGATAGTCTGAATCTGTGAATTCTTTTGAGATAACCTCCATAACAAACCATGGAACTGCAACAGGTGGACTGGGGTGGAAAGAAGCTGGACACAAGGAGACCAAGTAGAGGACTATTGCAAGAGGAGAAGAGCATCTGCATTAGAGTGGTTATTGTGTGACTGGAGAGAAGGATGCACAAGATGTTGTTTATGTAGAATCAATAAGACTTTGGTAATTATTGAATATGGGGGAATGAATGAATGAGTGAAGAGTGGAAAATGATTTCAAGGTTGAGAATCTGGGTGACTGGAAGAATGATAGTGCTTCAGCAGAAATAAGGAAAGATATGTTTAAGAAGGAAAATAGTGAATTTAATTATGAGATTCAGGTAGAGATATTAAGCAGGCAGTTGGAGATAAGGCACTTGATCTCAGGAGATGAGAACTGAATATTTAGATTTCAGAGTCACAATCACAGAATTGAGAGTTGGAAAGGAACCAAGTGACCATGTAGACCAACCCTTACAACAAAGGAATCCTCTGTACAATATACCTGACAATCTAGTGTTCATTCAATTTCTCCTTGAAGATCTTCAAGGAAGTCAGTTGAGTCAATCCAGTCATCTGCTTTCAAATAATAGTGGAATCCATGGAAGCAGATGAGATCACCAAAGGAGTGTGGAGAAAAGAGAGCACAGGAATGAGTCTCAAGGTGTTAATACACAGGAGGGTAACACATGGAGAATAGCCCTAAAAGAAAACTGAGATGGGATAGAGAGGTAGAAGAGAATTTTGACAGGAGTGTCATGTAAGCACGGGAAAGAGAGAAAGAGTAATCAACAGTATTAAATGTTGCAGAGAAGCCAAGAAAGAAAATTGAGATTTCTGGATCATATTACCAACAAAATGGAGGACTAGATCTTTTTTTTCCAGTCCTTACTAACTCTTAACAAACCCCAAAAAGAATAATCATATGCCAGAAGTAGAACAATTATAGCCAAATCCACAAGGAAAGAAAGCAAGCTCAATGAAGTAACAGCTTTATGAATGAGCACTTCCAAATCCTTAATGTGCTCACTCAGTATCCCTTCCTTACCAGCCTCCATGTTTTGGCAGGTCACTTGAACCAACCCATAGGCTTGTACTGTGGGACCATACAGGGATTTTTCTCTTGCTGCAGAGATTGTCAGCATACTTTACTCCATTACAATGAACAGAAGAATTTGATTCTGCCCAGGGGGAAGTGTGGGAGGAAGGAAAAGCAGTTTGGGGAGTGTGTGTGTGTGTGTGTGTGTGTGTGTGTGTGTGTGTGTGTGGGCTCAGAACCAAAGTATGGGAACTCCAACGATGTAGAGATTCTGCCCAGAACACTCCCTCAATTCTATGAAAGTAACAGATCTTGATTCATCCCACCAAGAGGAGAGGATAAGGGCTAGAAATGGGACTGGGGCAGGGAGCCATGTGTGTGTGGCTACATTCATCCTGAAGGAAAGGGGATTTAAATCCACTTGGGGTCAGTGGTATCCTCCACAAGATACTTAGGACAGGGACCAAAGCTGGCAGAAAGTAAATTCTCAGTATTGGAAGGGGCTAAAGCAGTGTTGAAATTTAGTCTTGTGAGCATTCCTGCCATCAAAGGGAGAGAAGTGAGAAAGTGTATGACAGGAGAATATAAAGGGGGGGAGGCTGAGACCACCAAAAATTTCAAGAAGGAAGAAAATTCAATAAAAATCCTAGAGCACAAACAAAAAAAAATCAACAGAGAAGGTATTAGAATTAGAAAGAATGATGGGAATTAAAACCTCAAAAAATTTGCACAGTTTTCTGAACAAATATAAGACAAATAAAATGGAACCAATGCCCGATGAAGCATAGAATCTTTTGATTTCCCAAGAGAGCTTTGTTGTTGAATTGTTTCAGTTGTGTCTGACTCTTTGTGACCACATTTGGGATTTTCTTGGCAGAGATACTGGAGTGGTTTGCCATTCTCTTCTCTAGCTCATTCTATAGATGAGCAACTGAGGCAAATAGGGTTAAGTAGGATTACACAGCAAGTGTCTGAGGCCATATTTGAACTCAGGAAGATGATTCTTCCTGATGCCCAGCCCAGTGTTCTATCCACTGCACCACCTAGCTGCCCAAGAGAATATCACATTTCCAACTACTTATTGGATATTTCAAACTGGCTATCTCGTGGAAATCTTTTAACTCAGCATGTCTAAAACTGAACTCAATATCTTTTCCCTTAAACCTGCTCTTTCTTCCTTATTCTTGTCTAGAGTACTACCACCTCCCAAGCTACTCAGACTTGCAACCTAGTCATCCTCAAGTTCACGCTCTCTCACCCCTCATATCCAATCTGTTGCCCAAGTTCTGTTATTTCTGCCTTCACAATGTCTCTCATACACTGTCTCTTCTTTCCTCTGGCACTGCCACCACCTAGTTTAGGCATCTCATGCCTGGACTATCATAGTAGCCTGCTAGTTGCTCTCCCTGCCTTGTCTTTCCTCACTCCTGTCCATCCTCCACTCACTCAGCTGTCAAATTGATCTTCCTAATGTATAAATTTGATCCTATTGCACCCCTTGCCCATTTAGGCAACTCCAGTGACTCCCTATTGCCTCCAAGATCAAATATAAAATCCTCTGTTTGAATTTTAAAACCCTATATAACCTGGTCCCTTCCTACCTTTTCTGTCTTATTCTTTATACTTCCTGTCCCCTCATGTAGTGATATTAGCCTCTTTACTTTAACTCCAGACATTCTACTTCCCGACTGGTTATTTTCCCTGTGCTCCCTGTATAGTGGAGCTGAAAAGTGGGGGGAGGGTAGAGAGGCTAAGAGTAAGGATGCTGATAAGAAGCTGGAGCAGTCCAGAGAATGGGTTGACTTGTCCATGAAGTGAGCATGACTGAGGCCTCTCCAAAAATGGTGATCCCCATCACAGACTCACCCATTAGGACAACAGGCCCAAGGAAGGAAATGTATTGCAGCAGGCACACTTGCTGGTCAGAAGAGGGAGTAGTCTGAAGAATGAGATGAGCTAGGAGTGGAGTGATTGTATGATAAGAGATGGAAAACTGATAAAAGATTAAAAATGAGAGAGAGACAGAGAGAGAGGCGAGGGGGAGGGGGAGAGAGAGGAAGAGGGAGGGGAAAAGGGGGAGGGACAGAAGGAGAGAGGGGGAGAGAGAGAGAGGGAGGGAGGAAGGAGGGGAGGGGGAGGG
>NW_027186540.1:7398297-7457454 GCF_028583685.1 Petaurus breviceps papuanus | reverse complement strand
GAGAGAGAGAGAGAGAGAGAGAGAGAGAGAGAGAGAGAGAGAGGAAGGTTCAAGGGGCAACCTCCTAGATGTGACAGGAGGAGATGGAATCAAGGACAAAAGGAAAGAGGTTAGTATTGAGCAGAAGGGCCATCTCTTCCTCTGATACTGGACCAAAGGAGGAGAGGGTGGGATAATGTTAAAGTAATTTGAAGTACAGAAATAGGGAGAAGAGACAGGGTAGTAGAGGGGAGGAAGGGGTAATATAGATGCCTTAAAGAGAGAAGTTTTGGATTAGATACTGCGGTGACAGTGATAGCTCAGAAGGAGGACCTAGTTGAAATCAGAAAACATACATTTGCAGTAGATCCACTTAACATCATTATGTTACTTCCTCCACTGCCAGTCAGCAGCTCTTAATTAAATAGGAGCAGAGAAGGCAGCACTGGGGTAATCTAGGGGTGGAGTTGAAAGATGGAGATAAGTGATAGGAAAAGGAGACAAGGGAGGATTCTAGGATAGATGACAATACAAAGTATATTGTCATCAGTCATCAGGACTTTGAAGGGAGGGAATTGAGATCAGAGTGGGGATGAGGGCCTGGGAACACAGGAAGGGATGGAGTAACTGGAGATTGTGTTAGGACGTGAAACAGGTATAGAGGGAATGAGGAGAGCAAGGAGAGGTGAGAAAGGTAGGAAGTTATGATCAGATTGAAGGACTTAAGAATTATTGGTTAGAGTGGTAGAACCCTGGTGGATGATGAGATCAACGGTGTGACTGTCCCGATATGTGGCTGAAGTGCAGTGAAGGTACAATTCATGTGAGTTGAGGAGACTGATGACTAGGAAGACAGTATTTGAGGGGATATCAGTAAATGCCCAAGGGGGCAGTGTGGCATAGTTGATAGAAAATGGATTTGATACAGGAAGACCTGAGTTCAAATCAGGATAGTGGCTATGTCACACTGAGCAAATGGTCAACCTCTCTGATCCTCAGGTTCCTCATCTGTAAAATGGAAGGATATTGGACTCTATGGCTTCTGAGGTCCCTTCACACTCTAGAGTTATGATCCTAAGTATACTGACGTCCCCAAGTATAAAGGTGAGGGTTGGTTTGGAGATGAAGACAATGTTCTGTTTTTATTTTTAATGCAGTTTATTCCTAAACTGAGCCCGTTTTGGAACAGAATATATTTACTGTGTATATTTAAATTAGTCAGGTGTTTCAATAAGTTTCATTAGAATATTAATCTAGTCCATGGGAATAATACTTTTTTTTTTTGCCTTTTTGGAGGGCAATTGGGGTTAAGTAACTTGCTCAAGGTTACACGGCTAGTTTTTGTGTGTGTGGGTGTTAAACGTCTGAGGCCAGAACCGAACTCGGGTCCTCCTGACTCCAGGGCCAGCGCTTTACTCACTGCGCCACCTAGCTGCCCCAGGAATTATATTCTTTAGGTCATCCAAACTGATGTTGTCCAGAGGGAAGTAAGTTATTGATCTTACTATATATTTTTTCTGCTCTTTGCCTAAATTTATTGCTACTTAGTCTTATCCTATTATAACTCCTTAGAGCTCACTAAATAAGTCTCCTTCCTCCAGGTTATTTATAGCTTTCAAATCCTTGTAAACAGTTATCGTTGAACTCTGACTTGTTGGTTTGCCAAGACAGATGTGCTATTTTTAGATTTTAATTTTTCCTCATAACTCAGTTTCACTACCTCTTAGCAACTTTCTCCCTCCCCCCAATCTCCTTATTCAGAATCCCCTAAATCAAAGGAAATAAGAATGTTAAGCTGGGTACAAAATGGATTTAATCAAAACACATGAAATTTCAATTGGCATATGGGGAAAAGAAATATTTGCTAATCCATACCCCACCTCTAATCCCAAGGAACAGGGGAGCCTTTGAAATCATTTAGTCTAGTCTCCTCATTTTATAGATAAGGAAACTGAGGCCCAGAGGCCCAGTATGAACAGAGTAAGCAGTAGAGCTGATACTCAAACCCAAGTCAGTTAACTCTACATCTAGGAATTTTTCAATAGTTCTTTGTTTTACCAGGGTCTAGAGCTGGATGGACTGAAGGACTGTTGCAGCAAGCACCCCAGTGTCCCCAGGGTGCCTGCTCACACAGGTTCTTGGATCTGCTTTGTTAAAGGAAAGCAACTCAAAATGGGTTAACAAGCTTACTTTAATCAGTCAGACATATATCGTTTACCTTGTTCAGGAGAAAAGGTCAGCACCCTGAACCTCAAAGTATACAGGCATAATTATCAAGACAGCAACATCAAGTAGACAGATTTCCAAACTGTCCAACCATTACATCCATAGCCAGTCAACATCTGGGTTTCCACATTCTGGGTTTTTCAAAGCTGGGGGACTCTCAACAACGGCTTCCCAGAATTCAGATCAAATCACAAAATACTTCTCAAAGTGAGTCCCAAAACAAAGCTACACATCAGGGCTTATATAGCCTTCTCCTGGCTCAGAGAATGTAACAACCTTATTGACTCACTGGCCAATCAAGAAGTATCTACTGAAAAACAAGCCTCCCACCCCAGGCTTCAGGTGCACATTAGCCTAGGGGCAGGGAAGATCTTTAAAATTTACATTCTTATTACAAGGACCAAAAAGAAAGAAGGAATGGCTTTGTGCCCCAGACTCTAGGGAAGAAGCAGGCACTTGCTTTTCTTGGGCCTAAGTAAGAATGTGAAGGAGGAGGCTTGGTGCTGGGGCTTCCTCCTTCTATAAGGAGAGGTTGGCCTGCAAGTAATGAAGGAAGGATCATGAAGAGAGAGGTAGCATTTGTACTGGTACAGTAGCAATGATTTAGGAGTCAGAGGGTCTGGATTGTCAGAACTTTGGCATTTCAGCTTTGTGATCTTAAAATGGGGTTGGGGGAAAGGTGGGGGGAAGGAAGCTAGATTAGATAACTTCTAAGGTCCCTTTCACCTCTAGGATTATAGGATCAAAATTTAGAGCTTCAAAGTCTGAGAAGTCAGTTCCCTGCCATATCTTCTCCCCCCCCCTTTTTTTTTTTTTTAAAGTATTTGGGGTTAAGTAACTTGCTCAAGGTTACATGGCCAGTTATTTCTGGATGTGGTACTAAGTATCTGTGCCTGGATTTGATCCCCAGGTCATCCCGACACTGGAGCCAGTGCTCTTACTCGCTGAGCCACCTGGCCACCCCTAAGCAATTGGGGTTAAGTAACTTGCTCAAGGTTACATGGCCAGGTGTTTCTGGGTGGGTGCTAAGTGTCAGAGCCCGGATTTGATCCCCAGGTCCTCCCGACACTGGAGCTGGTGCTCTTACTTGCTGTGCTACCTGGCCGCCCTGCCCCTTTTTTCTTTTAATGTTGATTTTGACCTTTGTTTTAATAAAGTGATTGTCTATACATGGACAGATGATCTGGAAATGATACTTACATCCATGTAACTCACTTGTTACTGTTTGTTAATTAAGATAAAACTGATGAAGTAAATTTTTTTGTGATGTTATTCAGTGCCCACTAGCTCACTTGTGACTTTTCTTGATATAAGAATTCATGGTATAGAGGTCTGAAATTTAATAATTTGCCTTTGGCCTTTAAAATTTTTTAGTCTTGGATTATTTTCCAGGATATTTTTCATTGTCCTACACTATTTCCACTTTTATGTTAACATTAGCAAACATAAATTTTTCAGCTTACATCCCCATGATTTTTTTAAAAAAATCTCATCCACTATAGCAAATTTTGTTACTTAAGCTCTCATTATCTTCGTGGTGGACTTTTTATTTATGGTCATCATGAATATAAAACATGATGATTTAGTATCTCATGAAATAAAGATGCTTAATTTGCGTTCACAATGAAGCCAACTCCTTCATTTGTCTCGCCCTAAAGAACTTGCAAGCCATTTTTTCCACTTAGTTGTGCTCTCCTTGTATCTTTTGGTTTCATTTATATTGAGAAGACTACTAGTATTGGCATGGTTCATTTATTCTAGTAGTATTTCAGTTAGTTGGTTACTGGACAAAAATTTTATAGTTAAAGTATCAATCATTAAATTAATGTTTACACATAGCCTGAAATCTTGTGATTCTTTTTATCCTCTGCTTTGTATTCCAACACTCTCCCATTGTCACAACAACAGAAAGCCAAAGGACCAAGGGCATTTACATATTTCTTCATTTCATGAGTTGCCAGGATCAAAGAATCTGTTACCTAGTTGTACTGTGTTCCACTATACTTAGCTAGATCATTTCTCATATAGCAGATACACAACCCTACCAGTGTACAGCATATATTTCATGGGGTACTAAGTTATCATGTTTTATATTCATGATGAGCAAAACTGAAAATGGCTACATATACAATAACTATAAGTTTTATGTTATATTGGTTTATTTACTCCTCAGAACATTTATTTTTAAAAATCTTAAAATTTGGAAGTAAAAAATGCTAAATGTTTTTTTGAATTGTACTTTATCTGATATAGTATACCCATTCCTAACTTTTCTGTCTCCTTATTTTCTACTATACAAAATTAGACCATAATGGGATATTGTGATAAAAACAAAAATATGAAGGCCATTTTACTTTCCTTGTCTTCTTAGTAGGATCATAAAGACTTAAATTTCTTTTCATCATAACTTCCCCAAGGACAACTATAAAACTGTAATGACCAAAATAAATAACTGAAATGACAGTCAATGCTCATGGATGGATTGGATTAACACAATTAAAATAGCAAAATTCTCCAAATTAATTTTAATTTTTATCTACTAAAGGACTTCTTTTGTGACTAGACAAAGACATAATGGAATTTATGTGTAAAACCAAGGAGAAAATATCAATAGGGTGCATTGAGAAGAAAAGGTGATGAAAGTGGTATTGCACTCTCAGATTTTAAGATATTGCAAAGCAGTGGTTATCAAACTCATTTGTCATTAGGGAAAAATAAAGAAACAGATGAATGAACTAGAGTAAATATACCAGATATTCAAACATATAATATAAATACGTAAATATATAATATACCTATAGAAAATTGAAACAGGGTAAAGATTCATTACTTGTCAAATTTACTTGGAGAATTTGGTGGGCAATTTGGCAGCAAAGGAATTTAGGCTCACATCTTACAGCAGAGGTATTAAACTCTTTGCCTGAACCAGATTAAAATGTAATCAGGAAATGTTTAACAAAATAAACAAAATACAATACAATCTAGATTTCCACAATTCCTCAACTTCCACTTCTATAAAATGAAGAGTGTTGGATTGTATGAACTCTCAGACCCTTAAAGCATTTACTCTATGATCCAATGATATTATATAGATGTATACAATTCCCCTGTACAGGATTTACAGGCTTCTGCTTAAAGAGCCTTAATGATCATTTATAAAAATATTTTCAGACTAGGTGACATTCATTTACATAGCAGTTTCATTACCCATGTTCCTTTGCCTTTCTATCATCTCCTATAAAATAGCAACAGTGATAATTCTTTTGTCTTCCAACAGAATGCTAATACTATTAAAAGAAATGAGTACTTTGGTTCCCCAAGGAGACATCCTGCAATTTCAAAATATCATTTCAATATTTAGACTTTCCAGTAAAATGGGAATGTATCTCTACATGTCCCTATTTCCAAAAAGGCTTCATGTATTTTTGGGGCAAATTTGCAGTGAATTGCCAAGGTCATATTGGAAAAAAATATCAAGGTTTTGGATATTCCTTCACAAATAAACCTCCACATTTGTTATGTTTCATTGATAACATAATCCTAACAGCCAAACATCAAATATGGAATAATCTGAGTATAAGATCTGTTCCCTCTCACTCTTTGAGAGGCTTGTTATCATTGATAGTATTTCATTAGTACACTCATTGGTAGCAGACACATCATATTATCAACCTGAGTGAGGACCCTCTGGTGTCTGAGTGCCTTTTATACTACATTAAAGATGGAATACAGTGATTACAGCACATGACAGACATAGCCAGCATATTGTATATTCTGAAACAGCACGATCCACCAATGTCCAATTTTTACCAGTTCCATTTTTGCTAGCTATGGGATCACTTGGACAATATGAAAAAAATGCATGTATCCTGAAATTAAACTGCATATCTCTGATAGGACTAGGTACTACTGGTGATAATTTCCCAGTTTCTTTCCTCCAACCCACAACAGGAGGGTAGGCACAGGCCTCTTCTCCTTCTCTCCTTCAATAAAGACTTGTTCAGTCATTTCAGTTGTGACTGGCTCTTTGTGACCTCATTTGGGGTTTTCTTGGCAAAGATGCTGGAGTGGTTTACCATTTCCTTCTCCAGCTCATTTTACAGATGAGGAAACCGGGGCAAACAGGGTTAAGTGACTTGCCTAGGATCACACAGCTAGTAGATGTATGAGGCCAGATTTGCATTCAGGTCTTCCTGATTCCAGGCCTGGTGCTCTATCCACTGTTTCACTTAACTGCCCCAATAGAGATTAGCTTTTCCTAAAAGGAAACAAAGCTGTCCCTAGGACCTGATTGACCTTGGTTTCCCCATTGCAGCTTCCTGGTCACCTAAGACTGTAAAAAGTTCCGACCATATAAAGTCTGGGCCCCTCAGATTTGGTAGATTTCTGAAGACCACCAAGTCACCATGCCTTTCACCATGTCCTATCTTAGTGACCAGAAAGGTTTCTATATGGAAATGGGAGGAAAAGGAAGTTTCATAAAAAAAAAAAAAATCCAAGTGCCATTATTTCCTTGTTGCATATCTTTGCTATTTTAGGGCCAAGTAAAACTTTCCTTAACTGTTCAATGATTTACAAATGCCTTATTTTGTTTCAACATCTAACCTGAGCAAAGAAAGCACTGGTATTAAGAGCTGCACAGCTATGGGCTCAGAGGACATCTGGCCCTTTTTATAGTTCTTTTTGTCTTTAAACTTTACTAATTTGGAATAGAATGGAGTTATAAAAGAGAGAGCCTTCAAAGGAGAAGCTGGATAAGACCAAACAGTGAAAATATACAAATTGTAATGCTAAGAGATGGACATATAGGAAATTCATGCCCCAATAAAGAGATCTGTGCTGATTATACTCACTGGCATAAACTTTGCTCTGAAATTTTGATATTGCTTTAGGTTTAATGTTCAGAATGAAGGAGGTAATAATCTGTCCTGGTCGGTCCCTATCTGGAATATTGTTTTAATTTCCTGGTATATTTTTAAAAGGATATTAGTAAACTGGAGGGTGTCCAGAGAAAAGTGATTAGTATGGTAAAAATGTCTTGAAAGCATGCCATATAGGATTGGTTGAAGCAATTGGAATGGTTTCTCCAGAAGAAGATAAAGAGAGAGGAGGAACAGCAGAATGAGTTATATTCAAGTATCTGAAAGGAAATAACAGGGAATAGCAATAAGGAGCAGTAATGGGTAGAAATTGCAGAAGGACGTATTTCGTCGGTTCAGTTAAGGAAAAACTTCCTAACAATTAGAAAAACTAATTAGTTGGAAAAACTTTCTAATAATTCTAACATTCAAAAATAGAATGAAGTTGGTGGGGTTCCCAACAAAAAAAAAAAGATTTCCTAATGGAGGCTAGGGTACCAGTTGAGGGGAGGATGTGATAGAGGAGATTCTCGTGCAGGAAGGGGTTAATCTAAATGCTTTTTTTAACCCTTTCCTTAGAAGTAGGTTTTCTTTTCATTTATGAGTTAAAGTAGATAGATACTGAGGTCCCTTCGAATACTCAGATATTGTGATTTTCTAATTTTAAACCTGAAATTCTTAGACTAAACCATCAGAGAAGTATATGAACAGGGAATGCAGAGATTTTGGGGGGCAGGGGAAGCAGATGAACGAAAATCCCTAGAGAGTTTCTGGGTAATTGATAATCAGTTTATTAATTAGGCAAGCAAATAATCAACAAGTTGATGGTCAGTGGTGTCTCTCAGTAATCAAAGACAAAACCATGGAGATCATTGAATGCTTAAATCCTTTAGAAAAGGAGTTGTCCCTGACAGGTGAAAATCAACCCTTATTGGTGAACAATTAATGAGGGAATGGGCATATTAATGAGGAGGTGGGCTAAAAGTCATCAGCTCCTCCTGTTCATACTGTGATTCAGTTGCCTCCAGCAATCTGGACAACAGAATCCATCTCTACCTAGACCACTCTGGTTGTTTTTTTCCTTTGTAAGCTGGGTTCCCCCAGACTCTAAGGGGAGCTGCAAGGCCACAATCTTACTTCCTAAGGGCAATAAATCAATTAGATTAGATTCTGTATGTAAGATTTTCTAGTTGGGGGGGGGGGTTGTCCTGCCCAAGATCACAGATCATGTACCCAGAGGATTTGGGAAATCTTATCAGCAATGTCCTTCAGAGACTGACAATGACTTGCAACTGCTGGTTCCTGAATGAGAAAATAAAAAGTAAAAACCTCAATCCTAATTTAATAATTGGTTATTAATATAACAGAAAATAATAATTTCTCTCAGAAGGTAGATTTGAGTCAAGTCACCAATCCAGAGTTCATTCAGAGGTGGCAACTTGGCTAGTGAAAGATTCCCAAATCAGGTACAGCATCTCCTGTGGGCTCACTCCCCCCACTCCTATCCATATTTGCAATTTCGGTCTCCACAGGGTAACTGACTATACTGCTCCCCTCAAGATTCTACTGGAGTGGGATTTCTATTACTGTTACTGAATCCCCATCTGATGAGATCCTTATAACAACCAAATATGACTTCAATTAAGTTTCAAGGGGTGTTTATGTGGGAGCACTCTCTTTTTTGCACACACAGTGTAATGGACAACTGAGAAAGCAAGACAGCAAAATCAATAATGATTTGATAGGAGTGTTTATTAACTGGCCGGAGACTGCCTCTCAGAGGGAAAGACAGTCCCAAGCTTTCTGTTAGACATAATTTTATAGAAAATGTGATTGCTAGCAACAGAATATGTTTCTAAAGGGGCGCAGTGCCTTTAGTATTGTTTCTATTGAAGCTAAGCCTTCTCAGTATTAGTCCTATTGAAGCAAAGTCTTAGTATTGTTTCTATTGAAGTGAAGCAAAGCCATAGTCCCTTAGCAAAGCCTTGGATACAAACATAAACAGACCTGAATCCGTGGGAATCTGTGGCATGTTTTTTAGCAACACAGGTGAAACATTTCTTTACTATTGGGGCCTATTAGGTGGTTTCCAAGGAACCTAGTAGGGGTCCCCTCTAGCAGGTTTAAGGGGGCTTTGGTGTATAATTTCTGGTGGGCACTTCAATGGTAGAGTGGGCTCTAACTTAAAACTCAAAGGTAGTGATGCACATCTATAGAGAACATATGGGGCTGAGGGCTGCTGCATAACCTCTGGCCCTGGGAATCCTTTTTCCCCCTTGTAGATTTCCCACCTCCCCCATTTCTTCATCTGTACAACAAGTGAACTTGTTAGATGACTTCTGAGGACCATTACTGTTGTAGGTCTATGAGCCTCTTGTCATTTTGGTTTCCTCCAGAGCCAAACTACTAGGGCATCCATCAGGTTGATGGAATTTGAAAGCTACCTCAAGGCTCTGTGTGTCGATTCCTGAAGTTGGGGGAAGAGCAGTGTGTGCCCTGGAATGCAAGGTGATTAACAGATGCATAAAGAGTGAATTAAGTATGGAGAGAAAGGGACCTTGTCCAAATCTGATGCCTTTATGATAATACAGTCCTACATGCCCTCTATTTTAGGTTCCTCTGTGCCTCCCACCCTGGAATACTGAAGCTCAAGATAAGTGAAGAGATGGGAAGACTATAGTCTTCAATGAGATCAAGTCACCTGGCCCAGACAAACTATACTGTAGGCTGTGGAAAAAGTTGTAGATATTATTCAAAAGAACAGAAGGGGTGACTCAAGAATGGGACTGGAGAAATATTATCTTGATTTTCAAGTGAGAGAAGTTAAGATACTTAAAACTATAGATCTGAAAAAAACCCTATAGATCTAAGAGGCTGACATTAATTCTTCAAAATATTAAAATGATGACTTATGAGCCCATTGAAAAGAGAGAGATCATTATGGGATAGCATAATCATGACTGACATGACTATCACACCAAACTCTTCCTCTTTTGACTACTAGACTAGTAGGTCAGAATAAAAATAATATAATAATCAAATTTATTTAGCTTTAAAGTTTCCAAGCACTTTCCATTTAGTCCTCAAAACAACCCTTTAAGGTCAATGATATTATTATTCCTATTTAACAGATTAGGAAACCGAGGGTCAGAGAAGTGAAATGCATTGTTCAGGGTCGTACAGCTAGTAATTGTGTGAGTTACCTTATCCAGGCTTACCAAAATCTGAAATTTCAGCCTTGTGAGCCAGCTGGAGTACTACAGTAAAGTGAGTTCAGAACCGGCTGAAGGACTGCACCCAGAGATTGTTGATTAATGCCAGTGTGCTCCAGGGCTCTTTCCTTGGCACTGCTCCCATCAGTACTTTTACCATTGACTAGGAGGAAGGCATACCTGGAATGCTTATCAACTTTGTGGCTAGGAAGGATATACTTATATATTGAATGACAGGACCAGGATCTAAAGAGATCGTGACAGGTGGGAATGCTGGTCTGTAGATTACAAGTAGAAATTTAGTTGGGTTAAATGTAATATTTTTACAGCAAGCTTAAAAAAAAGGCCACAAGTACAGGATGGGGGTGGTGTGATTCAAAAGCAGGTCATGTGAGAAATGCCTAGGTATTTTAGTGAGAGGGAGGGAATAAGTGTTTATCAAGTACCTACTTTCTCCAGACACTGAGAGCTTTAGAAATATCTCATTTGATCTTCATAAGAACCATGGGAGGGATGTGCCATTATTATTCTTATTGTACGGCTGAGGAAACCGAGGCAGACAGTGGTTAAGGAACTTACCCAGGGACACACAGCTAGTAAGTGTATAAGGCTAGATTTGAACTCAGATCTTCCTGACTCCAGACCCAGAACTCTATCCTTTCTACCACCTCACTACCTCTTCATAAATCTATGATGTGTATTTACAAAGAAGTTAATGCTCCTTTAGAGCACAGTAATAAAAATAACATGTCTAGAGTAATGCAAACAAATAATTTCATCCTGTTCTGAGCTGCGTCAGATGATACCTCCAATGCTGTGTCCAGGTCTGGATGCTACGTTTTAGAAGGAACATTGACAGGTTAGAGTACGTCCAGAAAAGGACAAGCAGGATGGTGTTAGGAGCATGAAGCCATGCCATCCAGAGTTAGTTGAAGAAACTGGGAATTCCTAGAAAAGAGGTACAGAGGACACAATATTTGGTTTCGAAAACTTGAAAGGTTGTCATATGACAGAGGGATTAGGTGTATTCTACTTGACCTTGGAGCAGAGATATCAAACATACCACCTACAGGCTGCATGGTGACTCACCACACTCCCAAGCACAACTGCACTAGATTAAAATGTCATTGGAAAATATTTAATAAAATACATAAAAATACAATAGAACATAGATAATGTTATTATGTGGTTTTCTAAGTCAACATATGACCCACAGCCACCCTTATGTATGTATAGATTAGTGGCTCCATTTTCTGTTTGAATTTGATACCACTGTCCTAGAGCCAATGGGTAGAAGTTATAAGGAGATATATACAAGGAAAACTACTCTAAATATTTGAGCTTTTCCAAAAGGGAACAGGATATCTAGGCAAGTAGTGAGTTTCCCTATCCCTGGCTGTTTTTACAAAGATACTGAATGATCACTTGTCACAATTTTTAGATGGCACTCTTGCTTTGGATGGGACATCGAACTGGATTACATCTGAGGCTCCTACCTTCTTAAGAAGCTTTGTTTTTCTAATTCCCACTTGAGGAGAAACCAGGCTGACCTGAAGAGGTTTTTATTATGAAATTTCAGGACAGATAATCTACTTTGCTACCTTCCCATTTTTTGAATATATATTTTTTGATTCAGAAGGAGCCATAGCCTAAGAGAAAACGAGGCCATCTGAGTGAAGGAAAAAAAAAAGTGCTATCTTGCTACCTCTTGCTCTTTTTCATGGTACAGATTTTGAGTCTCTGACTATAACAAATGACTTTCTCTGATCAGTATCCTATTTTTTTTTACTCCAAGTCATTGTTGGGTTAATGGCAAGCAACTATATAGATTGAGTACACAGACTGGGGAGCAGGATACTAGGGGATGGAATGGATATACCAAGTAAGTAGAGGTGAGAGGGAAAGGGGATAGAGAGCATTTATGGCAACAATTCACCAAAACCCAAATGCAGACCATTGCATTAGTGAGTCATGATGCCTACTCCATTCTCTGCTCATCCTCTATTTACCAAAGAGTGTCTCTTAAGGCTTCTGGGCCCTCTATGATTTTTGCCGGCTACATCTAATTCTATAGAATGCCTCTGATTAGGTGGTAAGCAGGCTTGTGCCTGACTATTCACCACACCCTTGACCAGTAGCTCCTGGTCCCCCTCCTGTGAACAGCAACTCCTATGGAATGATTTTTATATAAAGACCTTCTACCCCCCATTCCAGCAGCAGGAGACCAACAAACAGGTTTTCTCACTCTTTGATCCTAGTGAGTCATCCGCAAGGGAAGCTGGCTTGGGTTCAGGCCCTGCAGGGAACTGAGAAGAAACTGGAACACAAGTCTCTGCTGATCAAATATTTAATGGTTACTTCACATGCACAAGTATTGGCGGATCTGAATCTGGCTCTAGAAGTGAAGAACAGGAGGGAATGGGGATGTTCTACAAGGAGATCAAAACACAGAGAAGCACTTGTACATTTCCACTTGGGAATCATGTGTCTTCGCATCCTTTCTCTGTTTCCATTCCCTGGCTTGGGTGTCAAGGCACATGGCTGGCCCATTTACACCTGCCGACCATCTGCTGACACTCAGTCAAACAATATTTGTTGATTCCCAAGTGAGTACACAATACTGTACTAGATGGATCGACTGGGAGAAAGGAAAGAAAAACAGAAAAGATGAAAAATGATTCCTTTCCCTATGACTGACAAAGCAAAACTAATTAAGTAGTTCTGGTTCCAGGTGAAATTATAAAACAAGGCAAGATGTGTCTTGGATGTCTTTTCAGTTCCTTTCTGCTTCCTCCGTGAATTCTCCTCCCTCAGACGCCCGGGGCCCTCAAGTGCCTGAGCCCTGGCTGGTTAAAGACCACCACACCAAGCTCGAATGCAGGCACCCTTAATCTTTACTTCAGGATAGTAGATTTCCTTTGTAATCCTGTGTTTTTTATTTTATGCATTTATAAACTTAATCCTAAGAAGAAGCCTTTAGGGCTTTACCAGGCTGCCAAAGACGTCCAGGGCAACAGAAACAAGAAATATTAAGACCCCCCTGATATAGACCTATCATCCTTCTCTAAGCAGAAAACACTCATCCTGCAGGATTTCTGTCTCAGCTAGGTTGGAAAGCAATACTGTAACTAAATCTATGATACTTCATCAACGACTAGAGCAAGGCATTTGTGACCAAGGAAAGGGCCAAATACTGGATCCTTTGTATGTTCCTGCTCCTCAGTAACATTGGAGCATTTACTGGTGACCCGTCACTTGACATCACAAAGCAGAGACCTACAGATCATGACACTTTCTGGCATTAAATATATTATGTGGTTATAAAAATTGATATTTAAAAATGTCCTCCTGTGCATCTCTTCCCCCTAGCCTGTCACTCTTATTTACTACTAGGCCTGGCCTTACTGATGACTAAATTAGATGCAGTATTAATTTTCTTTCTCCCATTTCCTTTTATAAATGCTTTACTGATACCTTTGGTTTTTGACTTCACATCCATTTTCATATACATTATTGTCACAGAACTGTCACTTAAGGACAAAGAAAAGTGTTAAGGAAACCTGACCAAAATGTTGATTGTGCCTGGCAGAGTATGCAACGTTCACTTGCCTACTCAGAGAAGGGGAGGCTGTACCTATCGGGTTAACCTTCCAAAAGTTTAGCTACATTTAATGTATCACTCCTCCAAAGGCACTTGAACTGAGGATTCCTAGAGACAGGAAACCTAAGGTAGCTAGGTGATGAAGCAGACAGGATCCTGGGCCCAGAGACAGGAAGACACGAGCTCTAATCTGGCCTCAAATACTTGTCAGCTATGTGACGCTGGGCAAGTCACTTTACCTGGGTTCGTCTCAGCTCTCTCAACTATAAAATGAGGATCTTAATAGCACCTACCTCTCAGGATTATTGTGAGAATCAAATGAATAATTAAAAGAATTTTTTCTCAATTATATCTGAAAACAAGAAATGAGATAATATTTGCAAAGTTCTTAGCACAGTGTCTAGCACACTATAAACACGAGATATTTTAAGGTAAAATTTTAGACTTCACTTTAGGCAATGTATGTAGAGGTATAATGTAGGGTCACTATCTCCCTCAACTCATAATATCAAGGTAAAGTTGAATTAAGCTGCTATCCCAGATCTTCCCCATCCCTATCCAACCTTATTACTACTCACCCCTTACCCTTCACCTTTAGCCTTTCCCTAGCTCTTTCTGGGCAGAACTCATATTCCTAGAGTCAAATCCCCAGGGGATTAAAGAAGTAGTCAGATTCTAGTCACCGGAAGTATTTGAGTTGAATATGGATCATCACCATACAGGGTCATCATAGAAGAGATTTGCTTCCTACACCTGATAGGAGTTTCTTCCAATGTTGAGTCTATCAGATCACTGGCCTGACTCTGTTTCTTGTAAGGTTGCTTCTGAACTGAATGCTACCCTGGCCACTACTGTTCACCAAACAACTCATTACACATTAGTCTCTTTTGAAAGGACATTTTCCTCCAAGTATATTTTCCCCATGGCTGGTTTTCCACAGAGGGGAAATAAGGACCGCTTCCCGGGTCTGACTGAAAGGGTGCAGGGAAAGTGCCAGGGACTAAAAAAAAATCTCTTCTCCACTTTGTCCCCATATCCAGAATTTTATAATAAAAGATTAAATCACTTCAGATCTTGAAGTAAGAACTTTATTAAAATCCAGATACTTAAGGTAAGTAAAACCTTATCAGCTAATTTTGTTGTTGAATTGTTTCAGTTGTGTCTGACTCTCCATGACCTCATTTGGGGTTTTCTTGACAAAGATACTGTACTGGTTTGCCATTTCTTTTCCCAGCTCATTTTACAGATGAGGTAACTGAGGCAAACAGGGTTAAGTGACTTGCTCAGGGTCACACAGTAAGTGTCTGAGGTCAGATTTGAACTCAGGTTCTAACTCCAAGGCTGGCTCACCTAACCGCCCCTTATTAATTAATATTAATTAATACTTCATCTGAGATATCTTGAGGGTTAGCTAAATGCAAAGGCCACCTGCAGATTGGATCCCTGATGAACAGGAGGAAGATGGTAAGGAAGCACAAGAAAAGATACAGGCCTGATGACATGAGGGAGAGAGGACCCTGAAAACAGAGTTAGGTAGAACAGCTCTTTTGTTGCTGGGAGAAATGAAGGACTAAAAGTCACCAGTCCAGCTCTGCTCTTTCAGTTTTGGTAACAAGATTCTGAGGTAGCGATCTACATAAACATGATTAGTATTTTGTATGAAAATCGACAATCATGACTGCATACTTTATCATTTTTCTGTTAAATAGTTTTATCAATTTATTTGTTTCTTTCACTTACTAAAATATTTGCTTGTGAGTTGGTAATTTATTCACAACTTTTTACTAGGCTACATCAGAAGACAGGATTCCAGATTCAAATGTCATTATTTCCTTTGCATGGGGGGAACAGTGTGGCACAGCGGAAAGGTCACTGGCTTGAGTCAGAAGACCTAGGTTCAATTCAGTCTTATGTAACCCTGATTAAGTTTCTTAATCTCCCTGGCGTTCAGTATCCTCCTCTATGAAATGAAGGGGCTAAATGAACTGTGCTATGAGATACCACCCACATAGAGATCTATGATTCTATTGGTTTTTGAATCACTTTTCATTTTTTTTTTTTTTGTCTTTTTATCCCTTGTGCCTAATAGTGCCTGGAACAGTTATTTAAGTGATGACTTAATAAATTCTTGTTGACCCGACCTGACTTGAATTAAACTGAATTGGAAGCTTTCATGGGAAAATATTCTTGCATATTTTATTTTTTTAAAGGGCAAGTAGGTGGCACAGTGGATAGAGTGCCAGGCCTGGAGTAAGGAAGACTCATCTTGTCCTAAAATCTAGACTCAGACACTTACTAGCTCTGTGACCCTGGGCAAATCACTTAACCTTGTTTGTCTCAGTTGTGGAAGTGGAAAGATATTGACATGAATGTTCTCACTTTAATTAAAATAAAGAACTGAAGTCCATGTGGCAGCTCAAATAGACTTGAAGGCCAGCTCAAATAGACTTGAAGGCATTCAAACGATCAATAAGTCAGGAAGCATTTATTAAGCACCTACTGTGTGTTAGGCACTATGTTCGGTGCTAGAGATTAAAGTTAAAAATGAAGCAGGCCTTGTTATTAAGCTTCCGTTCTATGGGGGGGGAATATATATATATATATATATATATATATATATATATATATAGAGAGAGAGAGAGAGAGAGAGAGAGAAATATACATAAGTATTAAATACAAATTAATTTGGAGGATGAGGCACTAGCAGCTGGGGGATCAGAAAAGGCTTATCTAGGAGGTGGCATTTGAGCTGAGATTTGAAAGAAGCTATATATCCTACATGAAGAGAGAGAACATTCCAGGAATATTAGGAAAGCCTATGCAAAGGCTTGGAGATGGGAGATTGAATGTTGTGTATGAAGAAAAGCAAATAAGCCAATATTGCTACAATATGGAGGGCACAAAGGGGAGGAATGTGTAATCAGCCTGAAAAGGCAGCCTGGAGTAAGATAATGAAGAGCTTTAAATTTCAAATAGGCAAATAAGGAGACACGAGAGCTTTTCAAGCCAGGAAGTGACATGGGTGGACTTGTGTTCTGGTAATATAATTTTATCACCTGTGTTAAACATTTGGAGAAGGGAGAGCCTAAAGGTCTGTAGACCAATGAGTAGGCTACTGCAATAGTCTAGGCAAGAGATGAGAGGAACCTGAACTATGTGATTAGAGAGAAGGGATCTGATGTGATAGATGCCATTGAGAGGACACTGTCAAGCTTGGGTAACTAACTGAATATCGAGAGTAAGAGAGGAAGGATCCAAGACTGCAAATCTGGGTCTAAAAGGATGGTGGTGCTTTCAGCAGAAATAGGAAGAAAGGAAGAAGCCTGGGCTTGGGGGAAAAGATAATGGGTTCCTTTTTGGACTTGTTGAGTTTGAGGTGACTACAGGACGCTGAGTTGGAAATATCTCACGGACAGATGGTGATAGAGGAGTTCAGGAGAAACTAGGGCTGGATGTACAGATCATGTGCATTGTGGTGGTAAATTGATCCCATGGAAGCCAATGAAATCACTAAACATGTATTAAGTGGTTACTATATGACAGTCACTGTGCTAAGCACTGGGGATACAAAAAGAGGCAAAGGATGGTCTCTACCCTCAAGGAGCTCACAATCTAAGGGAGGAGACAACAAATATATACAGCCTATATCAAGAACGAAGGAATAAGAATCCGCGAGGGCCTGGGAAAGTCTTTGTAGCAGATAGAGATGGTGATTGAGGAAGGAAGACGGAGTGGTCACACACACACAGACACACACAAACACACGCAGTGGCAATTCAACGGAAGACCAGAAGGTAGTAGCAGAGAGCAGCAGAGAAATCTAGAAAGGTCCAGATATGAAGGGCCAGCAGATGGCGCCAGAGAGCAACACGGCCATAGAGGACCTGTGTATGACTTAACTGGGAAGAAGATAGCTCAGGAGTCCTGCCCAGTGTCTAGGACAGCCAGCCTGCAGATTGGTGACCCCACCCGACCACCTGCTGAATGACATCAGCAGCACTACGGGAGGAGCCAGTAGCAGTTTTGGAGTCAGAGGAGAGTGCTAACAGAGACTACCTTGCACCACCCTGGCCAACTGTGTCCTTCACCCAAACGCTCTTTCCACACATTTCCTAGCCACAAATACTTTCTGTGTGTGTATTCTCTCTTTCGTCCATTGTGTGGTCACCTCTGGGGCCATTTATACCCATGTATATTGTTGGGGGAGAGTAAGGATTCTCTTATTTATTTCATTAGACTGAAAGTTACCTGAAGGCAGACACGGTTTCATTTTTTTCTTTGTTGTCTCCCCAGCATCTAGCACAGTTACTGGCTCATAGAAGAAACTTAATACATGTTTGTTGATTGATTGATAGGGGTGTTATTTAGTTAAATATCTTTTGCCTTGAAATAGTCTGTTTTCTAGTTAGAATGATAAAAGGAACATCAGTGGGTGTTCCTAAACTAGGGTTTTGAGTAAATGCTGATCCAAAAGCACAGCCTTGAATTTGGGGTAACTTTCATGGAAAGCTCATTTGTAGGAAAACTTACTATACCGATATTTTTAATTTCAGAGTTTTGAGGATAGTTTTTTGAATTGAATTGAAATGTTAACTTTGATACTTGTCCTCAGGCAATATATAGAGTTTACTGAAAAGCTCTTGCCCCATGGACTTAGATGAGATTTATTTGAAGTGAAGTAGAAGCCATCAGCTAAACTACAACTTAAGAATTCTAAAAAGAATAGGTAACATTTATATAGTGCTTTAAGGTTTGCAAAACACTTTGTACATACTTTATCATTTGAGCTAGTCTAAAGAGGAAACTGAGGCCCAGAAAGAAATAACTTGCCAGAGGTTACTTGGCTAATGACTGGAAGAACCAAGACTACAACCCAGGTCTTCTGGGTCCCTGTCTAGTGTTCTTTCCGTTACATTCGGCCACCTCTTCACGGAAAAGACAGGATCCATTAGTAATTATAGCAATTTGGGAATGAACTCCCATGAGGGAGTATTTTGAGATCTGTCACAAACTCATTATGAAACCTTGGACAAGAGAGTTAATTTCTTTATGTCTTCAGTGTGGTATAGTATACTGCTCAATTTGGTATAAAAAAGGACTGAGGTTAAGTCCCTTTCTTTGTTGTTATGTGACCTAAATGACGTCTCTGGGCCTCAATTTTCTCAACTACAAAATTAGGAAGTTGTTTTTGATGTACTCTGAGATCCCTTCCAGCTATGAATGGCAAACTAGGAGTCATTTTCAACCCATTCTTCATTCTCCCCTTCTGGTCCCCCACCCCTATCAGTTCCCTTCTCCATATTCACAGGACCTTGTTCAGGCCCTCATCATCATCTGTCTAAACCAGGGACAGAGAACCTGTGACCTTAAGGCCCTTAATAAATAATAAATAAATAATTATAAAATAGAATAATAATAAAAACAATCCCCTTAATAAAAGGATTTGTTCTGTAAAACTTGGACTTAGTAAAAAAGCTGCACCGAAGGACCTGGAGGGCCACATGTGGCCTCAAGGCCATAGGTTCCCCTTTCCTGGGCTACACTATTGCAAAAACCTCATAGTTGGTCTGTAACTAGTCTTTAAGCCTGACACAAATTCCTTTACTGGGCATTTAATAGCAGGTTGCATAAAGTCCTGCACAAGCTCCTAAAATGGGTATTTAAATTCCTCCATCTGGTTCCAGTATTTTCTTCCCCAGACTGATTACAAATTGTTTTCCCTCCCAAATTTTTTATTTCAGAAAACTGTATTGCCCACTGTTCCCTATACACAACATTTCCCTGTACTGGGCATTTTCACTGGCACCTGGAATGCTCTCCCTCCTCAGCTCTGCCTCCTGGCTAACTTCAAGTCTCAGCTGAAGTCCCTCCTTGTGTAAGATTTCCTGATCCTCCTTAATGCCAGGGCCTTCCCTCTGTTGATTATTCCATTTATCCTGCATACATCTTGTTTGTAAGTAGTTGTTTGCATGTTGTCTTGGTGAACTTCTTGAGGGCAGAGTCTGCCTTTTACCCTTTTTGTGTGGCACATAGTAGGTACTTAATAAATGCATTAATATTTATTAACTGTTTAAATTATGTTATTAACTATTAATGCTTAATAAATGCAACATTCTGCCTCCATGCCTTTGTCCAGACTCTTCTCCTATGCCTGGAATGCTCTCTCTTAGCCTTCTTGGAAGCCATCTTTTCTCTTTAAGGTTTAAGTGTTACATTCTACAAGAGGCCTTTCATGATCCCTCCAGTTTTCGTTCCCCATCATCCTGTTTTGCTTGTTTTGTTTATATCTTGTGTTTACTTATCTATATACATGTTTTAGACATCCCCCAACCCTATCCCCCACACAGTGAGATATAAGCTCCTTAAGGGGAGGGACTGTTTTTATTTTGTCTTTGGATCTCCATTCCTAGTTCCTGTAACATAGTAGCTATTTAAATACTCATTAAATGAAATCTTAATCCCCTAGTCCATAAAATTTGAATATAATATTTGTACTCTGGATGACTTGGTGGAATTCAAAGGCTATAAATTCATTTATTAAATATTTTTGGAGTAAATTGCTTACTTTCCCCTGCTTCCTTTCTGTTAAAGAAGTTCATTATTTTTTTTTCCATTAAAGAAGTTTAATAGAAGATAGGGTAGATCATTTCTGACACATACTAGCTATATGACAATAGGCAAATCAGTGAAACTCTGGGACCCCCAGCAGTACTCTCTGAAGCTATGTATTAACAGAGGAGTCACCAATTGCCAGTCTGCATTGCTGATTTCCACATCAGGATTTAAACACACCAATGAAACCATAAGTCTGGAGTGTCTGCCTCCCTTCCCTAACCCCTCTTCCCCCCGCCCCCGCAATGAGCCTGGTTATTACTTAATAATTACTTAATGATTAATTCTTTAAAACTTAATGATAAATTTATTCCCTTTTTGCTATTTAAATAGACATTAAGCTGCTCCTGAGTCACAGGTGTGTTGTATAAATTAATTTTTAAAATGGCTCATTTTCTATTGCTGCAAAATGCTAGATAAATGATCACAGAGTATTCCAGAAACATAAGCAGCAGTGGGTTTAAAAGGCGTTGTTCTGAGTTTGGCCACTATGGAGTCTGACATGCTCATTGTTTTGTCATCCAGGTTCATGGATGCTCCTTTGTTAGGCAGACCTAGAATGCTGCCATTGTTTAGAGAATGATTCCCCTGCCTCAGCTGATTCCTCATTATTGCTGCATGACTAAGGCTTGGTAATAGAAAACTGTATAATAAGTTAATGCTATCTTATCCAAACAGTTTTTTGTTATGCAGGCAAGGGAAGAGAAGCTCCCAATTCTTTAGGTCCCTGCATTTTTCTAGAGCAACAATAAAAAGAGGCCAGGCCAGAAACTAGACTTATGAGGCTGGCCATTGGGTAACTAACCTGTTCTCATCTACTTGGTTTCACATGGCCTAAAAGTTAATGATTTATTAATCATTTGGTCTGTACGACTGTATAAATATAGCTTTTAAGTGAAGTTGCCCTTCAGTGTTCCATTTAGCAGCTCCTCCTTAGCCATTAAGAATTCAGTGGGTAATAATAATGCAATCAGATATAACAAAGATACCAATTAATTTGGATGGAGAGAAGTGGATGGGTGGGGAGGGAGGGCCTGTAGGGTTAGATTTGGATGTTTCTTAGTATTTAAAAAAATTCCAGTGCTGGAGAAAGTAGGAGAAATTCAAAGCTTTTCTTTTCTTTTCTTTTCTTTTCTTTTCTTTTCTTTTCTTTTCTTTTCTTTTCTTTTCTTTTCTTTTCTTTTCTTTCCTTTCCTTTCCTTTCCTTTCCTTTCCTTTTCTTTTCTTTTCTTTTCTTTTCTTTTCTTTTCTTTTCTTTTCTTTTCTTTTCTTTTCTTTTCTTTTCTTTTCTTTTTTATCTTGGATAATCTCCACCTCCCCTCCCCACTTTTAGCAGTGATTTGGTGGTCTTGAGAACATAACCTATTTCCTAAGACTCCCTGCAACAGTGTACATGCCTGAGTGGATGTTTTATAATTTCAGTTAATGTTTCAGATCAGTAAACAGAGAATGTGAATAATGGCTAAGTGAATAATGGCATTTGCTAAAGGCTTGGTTGAGGGCCCTTGCTGCACCTTTTTAGCACAGGTGAAGAAGGGAAGAAACACAGATCTCTACCTGACCTCTCTAGGAACCTGTGATTGTAGCCTTCTTTTCTCAAGTAACACAGAACTGGGTTTGCAGAGTTCGTCTGCAGCCAAAGCCTCAGTGGGTGACACTCATAATTAGCTCTGTTAATTATTAGAAAAGAAAAACCAAGAAGTCTGGACTTACTGATATGACAAGCAATATTTAAGGCATTTCAATGCCAAGGGGCACTGTGGTAGTCAACTCCCAGACAAAAATGATGATGATGATGATGATAGCAACTGAATTCATATGTTGCTATAAAGTTTGTGAATCTCTGTATGTATATTATCTTGCTTGATACTCATGACAATCCTGTGAGGCAGGTGACACTATTACATTCATTTCATAGAGGAAGAAATTGAGGCTGAGAAATTACCTGACTTGCTCATCACAGCACTTCTGGGAAGCCTCTGAGGCAGTATCTGATACAATGATAAATTTATTTTTATTTTTTGCTTTTTGGAGGGCAATTGGGGTTAAGTGACTTGCCCAAGGTCACACGGCTATTTTTTGTATTAAGTGTCTGAGGTTGGATTTGAACTCAGGTCCTCCTGACTCCAGGGCCGGTGCTCTATTCACTGACCCACCTGGCTACCCTACAATGATGAATTTAAAGACTAGATGCCACCAAGAAAAAAAAATTCTAGAAAGGACCTACCCTTTCTAAGGGATTATATCAGAAAGAATTTGAGTATTGCTCTATTGAATCTCATAGGTAATGTTACTGAGTTGATTACTGTCATAGCCACCTAGCTGATCCTGTGATCACCATTTTGCAGATGACAAAACTGAGGTCCAAAGAAATTAAGTTACTTGCCTGAGATCAGACAGGTAATTCAACAAATATTAATTCAATTCTGCAAATATTTATTTTAGCTGGTGATAAAATCCAGCCTTAGAGTCAGGTGTCCTGACAGAATTCTAAATTCTAAATCTCTGAAGTAACTCATTTTTAACCCTGAGAGAACATAAAGAAAAATTGAATCATATATAGTAGTGTTACCTATCCAGACTTTACTGCTCCTAAAATCTTATGTATTGAATCTCAAATTTACTGGCTTCTCAACATGTTCTTTAGTTGTTTAGTATTCCCAGCAAGGTGGGGAATATGCTAATAATTGATTCCCCATCAACAACTTGCAAATCCTGGTCAGTGATATTAAAACTTTGGAGAAATTAAAAACAAAACAAAACATTTGCTATAAAAACTATCAGGAAATGTGTGGTGGGGATGGGGTCCTTGATATATAGCAAAACTTCAACTGATCAGAATGTTTGGGAAAATGAGTTTTCTGGTCAATTTAACTTTCTGGCTAATGGATGTTCAGCCAGAGGATTCATTTTGTTTAAACCACTGAAATTGAAAATCTTTATAAAATGTAGTAGTCTATCTAAGAAAGAGTATACTAAACATAATTTAATATTGATGATTGAGGATTTGGCAGTGCCTCAAAGTGATATTTATGAATTTTAATTCTCATGCACAGTATTATGGATGTATCTGGGAAAAGGTAGGAGATTGGGTTGACTGTGCTGATTCATGCTATAATCTGTTTGGTTTTAAAAAATCTGCAGTATCAGTTTGTTATTTATCTCTTTTTATTTAATGAGGAAATTTGCAAGGTTCCAGTCAATCAAGAATTTATTATGGTAAATTAAATTCATACTTACTGATTCAAATTCACTGTTCAATAATCAGAAATGCTGCTGTGTAGGAAAGAGGATTTAAAAAATTTTCTGGTCTCCCTCCAGATTTGGTCTTTTAAAGTCTTCCCTCCCTAACTTCAAAACAGGAAATCATATTCTTTAAGTAGTCAGTGTTCATAAACAGAGACATTAAAATTTTGTTCAAAACCACAGTTTTCAAGTGGCCTACAGACTTGGCCAAATCCCATCTCTGCTCTCTTATTCTTTACTCCACTATGCAGGACTAATGCTGTTGACATTCCAGTACTCTTTTTCAAGGGAAAAGTTCCTGCTGGAGGCTCCCACCAGCCTCTAATTGTTCAATTTGAGTTGGGCAGAGAAAAATAGCATTGGTTTGGTCTATTCTATTTGTTCCCTTCAAATTGCTCCATCAGCGCTTTCTTTCTGCTGAGCCACTGCCTTTATTGACCTGCCCATTTGCTTACTTTAAAAAATATAGTTTACCCATTTGTCATCTATAAAGATATTACACTAGAGCTCATTAGTCAATTGGCTTCTTCAGGTTTGTGCTCTAATCACCATTATAACCATTTACTTCCTTTCCAGCTGAAGCATTGCTCTTCCTAACAAATCTTGTATCAGGGGTGGGGAACCTGTGGCCTCGAGGCCACATGTGGCCCTCTCGGTCCTCAAGTGTGGCCCTTTGACTGAATCCAAATTTCACTGAACAAATCCCCTTAATAAAATAATTTGTTAGAACACTGGGACTGGAGTCAGTAAAACCTGAGTTCGAATCTGGTCTCAGACACTCACTACCTCTGTGACCCTGGGTAAATTACTTAACCCTCTTTGCCTTTGTTTCCTCATCTGTAAAATGAACTGGAGAAGGAAATGGCAAACCCCTTTAGTATCTTTGCCAGAAAACCCCAAATGGGCTCACAAAAAGTCAGATATGACTGAACAACCACAACAAAATTATGGCTAGAACTAGGACAGGGCCAGAAGAGTTTTGCTACAGAGTGCTAATATCTAAGGGGTGTACTTCTTCCTTGTGGTGGCCTAGATCTTGCAATTCATAGAGATGGTCTTCCATTGGCCTATTCTGTACAGTACTATATATAACTACATTCCCCCATCTTCACACACCCCTACCCTATGGTCTTGTCACCATGATGTTCTTCTCATGGGGGCCTACCTTTCCTCTTTTTCAACCTTAATGTTGACATTGTTGGGTCTTTGGGGGAGGGCCTATCTCCTTCATTGAAAATAGGAAATTTTATAGAAGACTTAATTTTCATAAAGGTGCGTTGAACAAAAAGTCTCTTAGTTTCAGACATAGTGACTTTTCCTAAACCAAGACATTAGAATCCCCTTTTCCCCCCATGTGTTGTATAATCCGTAATTGCTAAACCACTGGGCAACATCTGTTGTGTAAAGATCTAGCTGCTGAGTGGTTTCCTAGAAAAATAATTCAATTCCACTTCAAAAGTGTTCCTGTGACCTAGCTTAGTGAGGTTTCTACTTAGCCAAAACCCATAAACTCTGCTGGGATGGTACCAGTGACTCCTGTGGCTGTTCAGAAGCATAAACTCCCCTTTATTTATGCTTTCTATCACTTAAACAAAAATTATTTTACCTGCTATGTTGTGGTTCCTGTTTCTCACGATTCTTGAACTTTTTATTGATTAATACCTTCTCTTAGCACAACTGTACCCCATACTGGTCCATACTTTGTACCATTGGTTTCTACCATCCACCTCCTTTTCTACAGTCCTCCTGCCTCAGCTTAAAGAATTCCTAGTTGTATATCAAAATGCATCTGAATCCTAGCATATTAGGGATAACACATTCCTTTTTAAATTTTTTTAAATTTCATTAGATATTTCCCACTTACATATAAAACATTTTTAGCACTCATTTAAAAAAAATCCTGAGTTCTAAATTCTCTCCCCACCTCCCCTCCCCACCCTTTGAGAAAGCAAGCAGTATGATATTGATTACATATATGAAGTCATACAAAACACATTTCTACATTAGCCATGTTGCAAAAAAAAACACACACCCAAAACCAAGAAAAATAAAGAAAGAAAAGTAAGCTTCGATCTGCACTCAGAGTTCATCAGTTCTCTCTCTGCCTGTGGATAGCATTTTTTATCATGGGTCCTTAAGATTTGTTTTGGATTATTGTCATGATCAGAGTAGCTAAGTTTTTCAAAGTTGATCATCTGTACAATATTGCTGTTACTATGCACTACGCCCTCCTGGTTCTGCTCACTTCACTTTGTGTGAGTTCAAACAAGTCTTCCCTGGTTTTTCAAAAACCATCCTGCTCATCATTTCTTATAGCACAGTAGTATTCCATCACAATCATACACAGCTTGTTCAGCCATTCTCCAAATGATGGGCATCGACTCCATTTCCAATTCTTTGCCACCACAAAAAGAGCTGCTATAATTATTTTTGTACAAATAGATCCTTTTCCATTTTCTTTAATCTCTCTGGGATAAAAACCTGGTAATGGTATTTCTGGGTCCAAGGGTATGTTATGCACAGTTTTATTGCCCTTTGGGCATAGTTCTAAATCGTTCTCCAGAATGATCGGACCAGTTCACAACTCCACCAATAGTACATTGGTGAACCTATTTTTTCTCCACATCCCTTCCAGCATTTGAGACAACACAATCTTGGTAAAGGTTTCTAGGTCGTCCAGGAATCAGACCTCAGTGGGGTCCGTTATTCGAGAAAAACAATACTTTTTCCATTTAATAAATGAAGAAACTGAGTCATAGCTAAACTCAGTGATTTGATCATAGAGCAAATCAGTCTCAGAGTTGGTACTAATGCCCACTTCAAACCCTACAACTCTATGCAGTCTATTTGTTGTTATTGGTTGGCTTAGACCATGTTTTCTTCAGGGTGGGGACCTCTTGGTGTGGAAACTTCTACCAATATGGACGCATAACTTATGTCTCAGAGAGTTATCTGGGTCAGTAAGAGAATAAATAGCCTCCCCATGGTCACATAACTGATATGTGTGGACTTGAGGCAGGAACTGAAACTAGATCCTCCCATCTCCAAGGCCAGCCCTCCAACTGCACTGCTTCTCATGTCAGCTTTATATGCTACAAACTACCAGGCCTTTTAGAAATTAAGGAAATCAATTAAAGCTAAATTGTAGGTCAAATTCTAAAATACTTTTGGAAAATTATGTACTCCTCACATGAAATTTGTGAGCCTGGGGTCCATGGGAAACAGAACAAGCTACTTTCTGAACAAAGAGTTAGATGCCCATTCTTTGTATACAGAGGGCATCTGCTTCTTGATGATCTTCGTAGTCTGTTACACAGACAGAAAAGTTTATGCTTCTCTGTATGACACGTGGTTAACTAAAGGTGGCTAAGTCTCTGATGGGTGGAGAGGAAAGGGACAAAGTATTCATGACAAAGGATAGTGGCAGACTTTGACTCATCTTCCTCCCTCCCTCACCTCTCATATCTAATCAGTCACCAGGTGTGGTGCATCATTTATTGACTCTCTATCTCCATTACCTGCCACTTCCATGGTCACCTCCCTGGACTATTGTGATCACTTCCTAACAGGTCTTGCTGTCTTTGATCTTTTCTCTTACAATCCATCTGTCATACCACTCAATGCCAAAATAATCTTTCCTGCTTATGCATCTAGTCACATTCCTCTCAAAGGGCTTCCAACTGTCTATCAAGGAAACGTCAAATTTCTTCATCCTCCAGCATTCAATATCCTCTCTGGCTTGGTACCCCTTTAGCTTCCTTTCCAGCCTTATCTCATATTACTTAATTTTGTCATCTCTTCTTCACCCTACCTGGACCTCTTTCTCTTCCTTGCACCCACAGTGAACACTCATGCCTCTGCAGATTCACTCAGATTATATACCATATATCTGAACTGCCTGATTTCCTTTTCTCTTTCTTTTCATCTGTTAAATTCCTACCTATCCTTGAAAGTACAATTCAGATATCTTACCCAAGATCCCTTCCCCGATCTCTACCCTTGTCTTCAAGTTGGTAGTGGCCTTAACTCTCAGAACTCACAGAGCACATTCTTTTGTACTTCTCCAATTTATTATTGTTGTTCTGTCACTTTTTCAGTTGTATTTGACTCTCTGTGACCCCATTTGGAATTTTTTTTGTAAAGTTACTGGAGTGGTTTGCCATGTCTTTTTCCATCTCATATTATAGACGAGGAAGCTGAGGCAAACAGGGTTAAGTGACTTGCCCAGGGTCACACAATAAGTGTCGGGCTCAGATTTGTATTTAGGAAGATAAGTCTTCTTGACTCCTGTTCCTGTACTCTATCCACTCTGCCACCTAGCTGCCCTTACTTCTCTAATACACTTACTTAATGCTGTGCATTATAGCTATCTTCTCTGATGTCTTATCCCTCTAGCAGACAGTAAGCTCCTTGAGGGTAGGGGCTGATTTTTTTTTATCTGAACTCTATATCTCCCTGATTGCCTACCACAGCATTCAGTATACAGTAGGTGCACAATATGTTTGTTGCTTTGATTTCTGAGGCTCTGGACAAGTTTTACAGATCCTAAAATAAGTTCAGATTAGTCTGATTGTCCTACATATTGTGCAGAAAAGAATTGTAACAAAACGGGGCTGATGTTAGTTTCTATAAGAAATAAAAGATGTTGACTCCCTAGGAAAAAATCTCCAGGGTCAGATGGATTTACAAGCGAATTCTATTAAACATTTAAAGAACAGTTAATGCCAATACTATATAGACTATTTGAGAAAATAGGCAAAGAAAGAATCCTACCAAATTCTTTTTATGATACAAATATGGTACTGATACCTAAACCAGGAAGAATCAAAACTGAGAAAGAAAATTATAGATCAATTTCCCTGATGAATATAGATGCAAAAATTTAAAATAAAATATTAGCAGAAATAAAAGATGTCTCTTTTGCACACACATACACACATATACACACATCATAATGAGCAGAGAGCAAAAAATGTAAGAAGGCATATGAATACCATTTGGCTACTCGGTTTCGAAAATCATATAAGTCCCTGGCAATTGATGATGGGAAAAAAACTGCTGCAAGATGCACAACAATCTGATTACATTCATCACCAAAAGATGATGAAATCATTTATTATTATATCATAATCCATAGAGGGAGTACATCAGTTAATAATTATAACAACAACAACAATAAAACAATAGAATGTTGTCAACAGAGTGTAAGCTCCTTGAGGATAAGAACAATTTAGTTTTTGTCTTTGTATCAATAATGCCTAGTATAGTGATTGTAAGAGGTTGAGTTAATTAAAAAAGGTTGAGTAAATTTATAATTTTTATATATTATACATATATTATTTATATTATATTATGTTGTATTATACATATACACATATATTATAATTTTAGATATAATATAATTTATGTAGGACATTAAGGTTTTATAAAAAGCTTATTTAATCCTTACAAAACCCTGTGAGGTGGGCGCTATTATTATTATTATTCCAGTTTTATAGATGAGGAAACTGAGGCTCAGAGAGTCACAAGTTGTATATTAAGTATCCGAGGCAAGAATTGAACTTGGCTTTTTCTGATTCCAAGGTCAGTGCTCTATATCCTCTGTTCTATAGATAGTGCCCACTGACCATGAGCATTAGTTGAACAGGAGGAAGACTGTTAGTTGGATTGCCTTTGGATTTGCACAGTGCTTCAATTGACTTCAAGCCTTTGCCTCAAACAAAAGCCCATCCTTTCAACATCAATAATGTTTCTAGTGGGACCCTATGGCTCTGAATTGTAGAATCACAGGATCACATATTTGGAACTGGGAAGGACCTTTGAGCACAACTTTCTCACCCTACAGATGTGGAAACTGAAGCATGGAAAGGCTGAACAGTATGCCTAGGATCACATAGAAAGTGTTTGCAGCAGGAATCCAGATCCTCCTGACTCCATTACAATGCTATGAAGCCTCTTATAATACTGGTCTCTGCAGAATTAAGGCTAATATTCACACAAAGATCAATGGAGTGATGCATGGTGGTCTGCAACATATCACAAGTCAAGCATCATATAGGAGAAGCAGTATAAAGTTTGTCATCAGAGATCTGAAAAATAGGGAAGCTGGTCTTGAGGCAGGAACAAGGTGTAGACAGTCTGAATTCAGTCAAGGCAGAGATTTATAGGAAGGCTTCACCATGTTTGGTGGATCCCTTGTGGAGGATTTAATGTAGGGCACAAACATGAGTCTCTCTCATAGGATGAAAAAATGTAGATGGGTTGTGATTTCCATTGGTTTAGGAAATTCAAGTATTGGTGATCTCATAAATCCATCCAAGTTTCAAAGTATGCAATATCATTATTTGCAGAAGTACCAGGAAACACATGGAAGTCCTAGTATCATCATCATACAATCCAATCCATGTATTGGTTTTGTATTGTGGATCTAGGTTTGTGGTCTAAATGATGATGGATTTTTTTTAACCCATCAAAAGAAGGCTCTATATGCTGCACTAACTTTGGGAGAAATGAAATTAGCAAAGTGACTTGATCTATTTATATATTGGTTGCAGTCATGTTGGCCCATTAGGTGGAAAAAACACAACATTATCTGTGTAATACTCATTTAAAAAGTATTCATTAAATGCTTGTGTGAGGTACTATGCTAGGCACTGGGGAAACCAAGGCAAAAAATTTATACAGTCTCTGCTCTCAAGGAATTTACATTCTCCTCAGGAGAAATGGCATAAACATGAATCAGCTGTTGAATGGGAAGTTATTGTACATGTCTCAGTAACAAAGGGTAAGGTGTGATAGGATGGAAGGAAAGAACCACAAAGAGTGCTCTGGGAAAACTTCAGGAGAAGGTGAAAACTTTCAATGGGAGTACTGGGAAGTCTGCATGAATGATATAATAATTGGCATATTTAAGACCCAAATAACAAAAATTGCAAGTAGAATGTAACTTCAAATAAAAATAGAATTTTTTTCCTCCAAGAATCATTAGATTATGTATATGCAATGGGAAAGTGTGACTGTGTTGTGGTAGTGGGGAGGGGATGTCTTACATGCTAAGAGAACCCAGAGGAAGGGTACAGATTTGTGCCAGGCAGAGGAAAATAATAATGGCAGTCTATTGGATGGAGGTGGGGTGGGGGTGAGGGGATGGTATAATATAAATAGCATCCTCATGATCCAGAAGACCTGGTTTTACATCCTGACTTGACCACTTACTAGTGGTATGACCTCAGGCAAGTCATTTCACTTCCCTAGTTCTCAGTTTCCTTACCTTTTCTTTAAAAAATTTTTTTTTGCTTTTTGGAGGGCAATTGGGGTTAAGTGACTTGCCCAAGGTCACACGGCTAGTTATTTTGTGTGTGTTAAGTGTCTGAGGCCGGATTTGAACTCAGGTCCTCCTGACTCTAGGACTGGTGCTCTATTCATTGTGCCACTTAGCTGCCCCATTTCCTTGTCTTTTCAACGAGAGGAATAGACTAAGTGATTTCCAAGATTCCTGTGGCTCTGACATTCTATGATATTGTCAGTGTGGTTCTGTTGTGACTTTAAAGGCATAAAATCATAATTCATCAGGCTAGAACATCCTAGTGACTGCAGAGCTCCCATGTTCTGTGACAGGACAGCTCTGAATCCAGATTTGAGGAGTGTGTGAGAAGTGGTAGAGAAGGCAGGAAAAGAGGTGAAGAAATGATGAAGAATCCTAGTCCTAATTCCACAACCTTGAAACATGACCATAGGAACTTCCAGGGTTCAAGCTGCTGGCAAGAGCTATAACTCAGAAATTTTCTTTCTTTTTTAAAAAAATGTATTAATTTATTTTTAGTTTTCAACATTCACTTCCGTAAGTTTTAAATTTTCTCTCCTCCCTCCCCAAGGCAGCATGCAATCTGATATGACTACACATACATTCCTGTTAAACACATTTTCACATTAGTCATATTGCATAGAAGAATTATAACGAATGGGAGAGACCATGAGAAAGAAAAACAAAACAAAACAAAAAAGAAAATAGTCTGCTTCACTCTGCATTCTGACTCCATAGTTTTTACTATGGATGTGGATGGCATTTACCATCATGAGTCCTTTGGAACTGTTTTAGGTCCTTGCATTGTTGAGAAGGGCTAAGTCTATCAAAATCAGTCATCGCACAAGAAATTTTACTTCTTAACCCTCATCAATAGAGCTCTGAGATGATTTCTAGGACTGTGAAATCAAAATGAGGATTAATCCACTGCTATGGGAGCAACTCAAATATCCTTGGAGTAATAGGAAATTCTTGCTCTTTTGATACTGAAAGGTAGCATTAAGAATTTTTGTTCCAGAGATAACTGGCACAAACAAAACCCATCCTTCTGCACTGATGGGGAGGAGAGATTGTAAGCCAGGAAAATTCACCTGGGACATGTCTCCTTTCAGGAAAGAAGTGTGTAATATCTGGTTGTTTCTTATTTTAGTGACTCATTCTTGCTAACTAGGTGCAAAGTTCAATTGTTTCTAAGCTGAAGGATAGCAAGAGCTGTCAATGTCTTCTAAATTTTGGTGCCATGAGACAAAGCTCCAGCTCCTGATCCTAACTAGTTATGGCTCTGCTGAGACCACTGGGGAACTTGTTCTATTGGAGAGGTAAATATCCTGCTTTAGCTCAGAGTTTCTTAGATCTTACCCTCCCATCGTTCTTGGAAATGGGATTGTTTGGCAGCATTTTATACCATGGAATTTGAGGCTCTTCTGACTATATGGCAGTGAAGCAACTAATCCAACCCTTTTACAAATAAGGAAATGAAAGGATAGAGAGGTTGATTCGTTTTCCTAAAGTCACACAGCTAATTTCTGATAGATCTGGGAAATTAGAGCCAAGGTCTCCTAAGCCCAGGTCAGTGCTCTTTGTACTATAAATGACACAGCCTCCCTTTGTCTGTGAGTAGAACATCATAGCATAAGATTTATCTAGAGATACTGAATTCTCATTTTAAGACTTTCTGTAAGATTTTCATGCATAGAAGTCCTATGTGATTAGGGTGGCACGGTAGATAGAGCACGAGGCCTGGTGGTCAGGGAGACTCCTCTTCAGGAGTTCAATTCTGGCTTTAGACACTAGCTCTGTAACCCTGGGCAAACCATTTAACCCTGTTTGCCTCAGTTTCCTCATTTTACAATGAGCTAGAGAAGGAAATGGCAAACTACTCCAGTATCTTTGTCAAGAAAATCCCAAATGGGGTCACAAAGAGTCAGAAATGATTGGAAATGATTGAATAACAACAATGTGATTCTAAGGCAGATTTAGTGACTTCTTCTATGCCCATTCAGTCAAAGCCTTCTCCCCATGTTCTTATATTCATAGAGAGAATCCTTCCCCTACCTCTCCCCCCAAAACGTGATTGCCAATGTTCTAGTAAAAATAAATAAGATGGTAGTTTTTAAAACTTTCCAGTTATCTAAGTTACTCTTCATTAGGAAGGAAGGATGGAAGTAAACACTTATTAGATGCTCACTATGTGTTAAACATTGTACTATACTCTGGGGATACAAATACAAGTGAAAAAGAAGGTCTCTGCTTTTGGGGAGCTTACATTTTAATGGGATAAGACAACATACAAAAGGGAGCTGAAAAGTGAGGGGTGGGATGAGGGGAAGGTATTTGGTGTCAGGCCATGGTTGTGAAGTCCAGAAGTCAGGCCCAGGGCCCCTCAGACTTTAGAAGGAGCTCATAAGTGGGAGAAGGGGGTGGGCCTCACCAAAGGATCTTCTGGGTTGAGAAGGCCCCAATGGGATTAGATATTCCAGGGTGAGGAGGCCCAAGGCCATCAGGGAAGTTCCAGAATGTGACAACATTGTTCGGAAGTTCAGAAGCCAGGAAGTGGACTGGGAGGGGAATGAAATTTGCCACATGTTTATTTCCAAAATATGCTAAAGACTGTAGATTTTGAGCCGGAAGGAACCTGTGAGACTATCTAGTCCAACCCATTCATTTTACAACTGGAGTCCAAAAAATTGAATGGCTTGCCCAAAATTACACAAGGAGGTCAGGTAGTAAGGGACAGAGGCTGGAATCCATTTCCTTGGATGCCAAATCCAGTACTCTTTCTTCTATAGACAGTTGGCCTCAGAGTCAGGATTCAAATCTTGCCTCCGAAACAGGTTATGAGACCCTGGGCAAGTATCTTAACTCCTCAATGCCTCCATACAATTTTCTAAATCTCTGTAAGTCACAGATTGGATGCCAGTCTGCATTGGTAGAGTGAATTTCTTCACCAATAGATCCCTACATGAATGAAATCATAGGTCTGGACAAAACAAGAAAGTCACTTTAGAAACCCAAGAAGACAGGAACTTTTACAAGTATAATTGTTCACAATGGTTAATTCTGCACTATGGGAACTCAATAAAACATTAGACATATTTAATTGTCATACTAATGAACTTTAATTGATTCCTAGTCAGTACCTACTCACAGCTGACTTTCCAGAAAGTTATATAACAAGTATAGATTAGAATAGTTGACCTCTAAGGTCATTTCCAGTTCTGATAGTCTTTGATTCTATGAAAAGAATTGGCAGGGCAGACTGAAAAGAGACATTTCTTTTGGTCTTTATTAATTTGTTTACTTTTAGTTTACAAGATTCATTACCACAGTTCCTTGAGTTTCAAATTTTCTCTCCCCCCCCCCCCAATGGCATCATGCAATCAAGTATAGGATCTGCAAATACTTTCACATTAGGCATTAGTCTGGTTATAAAGAAGGACTGTATCAGATGGAATGAACAATAGGAAAGAGGAAACAAAACCAAACAAGAAAAAGAAAAAGAGCAGGTAGTTTGCTTCAATCTGGATTCAAACTCAGTTCTTTCTAGTTCTTTCTCTGGATGTAGACATCTCTCTCCACCATGAGTCTTTTGGGGTTGACTTAGAAAAGAGACATTTTTTAACAAGAGCAGAAGGTGAATGCATGTCTGAACTTATTGTTTTACACTTGGTTTTAGTTTCAAGGATGATACACACAGAGCATCCAAGCAAATGTGTGACTTCTGACAAGTTTGCCAGTAGACGTTATTTGTTTTCCAGTGAGTGTACTGTTTCATACCAACAGAAAAAAAAATAAAGACGTACTCACCTCAGAACACTGAAACTGTCTGTACCTCTAGATGTGGGCATATGTACCTGGGTAGGTTAGTGTTAGAGGAATTAGAAAGTGAAAACAATTTAAAATTTATACAAAAGTCAGGAATGATCATGCAGTTAAAGCTCATTAAATGTTAGAATTCATTTTTCCTTCCACTTAATGGTATTTTATTTTTTCCAATTACATGTAAAGATCGTTTTCAACATTCAGTTTTATAAGATTTTGTTGCAATTTCTTTCTCCCTCCTTCCCTTCCTTTCCAACCCTCCCCAAGACGGCAAGCAATCTGATATAGGCTATATATGTACAATCATATTAAACATATTTCCACATTAATCATATTGTGAAAGAAGAATCTAAACAAAAGGGAAAAACCATGAGAAAGAAAAAAAAAGAGAGAAGATAATAAGCTTCTCTCTTCATTCAGACTCCATAGTTCTTTCTCTGGATGTGGATAGCATCTTCCATCATGAGTCTTTTGGAATTGTCTAGATTGTTGTGTTGCTGAGAAGAGCTAAGTCTAACAAAATTGGACATCGCACAGTGTTGCTGTTACTATACACAATGTTCTGCTGGTTCTGCTCGCTTCACTCAGCATCAGTTCATGTAAGTTCTGAAATCTGCCTGCTCATCATTTCTTATAAAACATCAGTATCCCATTACATTCATATGTCACAACTTATTCAATCATTCCCCAATTGATGAGCATCCTCTCAATTTCCAATTCTTTGTCACCACAAAAAGAGTTGCTATAAATATTTTTGTACATGTGGGTCCTTTCTCCTTTTTTATGATCTCTTTTATGATTTCTTTAGGATACAAACCTAGTAGTGATATTGTTGGATCAAAAGATATGCAGTTATATAGCCCTTTGGACATAGTTCCAAATTGCTCTCCAGAATGGTTGGATTAGTTCACAACTCTACCAACAATGCATTAGTGTTCCAATTTTCCCACATATTCTCCAACATTTATCATTTTCCGGTTTTGTCATGTTAGACAATTAGATAGGGGTGGGGTGGTGTAATGGGAATGTAAATTTAAAGATCTTCTCTGCTCCTAGGCTAAAGTGCACCTGGAGCCTGGGGTGGGAGGCTTGTTTTTCAGTTGATACTTCTTGATTGGCCAGTGAGTCAATAAAGTTGTTACATTCTCTGAGCCAGGAGAAGGCTATATAAGCCCTGATGTGTAGCTTTGTTTGGGGGCTCACTTTGAGAAGTGTTCTGTGATTTGATGTGGATTCTGGGAAGCCGTTGTCCAGAGCCCCCCGGCTTTAAAAAACCCAAATGTTGAAACCCAGATGTTGATTGGGTATGGATGTAATGGTCGGACAGTTTGAAATCTGTCTACTTGATCTGTTTCTGTCTTGATAATTCTGTCTGTATATTCTGAAGTTTGGGGTGCTGACCTCTTTCCCCTGAACTAGGTAAACGATACACGTTTGATTGATTAAAGTAAGCTTGTTAACCCATTTTGAGTTGCTTTCCTTTATCAAAGCAGATCTAAGAACCTGTATTGGCAGAAAACCCTGAGGACGCTTGGGGTGCTTGCTGCTACAGGTGGTACCTCAGAGTTGTTTTAATTCGCATTTCTCTAATCAATCGTGATTTAAAGCATTTTTCATATGACTATGGTTAGCTTTAATTTCATCTGAAAATTGCTTGTTTGTATCCTTTAACCATTTATCAGTCGGGGAATGATTTATATATATATATACTTATACATTTTTTATAAATTTATATAAATATTTATAAATTTGACTCAGTTCTCTATATATTTTAGGATTAATTTTTATTAAGAATTGTTACTGGAAGCAGGTATCATTGTCCCCTGCTTAGGACTTATTTAAAAGTCTAGAACTTGGAAATGTTTTTTTTGGCACTATTCTGAAAGCCAAACCTGAATGGTGGACCATGGGAACCATCTGTCCTTTTAACAGTAGCTCAAAAATTTGAATTTCTCATTCATCTTTGTTACTGTGTAGGAAGAAACAACTTTGTTTTTTTTCCCTTCCTATTTGCCCAAATGTTATTATGTGAGCAAGTGACATTGAAATGTATATGCAAAATGGCTAAGGATGAAGACGTTCCTGAAAATATAGAGGAGGCTTGGGCCAGGCACATACCAGAGCTATGCTTCTCAATCCTGGTTTAACCATATCCCAGGCTATCTCTAATTCTATCTAGGGGGTTTAACAAAATTGTAATTTACTTTAATTCAACAAAATAAATGTTTGGCAGTGAAGGGCATGAAATCAAAGAAACTGTGATACAGACGTCAGTATTCCCAGAAGTTGGATGACTATGTTAAAAACCTTAGACTCAAAGGAACCAGGCTGGAATTCTATTTACAATTTGTGTGACCTTAAGGTGGTTACTTCACCCCTCTTTGTCTTGGTTCTACTCTGAATTTCTCCCATGTATTAAAAGTCCTAGAGTAGGACCTTTTAACTCTGGGGTTTGTAAACTTAAAAAAAAAATTTTTTTGACAACTGTATTTCAATATTTGGGTTTTTTGGTGTGATTTTGTTGTTGTTCAGTTGTGTCCTACTCTTTGTGGCCCTGTGCACAATACTGTCTATGGGGTTTTCTTGGTAAAAATACTGGAGTGGATTGCGGATTCCTTCTCCAGTGGACTAAGGCAAACAGAGGTTAAGTGACTTACCCAGGGTCACACAGCCAGTAAGTTCTCAGGCCAGATCTGAATTCAGGTCATCCTGATTCCAGACCCAGCTCTCTATCCACTGAGCTGCTTAGTTGCCTCACATGTATATGTATGCATATATGTATGTGCAAATGTATGTATGTATGCATATAAATGTTGATATTTTTTATTTTTGTATGTACTTTGCCCCAGGAGAATGTAAACTCTTTGAGAGTAGGGATTTTTTCTATTTTCTTTTGTTTTGTCTTCATTCCTCTAGCAGAGTGCTTTACACTTAGCAGGAACGAAGTAAATGCTGAGTTGAATTAATTGAACTAAAGAAGGAAGATGCATTTGATAAAATGGCATATCCTACCAGTTATAGCCTTCTCTACTCTGCCTTAATCCCCATTAGCCGACTGTATTACAATATGACCATGAAGCTCGGTTCACTCAGAGCAATGCTGAACAACTAATTTCCAGCACAAATGTTAGCAAAGCTGTTGCACAGTTTTCACGGTCTAATGAAAGCACAAATCTAGGCAGGGTATCAGAGATCTTGGTCAGCCTCCTCAGTTGCATAACCTATATGACCTTGGGGTAGTTGCATGAACTTTCAAAAAAATAATTTTTTCCTTCCAGAAATTGGAGATTAACCACATAATGCCAACCACCTGTCTGGGCCTATGAAAATGTCTCAAGCATTAAATTAAACCAGAAAACAAATAAATTAGTAATATGTCATGAAAACAAGGCCTGAAAGCAATTATTAATTGTAAAACCATTACAGTATGAAATTTTTATAACATCCCCAAGAGATTCTCTGTAAGGGATAACTTCCTTTACATAATTACAAAATGATACTAATAACATCTTTGTAAACTCAGAAAAGCTGCATGGTGCCAGGGATAGAGATCTGACCTTGGAGTCGAACCTGAATTCAAGCAGACACATACTGGTCATACGGTCATAGACAAGGTACTGAACCTCTCACTGCCTAAGGAAACTCTCTAGTTGGAGATTGCTGCAATGGTGGAGGGAGTTTCCACACTAGAATGAAATCATAGGTCCAGATTTTAAAAAATGTTCACAAAACAGCTTCCTTGTGAAGCAGGGTTACTAAAATCTCTTTCTCAACAGAGTCCTTCCTCCTTGGTTACAGATGCTTGTGTCACAAAGCAATCTTTCTTCTCCATTTTAGAAGTCTCCTCAAAGAAGACTAGTATAGCCTGAATAACTTAGTCCAGGTACTCCAGAGAGAGATAGGAGGTAGAAAAGCATGCAGAGGGGAGGATGAAGCCAAGACAGTAAAGCAGGAGAAGCACTATAGATGAACTCTCCTAACACTCCCCTCCAAACAACTTTAAAACAGTGTTTCAAATTGAATTACAGAGTGGTAGAGCCAACAAAAGGTTGGGGTGAAACATTTTTCAACTCTAAGCAATTTAGGAGGTCAAAAGAAGAGGTCTGTGACAGTGGGGTTGGGGCTGGCCCAGAGTACACAGGGCATCAATACCAGCTGTGGGCCTTGGAGGCTGCTGTGACAGCTTTGGGAGGTCTCAACCCAGAGACAGCACAGGGATTGGACCACTGGTCAGAAAGAGATGATAGGAGATCCCTGTGTCAGGCTGGGCACAGGACTGTGTACTATTTGGCACCTCCTTTCACATATGCTACTCTAGATCACAGTTCCAGGGAAGAGAGGAGCACTTGTATCTATAAGGAGCAGGAACTCTATATGGGGAAGGATTAGATCAGGAAAGTAGTGACCACATCTGTCCCTGGAACAAACCAAGCTGGAAGCATCAAAAGCTTATAAACCTCCAGAACTAGTTGTAAAAACAGCAGTGAAGAAAAAGCTTGAAAGTTGGGCCAGTGCCCTTCCCACAGGTGAGCAGAGTCCAACTTTAACATAAAGTTCGAATTCAAAAAAATAGGCTGGAAAAATGAGCAAACAACAGCAGCAACAACAACAACAAGAAAAGAGCCTGACCATAAAAGCCTAACAGGGAAAATCAAGACCCAACTCAAAAGAAAACAATGATATTAAAACAGCCACAAGCAAAGCCTCAAAGAAAAAATGTGAATTGGACACAAGCTCAGAAAGAATTCCTGGAAAAGCTAAAGAAAGAGCAAAAAAAAAGAAAGAAAAGAAAAAATTTTTTTAGAAAAAAGTCTACCTAAAGTGACAGAGGAAAAATTGGGAAATGAAATGAGAGAGATGTAAGAAAATCATGAAAAGAAAATTAATAGCATGGTAAAAGAGGCACAAAAAATAACGAAGAAAATCACACCTTAAAAAAAAAGAATTGGTCAAATGACAAAGGAAGTATAAAACTTATCTGATGAAAATAATTCCTAAAGCATAATTGACCAAATGGAAAAAGAGATACAAAAGCTCATTGCAGAAAATAATTTCTTACATATTAGAACTGGGCAAATGGAGACTAATAACTCAATGAGATATCAAGGAACAGTAAACAAAGCCAAAAGAATGAAAAAAAATAGAAGAAAATGTTCATTATCTTGTAAGAAAAACAACCAATCTGGAAAATAGATTGAGGAGAGAGAATTTAAGAATTATTGGACTTCCTTAAAGTCATGATAAAAAAAAATAGCCTAGATATCATATTTCAAGAAACTGTATAGGAAAATTGCCTGATATCTTAGAACTGAGGGCAAAATAGAAATTGAAAAAAGTCACCCATTACTTCCTAACAGAGATCCCCAAGTGAAAATTCTCAGGAATATTATAGCCAAATTTCAGAGCTCCCAGGTGTAATGGGAATGCAAATTTGGAAGATCTTCCCTGCCCCTAGGCTAAAATGCACCTGAAGTCTGGGGAGGGAGGCTTGTTTTTCAGTAGATACTTCTTGATTGGCCAGTAAGTCAATAAGGTTGTTACATTCTCTGAGCCAGGAGAAGGCTATATAAGCCCTGATGTGTAGCTTTGTTTTGGGACTCACTTTGAGAAGTGTTCTGTGATTTGATCTGAATTCTGGGAAGCCGTTGTTGAGAGTCCCCCGGCTTTAAAAAACCTAGATGTGGAAACCCAGATGTTGACTGGGTATGGATGTAATAGCTGGACAGTTTGGAAAGCTGTCTACTTGATCTGTTTCTGTCTTGATAATTCTGTCTGTGTATTTTGAAGTTTGGGGTGCTGACCTTTTTCCCCTGAACAAGGTAAACATATATGTCTGACTGATTAAAGTAAGCTTGTTAACCCATTTTGAGTTGCTTTCCTTTAACAAAGCAGATCCAAGAACCTGTGGTGGCGGCAAACCCTGAGGATGCTCGGGGTGCTTGCTGCTACACCAGGTCAAATAGAAAATATTGAAAGTAACCAGAAAGAAGCCATTCAAATACTATGGAGCCATAATTGGGATCATATAAGATTTAGCAGCTATCATGTTAAAGAAGGAGAGGGTAATAGAATATGATTCTGGAAGGCAGAGGAGTTAGGATTACAATCAAGAATAACCTACCCAGCAAAACTGAATATTAATTCTTCAGGAGGAAATATGGATATTTGGAGGATTTTTAAGCATTTCTGATGAAAAGACAAGAGATGAATAGAAAATTTAACAATCAAACATAAATCTGAAGAGAAGCATAAAAGGTAAACATGAAAGACAACTCATAAGGGACTAATAAGGTTAAAATATTTACATTCCTATATGAGAAGATGATTATATATATACAACTTCTAAGAACTTGATCATTATCAGCACAATTAGAAGGAGTCTACATAGACAGAGGGCATTGGTAGAAGTCAATCATATTGGGATGACCTAAAAAAAATGAAATAGTGAGAAAGAGGGATACCCTGGGAAAGGAAATGGGAAAAATTCTCTCACATAAAAGAGGCATACAAGGACTAGCTTTCACAGTTGAGGGAGACATGGGAGAGGCAGGCAAAGTTTGAACTTCACTCTCATCTGAACTCATTTGAAGAGGGAATTACATACACACACACACACACACACACACACACACACAAAGTTGGGTATTGAAATCTTTCTTACCCAGAAGAGAATAGAAGAAAAGAAGGGGAGTAATAAGAGGGAGAGCAGATTAAGGGAGTCAGTAGTTGGAAACAAAACAGACTTTTGGGAAAGGACAGGGTAAAAAATGACAGAGAGAAAGATAAAGAAAATAGGATGGAGGGAAATACACAGTTAATAGTCATAATTGTGAATGTCATGAACTCAACCATAAAAAGGAAGCAGATAGCAGAATTATTAGAAACCAGAATCCAACCATAGATTGTTTATAAGAAAGAAAGCTGAAGTAGGAAGACACACAGTCAAAATAAGGGACTAGAGCAGATTCCTTTACACTTCAGCTAAAGTAAAAAAGACAGGAGTAGCAATCATGATCTTAGACAAAGTAAAAGTAAAAATAGACTTACTTTAAAAAGATAATCAGGCTGGGGCAGCCAGTTAGCACAGCGAGTAAGAGCACCGGCTCCAGTGTTGAGAAGACCTGGAGATTGAATTCCGGGCTCAGACACTTAGCACCCACCCAGAAACACCTGGCTGTGTAACCTTGAGCAAGTTACTTAACTCCAATTGCTTAGGGGCGGCCAGGTGGCTCAGCGAGTAAGAGCACCGGCTCCAGTGTCGGGATGACCTGGATCAAGTCCGGGCTCAGATACTCAGCACCACACCCAGAAGTAATAACTGGTCGTGTAACCTTGGGCAAGTTACTTAACCCTGATTGCTTAAAAAAAGAAAAAAAAATAATCAGGAAACAAGATTTTGTTAATTGAACTAAGGACAATAAAGTCATATCAAAGTAATAACATATATACCAAAGTACACAGCACTTAAATGTTTAAAGCAAAAGTTTAATGAGTTATAGGAGGAAATAAAAGAGTAAAATCATCTTAATGGGTGCTTCAACTTTCCCTTCTCAGAATTAGATAAATCTAACCATAAGATAAAGAAGTTAAGGAGATCAATAGAATTATAGACAAGTTAGATATGATAAAGCTTTGGAGAAAACAGGAGTAGAAAGGGATGTACCTTTTTTTCAACTGCATGTCACCTGCACAAAGATGGACTATGTATTGGGTATAAATACCTCACAATCAAATACAGGAAAAGAGAAATATCGAATGCATCCTTTTGGAGGCCATAATGCAATAAAAATCACATTAAATAAAGGACTTTGGAATCATAGTAAAAAAAATAATTGGAAAATAAATAAACTGAATGACCATATTTCCCCCTGAAACATGATACTCAGTTTTGCTGGGTAGGTGATTCTTGATTTTAATCCCAGCTCCTTTGCCCTTCAGAATATCATATTCCAAGCCCTTCGATCCCTCAGTGTAGCTGTCAGATTTTGTGTTATCTTGATTGTGTTTCCACAATATTAAAATTGTTTCTTCTTGACTGCTTGTAATATTTTCTCCTTGATCTGGGAATTCCAGAACCTGGCTATAATATTCCCAGGATTTTTCTTTTTGGGATCTTTTTCAGGAGGTGATTAGTGGATTCTTTCAACCTCTATTTTGCTCTCTGGTTCTAAAACATCAGGGCAATTTTCCTTGAGAATTTCTTGAAGGATGATTTCTAGGTTCTTTTTTTATCATGGCTTTCAGGTAGTCCAATAATTTTTAAATTATCTCTCCTGGATATATTTTCCAGGTCAGTGATTTCCCAATAAGATATTTCACATTGCTTCTATTTTTTTTTTCATTTGTTTGGATCTGTTTAACAGCATCTTGATTTCTCATCAAGTCATTAGCTTCCATTTGCTCCAATCTAATTCTGAAGCAATGATTCTCCTCAGTGAGCTTTTGAGATTATTTTTCTATCTGGCAAATTCGGCTTTTTAAGGAATTCTTCTCCTCGTTGCCTTTTTGAGCCTCTTTTGCCATTTGAGTTAGTCTATTTTTTAAGGTGTTATTTTCTTCACTCAGGTTGTTGACTCTCATTTCATAGTTTTCTTGTATCGTTCTCATTTCTCTTCCTAATTTTTCCTCCACTTCTCTTATTTGGTTTTCAAAATCCTTTTTAAGCTCCTCCATGGCCTGTAACCAGCTTGTATTCTTCTTGGAAGCTTTTGGTGCAGGAGTTCTGACTTCACTGTCTTCCTCCTGTTCCATGCTTTGATCCTTTTTGTCCCCAAAATAGGAGTGTAAAGTTGGGTTGCTCTGTTTGCTTTGCTATCTTTGTCTGCTCATGTTGCCACTCAATCACTTGACTTTTGGGCTTTTTGCCATAGTAGGACTCTGCCACTAGACAGGGGAACTTCATCCCAAATGCTGGGGTTTTCTCAGCTGACAGAGGTATTAGATGGGTGCCCTCTCTGAAGCCTCCACACACTCTGGCAAGCTGGACACACACCCCAGGACCTCCACCCTAGACCGCAATCCAGATCCAAGCAGGTTAAAGCAAGAGCAATTACCCCTCAGACTGGTTCCTTGGTCCCCCTGCAGGCCAGGAGCTGAAGCTTCCACGTGGCGGTGGCTGCACAGCCACAGTGCCTCAGCGGCTTCTCACCCTGGGGGCAAAGGCTAACTGCACTCCCGAACTACTGGATCCCAAAGTCCACACTGCACTGTCCTCTTACTTTGTCCTTAGCATCTATGGGTTGATAATTCTGGAAACTGCCACAGCTGTGGTGATCTGAAGTCCCTCCAGAGCGACTGATCAGGCCCATCCTGAAGCTAAAACCTCTGGCTCAAGCAGGACTGGGCTTGGTTCCCAGGGCACTGCGCTGCCTAATTCCTGCTGGCCTGCTGGACTGTCCTCAGTGGGAGGTTACTTCTCTGTGTCATTTTGTGGGTTCTGTAGCTCCAAAGTTTGTTCAGAGTCACCTTTTACATGAATTGGGGGAGGTGGAAGCCGGAGCCCCGAGGAAGTCCTGTTTCTACTCTGACATCTTGACCCCCCCCCCCAACTAAATAAACTAATACTAAAAAATGAATAGGTAAAAGAACAAAGCATAGAAAATTAATTATTTCACTAAAGATAAAGGCAATAATGAAATGACACACCAAAATTTGTGGATTCTGCAAAAGCAGTACTTAGGGGAAAATTTATATCTCTAAATGCTTATATCAATAAAAACAGAGAGAGGACAGATCAGCAAACTTGGCATGCAGCTAAAAAAAAATTAGGAACTGCCTCCCCCCCAATCCCAAATTAAGCACCAAATTGAAAATCCTGAAATATCAAAGGAGAGATTAATAAAATTGAAATTAAGAAAACCATTGAAATAATAAATAAAACTAAGATCTAGTTTAATGAAAAATAAAACCAATAAATAGATAAACCATTGGTTAATCTAATTAATAAAAAGGAGAAAACCAAATTACTACACAAATAAAACCAATGTATCCAGGAAAAGCAGAAAATTGGGGGGGGGGAAATTTTGGATGGTTTCTTGGAAAAAAGTTACAAATCTCAAATATATTAGAAAACTTTGTCAAATTTATAAGAATATGAATCATTCCCCAATTGATAAATGTTCAAAGGATATAAGTAGTCAGTTTTTAGGAGAAGAAATCAAAATTATATGTAGTCATATGAAAAAATGCTCTAAATCACTTTTGATTAGAAAAATGCAAATTAAAACAACCTTGTGACATCATCTCACACTTATCAGATTGGCTAAAATGATAAAGGGGAAATAACAAACATTGGAGGGGATGTAGGAGAGTTGGGACATTAATAATATACTTGTGTATTTACATTATATAGTAATACTAATTAATAATAATATGATACATTAATACAATTAATTGAAATTGTGGACTGAGCTAACCATTTTAGAGAGCGATCTGTAATTATGCCAAAAGTTATAAAACTGTGTATCTACCCTTTCACCCAGCAATACCACACAATTAGGTCTGTTTCCCAAGGTGTTTAGGGAAAAAGAACTTATATGTTCTAAAATATTTATAGCAGCTCTCTTTGTTGTGGCAAAGAACCAGAAATTGAGAGATGATCCTCAATTGGGGAATGGTTAAACAAGTTGTGGTATATGGTTATTATGGAATACTACTGTGCTGTAAGATGAACTGGTTGATTTTAGAGAAACATGGAAAGACTTGTTTGAAATAATGAAAAGTGAAGTAAGTAGAACAAAGAGAACATTGTATACAATAACAGCAATATTATTCAAAGAATAATCATGAACAACCAACCTATTCTGAGTACTATAAATACTCAAATCAACTATAAAGGACCTATGAAGGAAGATGCTATCTACCTCCAGAGAAAGAAGTATGCAAAGTATGGTTTTACATATACTTGTAAATCTGTGTCAAGTGGTGGCCTCTTCTAGAGCAGGGTGGGGAGGGTGAGAAGGTGATAATTTAGAACTTAAAATGTAACAAAAAAATAAATTTAAAAGATTAATTAAAGATAAAAAACAAAATATTGTAGATGATATTAATAAATAATAATACTTATCAATTAATATTAATAAATAAATAATAAAATAATAGACTCTTAGGAGTCTACCTGCCTAGGCAAACAAACCCAGGAACTATATGAACACAATCACAAAATAATTTTCACATAAATAAAGACAGATCTAAACAAACAGATAAATATTAATTGCCCATGGGTAAACTGAGGGAATATAATAAAAATGACAATTCTACCTAAATTAATTTACTCATTTAGTGCCATACCAATTATAGAGCTAGGAAAAAATCAAACAAAATTCATCGGGAAGAATGAAAGGTCGAGACTATCAAGGGAATCAATGATAAAATGAAATAGAAGGTGGTCTAGCAGGGCCAGATTTCAAACGATATTACAAAGTGGTAATCATCAAAACAATCTAGTATTGGTTAAAAATAGAGTGGTGGGTCAGTGAACTAGATTATACACACAATATACTCTAGTCAATGACCATAGTAATCTAGTGTTTAACTCAAAGATCCAAGCCTCTGGGGCAAGAACTTACTATTTGAAAAAAATTGCTGGGAAAACTGGAAAGCAGTTTAGCAGAAACAAGGCAAAGACCAACATCTCACACACACCACATATGGTTAACATATAATCATATAAGGTTAACATGGGTATATATGACTTAGACACAAATGGTGACACCCTAAACAATTTAGGAGAGCATGGAAATTTTTGCTTGTCAGATCTATGGATAAGGGCAGAATTTATAACTAAACAAGATTTAGAAAGGATCACAGGAAGGAAAATGAATAATTTTGATTACTTGTAATTTAAAAATTTTTTTTGCAAAAAGAAATTCAATGCATCCAAAATAAGGAAGGTGGGAAACTGGAGAAAAAAATTTACAGCAAGTTTCTCTGATAAAAGTTTCATTTCTCATATATATAGGGAACTGAGCCAAATTTATAAAAATAACCATTCTCGAAGTATATAGACAGGTAGTTTTCAGAAGAAGAAATCAAAGCTATCAATAGTCATGTAAAAAAAGTGCTCTAAATCATTATTGATTAGAGAGATTAAAATTAAAACAACTCTGAGGTGCCATCTCACACCTATCAGATTGGCTAACATAACAGAAAAGAAAAATTACAAAGGGGATGTGGAAAAATAGGTACACTAAAGCACTGCTGGTAAAGTTGTCAACTGGTCCAACCATTCTGGAGAGCAATTTGGAACAATACCCAAAGGGCTAGAAAACTGTGTGTCTCCTTTGATCCAGCAATATCACTATTAGGTTTACATCCCAAAGAGATCAAAGAAAAAGGAAAAGGATTCATATGTACAAAAATATTTATAGAAACTCTTTTTGTGTTGGTAAAGAATTGGAAATAGAGAGGATGCCTATCAATTAGGGTATGATTGGACCAGTTGTGGTATATGATTATGATGGAATACTACTGTGATGTAAGATATAAAAGGGAAGGTTTCAGAAAAATCTGGGAAGATTTGTATGAATGGATGCAAAGTGAAGTGAGCAGAACCTGGAGAACATTGTTCACAGTAACAGCAATATTGTTAACCATGATCAATTGTGAAAGACTTAGTTACTCTATTTAATACAATGATCTGAGACAATTCCAAAAGACTCATGATGAAAAATGCTATCTACCTCTAGAGAGAAAACTGATGAACCCTGACTGCAGAATAAAGTATATATTTTCACTTGCTTTATTTTTCTTGTTTGTTTTTGTATGCCAACATGTTTAATATGGAAATATTTTTGTATTACTTCACAGATATAATTGATATCATATTACTTTCCATCTTAATGGGTAGGGAAGCAGTTGGTGAGGAGAGAATTTGGAACTCACAATTTAAAAAAATTAATGTTAAAATAAATAAAGTATACCTTTTTGAAAAAAATGAAAAGCCTGTGTAGGGAAAGTAGAAATATCCCTCCAACCCCAAGCTCAATTGGAAGAGCTGGGAATCAGGGGAGTGAAGAAATAAATGAGAATATACTTTCCCACACATATTGGGGAATGAAGCCAAATGGGAAAGGAAAATAGAAACATTGAGCAATCTCAGAAATAAGTTCCAACAGAGATCTGTAGAGATCCTAATAGAGAGAGGACTGAGGGATCTGAGCATAAAACAATGAAAGATTTGAACAAGAGGCACTCAGTGCTCCAATGGTGGGAACAATAAGTACCAACTTTTATCCTTGCTGCCTCCCACCATTCCCCCACACCTCCGTCCCAGTGTAATATTTTAAATTGTAGAGAGAAGTAGTGGTGCCAGAAGTGGGGTATGTGGTATTTTGACTTTATGGGCTCAGAGCAGAGCTGTGCTGGAGCCAGCTCAAACTAGCTTGAGAGATTCAATTATTAAAGTTTCAATGTTAGCATTTGTACCTTGGAAATTGGCAAACAGAACAAATGATGAAAGACTGGAATAGTCAATGTTTAAGGGGGCTGGAAAAAGACAGGCATAGTAATCCAATGTTGATGAACTACAAATTTGTCCAACTGTTCTGGAAAGCAATATGGGATTATGCTAAGAAATTACTAAACTGGTTTTGCCCTTTGATTCAGATATCTTGCTGCTAGGTATACATCCAAAGGATGTCAAAGATAGAAAGAAAAGTCCTATATACATAACAATAAAGAATTGGAAACAAAGTAGATACTCTTTGATTAGGGAACAGCTGAATATACTGTGGTACAGGAATGTAATAGGTTGTTTCTAACCTATAGGAAATGATGAAGAATATAGAAAAGCATGGAAAGACATATAAAGTGATGCATGTAAAATAGATACAGGTATAAGAATATATAATATATGTATATATTATATTATATATTATATATAGACTTATCAAATGGAGGGGACATCTGAAAAAAGGAGCTGTTTGAAAACTAGTTAAGAAAGGGACTGAGAGAAAGGAGAAAGAACCCCAGGAACCAGGAAAACTAGATAAACTTATCTAGTAACTATAGTAATGTAAATATTTAAAAATCAAAAATTAGTGCCAAACAATTATAATGATCAAATTCACCTCCACCCTCTTTGCAGAAATGGAGATCTATGTGAGTAAAACATGAAATATGATACATACTATTAAACTCCAGAGATGTAGTAGTTAATTTTGCTAACTGCCTTTTTTAACCTCCCTTTTAAAATTCTTTGTTATAAGGGATTGATCTCTTGGGAGGGAAGGAGACAGGAGAAAAGAGGAAATGGGAGGGGAGACAGAGGATATATTTGGAAATGAAGATATACAAACAAAAGATATTAATAGAATTTTAAAAACTTAAACAAGTTCCTCAAAAAGGGCTGGGACCTAGCCAGATCTATTTCCAGGTGACCAAGGCATATATGGAATGGAATTCCTAACCTGGGAAATTTATGTAAGCCTGCTCACAAACTGACCAAGAAACCTGAAATAGCTAGAAAAGCAGCTAAGACACCAGGCCTAATTGCAGCTCTCAACTAACAAAGGCTTAAAATTCAACCTCCTACTTTAAGGAGTAAAGCTGAAGAGAATCTTCATTAGGAGAAAAAAAAAAAACTTCTGGGTTTTTTGTTTTGTTTTGTTTGAGCAAATAAATATTTGAAGGGGGGCGTAATATGAGAGGGCCATGCTGTTGTTATGATGCTACCGATACACACACATTGTGCTATTATAGCAGATGTTATCAGGCTACATTATCATTAGGCCTCCCAGGTAACCTGAGGCAGCAAGGCAATTGACTCAGCACCACCTAACACTGGTGCCTCTGTCCAGCTCAGGCTCTGTAACCCAAGAAAACAGCATACCTCACAGAGAATTTTCTTTACTTGCTGACAACAGCAGCAAACAGCATGGAACCGCCCAGTAAAATTAGAGTTATTTGTGATAGCAATCCTATCCACAGGGTCTAACAAGTGAATATAACCAGCCAGTTACCAGAGACTTCTGTTTTGGCTTCTCAAGTGTCTAATCTGGGGATATGTCTGTAAAGTTCTTGCCTTTGAATGAGAGAAGTCTTATAGGAATTCTGGGCATAATGCCTTGACTTTGCTCATACTTCCCCCAACATTTTCTTTTTTCTCCATTGGATTTTGTAATTTAGCAATGTTTCGACATCAACGTGGAAAACAAGGCTGACCCAAGGACTGAAATCTCCAGCTCCAAGAATGCATCCATTTCCTTGCTCAGCGCTCCTCACCTGCTTTGGGAACACAAGGGATAATGTGCCCTTTGATCAGTCCAGCCCAGCTGATGCCCATTCCACCATCTACGTCCAGCCCTTGGCCAAAGCGAGTGGCCATGGTCACCCAGGAGGACCAGAGGAAATCCTAGAGGAAAAGCAGAGTTACTGTACTTACTCAGAGAAAAATGGCAGCACAGGTAACCATGCTGCTGCCCAGGCTGCTCCCGTACCCGAGGAGCTGCCTGTGTTCCCAGAGGACGAACCAGACTGCAATTCAGTTATGTTCCACACCTCCATACCCAGACCATCTATTGTCGAAATGCCAAAGGTGAGTGCCTCTGGGTTCTACAGATTGGTGGTAGAAGGGATCAGGTATAAGCTCCTTGAGGGTTTTTGTATCTCCATTTCCTGGCATAGTGCCTGGTACACAGTAGGTGTTTACTATGTTTGTTTATTGATTGAACTAATGAATCATGGGCCCCTCAGGAAACAAACTTACTTTTGAGAACTTTTTGAAAAACTGAATTTGACTTGTACTCTGTCACTAACAATGTGATCTTGGGACTATCATATACTTATCCAGGACCTCAGTTTCTTCATTCATAGAAAAGGGGATGGGGAGACAAAGCAGATTAAATGCTCTGACACTTCTTTTGCAGTTTGAACAATCCATTACTTGCTCTAACACCAATCTCCTCAATAATTGGCTCAAGCAACTCTTCGTTTCATAAACTCTAATCATATAATATAGAGAATTAATTAGTTCTCTATATTTGTGTCTTATCCTCTTCTAGTCTGTAAAAGCACCATGAAAGCAGAGATTGCGTGTTATTTAAAATTTGTATTGCCCTCCCCCATATAGGACAATACTCTGCATATAATAAGTGCTTAATAAATATTTTTATGAACGTTAAAAGAATATTGACATTGCAGGGAAATAATACTTTTTGGAATTAAATTCACTTCAACAAGGATTCATTAGTCCCTAATATGTTCTTGGCATTGTGCTCGGCCTTGTCTACTTTTTAGGGGGGAGATGGAGAGGAGTGATGCTAGCCCTGTGATTTTATCCCTCTTCCAACACAGACTAGTGATCGTGTTTCAATTTATTCTTAGAGAGTTTATTGAGTTTCTGACACATTAAATGATATATCCAGGCTCACCTAGCCAGAATGTAAGAGGCAGAATTTGAGCATAGGTTATTCTGATTCCAAGCCCAGTCCCTCTGTCCACTATACTACACTAGTCTGAAGCTGCCAAGATAAAAAAAAATACAGTGTGATGCAAAGAGAGAACTCTACCTCTTTAAACTTTAGAAAGTATTCAATGGATGAGGAGGGTGGGGAAGGTCAAATATAATGAGTAAAGGGTAAGGATTTCAGGCATGTGAATTGTTGCAAAATGGAACTTCCAGGGGACCTCATATCCATGAAGAAACTGAACTTACATAGAAAAAAAAGTTAAGAATGTGGATGTTTCTATAGCAATTTTCTGAGTCTTTTGTTATTACTCAGCAACAATCCTGTCTTGGAAAAGTTTATAGTTTTCACTGAAACTTATCTTTGACACCAGACAATGCTGTTGGCAACATGAATATGTATGTATGTATTGGGGAATGATGAAGTAAGGATCTTTCATTGGTTCTTGGTCACTGGAATACTTTATGAAAGTAGAGAATGTTTGAATAGTTAAGAAACTTTCACCTGGTGACCCTACCTAAGTCTCTAGAACACTAATCATTGGAAACATCCTAGCAGAAGTTGGGCTGTTACTTGTTAAGGATATTGTAGCAGGTATTAATTCACCAAGCAAAGGATTGGACTAAATAATCTTTGGTCAATTCTAACCATGAGATTCTACGCTCTTCTGATGCCTGTCTTGGGTAATGGAATCCACATAGATTCCCTCAGTTGACAGTGTGGGCCCCCAGATTCTGAAGCAGAAGCCCCAAGATCTGATGACATGGCACTGTCACTCCTCTCCCCTCTTTTTGTCTAGCACATCACCTCTCTTGTCCATTCCACTTCCCAGCTCCTTAGAAGTCAGCTTCCTGTTCTACATAATGGCCAGATGTCTTTCTCCCTCCTCTCAGCCCCTTTCTTAACTAGTTTTCATACAGCTCCTTTTTTCAGATATTTCTTCCATTTAATAAGTCTGTGAATATATTATATATTCCTATATCTGCATCTATCTATCTATCTGTCTGTCTGTCTGTCTGTCTGTCTGTCTGTCTGTCTGTCTGTCTGTCTGTCTGTCTGTGTCTGTCTATCTATCTATCTCACTACATTTTCACCAGTATAACATATTAGGTCTTCCCATAAGCTGTAACTACAACAAAATTTGTATTTAAAGACATGTCTCAGAGAGTGCAGATAACCAGTCAGTAGCTTTGGGGATGCAATTCATTGCTTCTTGCATAGTTACCAGAAGCAAGATGGTGTCATGGAAAGAACAATGGGTTTGGTATGAGAAAACTGGTGTTTGAGTCCCAGGCCTGCTAATTAGTAGGTAAGTTATTCAACTCTCTGAATCTGAGTCACAGCCTCCTCTTATCTACAAAGTGGGGATAATAATGCTTCTAATACTATTTCAACATGTCATCGTGAAGAAAGCACTTTATAAAGCACCATATAACCGTGAGTTATTCACGATTTCTTTGTTCTTGAAGGATTATATCATGGTGAGGATGGAAGCCTGCTTTAAAGACATGTCTCATCAATTGCTATACAGTCCCCCCCCCCCCCCCCCCCCCCCCCGCCCCCCCTGTAGTCTCGTCTAGAGAGGATATCTATCATAATATGATAGACCTGAGTTGGAAAGTCCCCTAAGGGTCATCTAGTGCAGGGGTTCTTGGCCTTTTTGGTGTCACAACCCCTTGGAGTCTTGTGAAGCTTATGGATGCCCTTATCTCTGCCTCTTGGCTTCCCTGGCCTCCCAAAAGGCCCCTCTTCTACAAGAAGGTTTTCCTGGTCCCCCTTAATACTAGTACCTTCCCTTTTCTGGTTTCCTTGGCTCTCTTCAGCTCCCATTCCCCCAGTATCTGGTGTGTTCCCTCTATTGATTATCTCCAATTCACCATGTATATAGAGAGAGTTAATACATAGTTGCTTGTATGTTGTCTCCCCCATGTAGCAGCAAGCACCCCAAGCGCATCCTCAGGGTTTGCAGCTACCACAGGTTCTTGGATCTGCTTTGTTAAAGGAAAGCAACTCAAAATGGGTTAACAAGCTTACTTTAATCAGTCAGACATATATCGTTTACCTTGTTCAGGAGAAAAGGTCAGCACCCTGAACCTCAAAGTATACAGGCATAATTATCAAGACAGAAACATCAAGTAGACAGATTTCCAAACTGTTCAACCATTACATCCATACCCAGCCAACATCTGGGTTTCCATATTCTGGGTTTTTCAAAGCCAGGGGACTCTCAACAACGGCTTCCCAGAATTCAGATCAAATCACAGAACACCTCTCAAAGTGAGTCCCAAAAACAAAGCTACACATCAGGGCTTATATAGCCTTCTCCTGGCTCAGAGAATGTAACAACCTTATTGACTCACTGGCCAATCAAGAAGTATCTACTGAAAAACAAGCCTCCCCCACCCCAGGCTTCAGGTGCACATTAGCCTAGGGGCAGGGAAGATCTTTAAAATTTACATTCTTATTACACCCCATTAGAGTGTGAGCTCCTTGAGAGCAGAGAAAGTCTTTTGTCTTTCTTTGTAGCCCAAGCATTTAGCACAGTGCCTGGCACATAGTGCTTGCTTAATAAATGCTTGCTGACTGACTGATCCTTCTTAGAATGATGTTTTTTAAATTGCTAAAATACATGAGATTACAAAGAAATTAGATTAGAATATAGCTATACAACATATTTTTAAAAAGTTCATGGACCCCAGGATAAGAATCCCTGATCTAATCCAACTTGTCTCCCCCCAACCCCATTTTACAGATGAAGAAAAGGAAGTCTAGAGAGGTTATATAGGGTTATGTGTTTATAGATTTGGATCTACAAGGAACCCTAGAGACCATCCAGTTCACCTCTTTTCTCCTTATTTTACAAAGAAAGAAACTGAGGCCCAGAGAAATGAAATGAGTTTGCTGAGCCTACAGAGGTAATAAGAGGCAAAGGTGGTCCTTTGACACCAAGTCCAGCTGTCTTCACTGTGTCTTCACCTTGTCTTCACCGTGCCCTTGGATAGAAAGAGCCACAGATTTCTTTTCAAGTCTCTGACTGAATTGCTTCATCAGCAACTTTCTTAGCTTTTCTAGGTCTCTGTCTCAGGCTATGGTATACTCCCTATCTTGACTCCTCACAAGTTGATGACATTTTGTTAATGGTAGCATGGAACTGCTTTGAGATCATCCAATGAACCACACCAGAGAAGTGCAGGGTTTTAGTGTTCTCCTAGTAATTATGCAACTGCAAGTTTTCCCTCGGCTGATGATGAATGATCTTCTATTATAATCTTGCCTGGCAGGCAAAAATATTTCCACTTAGCTTGCACTGATCTCTATCATTTAAACTGTCTTACTAGAGACAACAAGTTTTAATAACGTTCAATACCACTACATGATAATAGCTAAGAAATGGGGACATGTCCCTCTATTTGTCTTTAGCTCTCTAGTGCTCAGGCTGGAGGGTAATTCATTACAAAGGCTTTGAAAAATCTCAAACAACATCTAGTCTGAGAGGAAGGCCATGTGGGCTAAGAGGAAGTGAAAGGACTTGGTTTATTTTTGCATGTGTGAATACCCAGGCCTTCACATATGAAGATGTGTGAACTTCTATTATCCGGTCAGCAACATTTTTTAAACCCACAAAATCAAGTCTGGAAGCGTCTCAAGATTTAAGATGAACATTTTTTTCCCCTCTCTTTTAGAGATTTTTTATTTACTTTGAATGATTTGTGATTTTGTGCCTCTCCATCATAAGGGATTTGGCGTGGGTAATCTAAAAGGGGCCCTTCTCCCCCTCCCACAGTTTTATAATTATGCATCTGCCTTGGTTTAAGAATGCATTACCTGCTCATCACTGATATTCCAGTGAGGAGCCCCGCCATATTTATCTAGATTAGTCCTTGTAGACCTCAAGTTAAATCAATAAGCTTTTGTCCAAAAATCTTATAAATGAGTATCTACATTCCCCAATTGATAAATGGTCAAAGAATCTGAACAGGCAGTTTTCAGAATAAGAAATCAAAGCTATTTATAGTCATATGGAAAAATGCCATAAATCACAAATAATTAGAGAAATGTAAATTAAAACAACTCTGAAGTACCACTTCACACTTATAAGACTGGCTAAGATGACAGAAAAGGAAAATGACATGCTGGAGGAGATGTGGGAAAATAAATGGCTGGTGGAGCTGTGAACTGATCCAACCTTCTGGAGAACATTATGGAACTATGCCCAAAGCGCTATAAAACTGTGCATACCCTTTGGCCCAGCAATACTAATAAAGAGATCAAGGAAAAAGGAAAAGAATTCATGTGTACAAAAATATTTATTGTAGCCTTTTGTGGAGGCAATAATTGGAAATGGAGGAAATGCTCATCAATTAGGGAGTGACTGAACAAATTATAGTATATGACTGTGATGGAACACTATTGTGCTATAAGAAGTGATGAAGAGGATGGCTTCAGAAAAACCTAGGAAGAAACGTTAAACTGATGCAAAGTGTGAGAACAATGTATATGATAACAGCAATTTTGTAAGAATGACCATCCATGATAGATTTAGCTACTTTGGTCAATACGATGATCCAAGATAATTCCAAGAAACTCACGATGAAAAAAGCTGTCCACTTCCAGATAAAGAACTGATGGACTGAGAGCATATTAAGCATTTTTAACTCTTTCTGTATTTTCTTGCCATTTTTTTGCCTCTCAACATAGCTAATATGGAAGTATGTTTCACATAACTTCATATGTATAATGGGTATGGGGATTGCTTTCATAACGGGTGGGGGAAGGGGTGGCAAGGAGGGAGAGGATTTAGAGATGAAAAATTTTTAAAAACTTAATTAAATTACAATCTAAATTTTGAAGGAAGAGAGGGAAGGTAGGAGGCAGAGGTGAAGAGGGTGAGTATTCCAGACAAGGGGGTCAGCCAGTACAAGTGCACAGATTTGGGGAGTACTTCGTGTGAAGAACAGCAAGTAAACCAGTGCATATAGATTATAGGGTATGTGGAGGGGAGAAAAGTAAAAGATTATGGGAAAGTTAGTAAGGGTCAAGGTTGTGAATAGCTTTAAATGCTAAACAGAATTTTATATATGATGCTAGAGTAACTGGAGTTAATTGGGGGTGGGGGGAAAAGGACATAGTCAGACCAGCACTTTAGTAAAATCATTTTAGCAGAATGGATTGGAATGGGAGAAAATTAAGGCAGGGAGAACGATGTTTTGGGACAGATAGTCTGAAAGAGATAGATTGAAATAAGGAGACCAGAAGTGCCTTCTATCACTTGAATACTCTGTGGTTCTCAAATTATCTTGGAGAGCAGTGAGGTGGTACAGTGGTTAGAGCCCTGGACCTGGAGTCAGGAAAATCTGAGCTCAGACTCCTCTTCAGACACTTGCTAGCTCCATGACGCTGGACAATCTGCCTCATTTTCTTATCTGAAAAATGGGGATAATAATAACATCTACTTCCAAGGTTTTGTGGGAAGCAAATGAGATAGTATTTATAAAGCACTTTGCAAACCTTGAAGTGCGACATAAATGCTAACTATTATTAATATTTTCAGAGCATGGAGGTCCTATAAAGAGTGTCCATTTCATATTTAAGATACAGTAATAGAATGAGAACTGAAAATAAAATAAAATTGAATTTTAAAAAAATGAAAAAAATGAGGATTTAGGTTGACCAAGGGTTTTGGTTTTTGATAGCATTAAGAAAACACACACACACACACACACACGACTATCTCATTTTTCCATGGAATCTGAAGACCATTTTCTCAGGTCTTTTTAAGGTCAATAACTAGAAAGTGCTATATCTGCCCTGTACTTTCTACTTTGCCCACAACCTCAGACAAACAAGGAGTAAAACTGAGATCTTGGGACTTACTACTATCCCATCTCATCAATTTTAAGCCCTGCTCATTTTTACTATGTGCTTTGTTGCTGCCCGGATAGCGAGAGATATACCCAAGTATACTTAGACACAGGAATTTTCCAACCCAGATATTCAGTTGCATCATTCATTCGGAAAAGAGAAATAAGCTTCTTGGCTTCTATTTCAATGGAATAATGGAAAGACCATGATGTAGTACAAAAAGCACGGGCTAAGGGTCAAAGGAAAACCTCTGGGACCTTGTTTAGTTCATTAACCTTCCCCAACCCTCAGTTTCTTCACTGGTAAAGTGAGAGGTATGGGTTGGATGATCTCTAAGGTTCCTTTCCAAAGTAATGATTCAATATCTGACTTCACGGAGTCAGGTAAGTTTATGGATCTTTTTGTGGCTTTAGGAGAAAAGTTATCAAAAGCTGTAAAGACACGAAAAGCTTCAGATGCCCTAAGACTGAGATGGGCAAGGTTCAACATAGAAATGAAAGGAAAAATATGTTTCATACAAGAGGAAAAAAGAGAGAAATATGTATTTCACCAAATGAGTTGAAATTTAAAAAATCATTTCACTAATACTTGAAGGTTTTTTGTTTTTGTTTTTTATGTTTGAGGTGAGATTTTTTGGTAGGGTAGGGTTTGTGATGAGAAGAGGAGAGCTTGTTTTAGAACAGTACTTATTTCAAACTCATCAGACAAAAAGAATCCTGATTTTTGTGTTTTTTAGCTTAAGTGCTTACTTTCCCTCATTTTAGCAATGAAGGTTTATTTGACACACGGGCAAAGTCTTTAATTAATAAAATTAATTAATTTAATTTAATTAAAAACAAGAACTCTTAACCTAGGTTCCACAGGACACTGCTCCCACCCCCATCCCCAGGAGTCTGTAAACCTGGATAGGGAAAAAGTGTACCTTTATTTCAATATAATTAGCTTCCTTTGTGATAATAAGCTTTCCTTATGCATTTTATTAATTTAAAAACATTCTTCTGAGAAAGGGTCCAGAAACTTCACCAGATGACCAGATGGGTTCATGACGCAAAAAACCCTCGCTCCTGACTAAAGTATTTGAACCACACAACAAACAAGTAGGTTTTAAATTCATTACTAAGGCACAGTATCCAAAATACCAGGGTCTGTGAAGTTGGAATTTCCATCTTCTTGGTTATGTAATCCACGGTGGCATTTTAGTTTTAAAAAAAATTCCACTTGCTAGATGTACTGGAAACTTTGGAGAAATCTTATGAGCCAGGAACCACGGGGGCCATTTGAATGAATGTGCTATATCAATCATAGGAAATTAAAGATTCTTTCCAGCCAAGAACATGTGTTAACCTGATTTGAACTGCCTGTAAGCTTTCCATTCATGATTCCTTCTTTCCAAAGAAAACACAGCACAGATCACCAAGTTAACACTTTTTCCAATACAAGGTTGAAATGCTTGGTTTTGTAATTCTGCAACAAAGGGAGCTGAGAGGTTGGAAATTAAAGGCACTTTGGAAGGGAGAGCCTGTATTATAAGGACAGGACTTGTGGGAGAGTCTTACGACCTTGGTCTGGGGAGAATAGTTTGTGGTTGTCCCCTATTCAGTTAAATAGAAAAATGATGGGTCAGGTAGAGATCAAATACCCAGAAATGACTGGATTATTCATAGTAAAAGAGGAGTTTGCCCAAATTGTACTGAGGAGAAGGGAAACGAGAATAGAAGTGTAACCTATGACCCAGAACAAAGGTCTGGGTTCACATGGTCCAGATTCAAACCTGGGGAGTTTCTTACAAATGTATGGAGGCCTCTAGAGAGTCAGCTCTAATTCTTCTAGACCATATAACTCTCAGTACTAATGGATGGGAAAAATCTGGGTTTGATCATCCATATCTTGGCTTCATCTCAGGTACTTCCAGATGCTCCTCCATTTGTTTCTGGGTTCTCTCTCTCTCTCTCTCTCTGTCTCTCTGTCTCTCTCTGTCTCTGTCTCTCTCTCTCTCTCTCTCTCTCTCTCTCTCTCTCTCTCTCTCTCT
>NW_027186540.1:7201706-7398287 GCF_028583685.1 Petaurus breviceps papuanus | reverse complement strand
TCTCTCTCTCTCTCTCTCTCTCTCTCTCTCTCTCTCTCTCTCTCTCTTTCTCTCTTCTCTATCTCAGAGACTTGGCCCAAGAATTCAAGAATTCTTCCACTTGTCACATATCTTCACCATTATTCCCTTACTGTTTCTGGGCACTGTCTTCCCCAAACTATTGTGGGTCTTTGGAGAGGCTTTGTAGATGTGGAGGTTTCTGAGCTCTCAATAGAAACAAATCCGAGTATATATAACTCCTCTTTATGAATTCTCTCCATAGTTTAAAGGCCTCTATTATGGACTTCAGGAGTCCAACCTATAGGATCATTCATGTAGAGTTAATAGGCCATCTAGTCCAATTCCCTCATTCTGCAGATGAAGAAACAGAGACCTAAAGAGGTCAAGTGATTTGAACAAAATCACACAGGTCATATCAGAGGCAGGATCTCATCTTTTTGCCTCTGTCTCTGCCAGAGCTAAAGATGATCTGGAACACAAAAGATATTTCATCTTTTGGGAGAGGCATAGTAAATAACCTAATTCTGAACATCAGAGGAAACTAATTTTTGGAGCAATATGTTTCCTAGGAATACATAATATTATTCCCTCAGTATCTTTGGTTCAAGAGGACGAATATAAGGAACCAGAAATGGCTGGTTAATAACATATTTTTATTGCTTGTTTGCATTACCTGAGCAGAGGTCTGATTGCCTGATGAGCTCTGATGAGGCAGCTGCTATGCACCAGGATTGAAGAGGGCTCCTAACTGCTCATAGATGGAATTAGGACATTTCCTCCCCTCTCAACTATAAAAGAGCAGCTGGTGCATTCCCCTGAGAGAAGCAGGTATGTCAGGAAGCCAGACCTGGGCTACATACAAACATTGGGAGTCCACCGAAACTAGAGTTGGAGGGGATGCTGAAGGTAGTTCTGGGAGTCAGAAGATATGAAAGAACATAGACTGTCATAAGTGAAGGTGCATCTGGGTACTTCAGCCATGCCATGCCCACTGAGTGCAGGTGTCCCCTGAGGCCTCTTCTTCTTTTTGTCTCTATACTCTCCCTCTTGGTGATCTCCTCGGCTCCCATTGGTTTGATTGTCCTCTCTGCACTGATTCTCACATCTCTTTATCCAGGCCCACTCTTTGTTTCAGAGCTCTAATCCCACAACATCAATGACATTTTGGATATTTCAAATTGATGTCTCAAATTCAATATGTCCAAACAGACCTCATCATTTCTGTCGAAACCAATCTGTATTTCGAACTTTCCTGTTACTAGTGATGGTACCACCGTCCTTCTAGTTGCTCAATTTCACAAACTCGGTGCCATCCTTGACCCTCACCTCCATGTATTGCCAATTGCCGTATCCTGTAATCTCTTTCTCTAGGGATGTTGAGATGTAACATCTCTTATGTACGTCTCCTTGTCTCTACTCACAGAGACGCTACCTTAATTCAGGCCTTCATCACCTCTCATTTTGCAGTAGCCTTCTAACTGATTTCTCTGACTCAAGCCTCTTCCTTCTCCAATTCATCCTTCCCACAGTTACCAAAGCTATTTTCCTAAATCTCAGGTCTTGACCGTGTCATTACCTCTCTTCCTCAGTAAACTTCAATGGTTCCCTATTACCTTTAAAATCAACTATAAACTCCTCTGCTTGGGATTCAAAGCTCTTCACAATCTGGCTCCTTTTACTCTTTTAATTCTTTTAACACATTGCCTACATTCACTCTGGGGTCTAGTCATACTGTCACAGGACTCCCCATCTCCCAACTCTGTGCCTTTGTACTTGTTGTCCCTATGCCTGGAGAGTTCTCCATACGCCACTTGCCATATTACCTTTGGTGATCAATCTTCTAATCTAATTTAGTTAATTGTTAATTTAATTAGTTTGCTGGTGACTTTGAAATAGCAATTTCAGTGTAATGGTTAATCCAGGAACTAGACTGCAAAGGAATTGAGGATATTGTGGGTAGGAGTAACTGTAGATATTGAGCACAGATGACTTTTAAAGAAATTTGGCAGTGAACACAGCTTTTGAATGATAGCTAGATAGAGTAAAAGGGTCAAAGGTAGGCTTTTTTGTTTGTTTGTATTTGTATGATTGGAGATATCTGAGCATGTTTGTAGACATCTTGGAAAGAACCAGGACAAGTCTTAAAATGAGGGGATGGATTGTATTATATGAACTTTAAAGCCTACTTCTATCTATAAAGTTTTATGATTCTGTCCTGATGATTTCCAGAGAATTAGAAACTTGATTCCTTGCAGTGCCTGTCCCTGGTTAGAGTTAGCCATTGCCATGGAGATAATTGGGGTGACTGGCAATAGAAAAGCAGAGAAGTATGGGCCAGTGACAAAGAACTTGAAACAAAACAAAAATAAAACGCAGCAACATGCCTTTAAGCACAGAACATCTGAATGTAAGGAACTGAGAGAGCCCTTTGTCAAGTCTGAAATTAGCGATGGAAAGAGGAGCCAGAAAACATGGATTTGAAGCCTGGGCCTGCCACTTACCACCCCTGTGACTTGCTTTACTGTACCTCAGTTTCCTTATTTGTAAAATGTGGGGGTTGAACTACATAGCCTCTAAGGTCTCTTTCAGTTCTGGATCTATGATTCTATTTTAACCTTTAGAAAGCCTCTTCTACTACTATAGAGCAGTCTTTTTGGTTATGGATCTATTTTTACGCTGGTGAAACCATCCTTTCTCAGAATAATGTTTTTAAACACATAAGATAAATTTCTATGAAGTCGTTTCAGTCGTGTCCAGCTCTCCATGACATTCTTGGCATAGATACTGGAGTGGTTTGCCATTTCCTTCTCTGACTCATTTTACAGATGAGGAAATTGAGGCAAATTGAGTTAAGTGACTTGCTCAGGGTCACACAGCTAGTAAGTGTTTGAGCCTGGATTTGAACTCAAGGAGAGGAATCTTTCTGACTCAGTGCCCAGAACTTTGTCTAGTGAGCCACCTAGCTATCCCATAAAATAAATATAAAGGATTAAAGAGGAAACCAAAGGTTAGTGAAAATAGGGATGTATTTTTTTTTTTCTATCCAAGTTCACCAGCACCCACTGAAAACCATTCATGGACCCATTGTGGAGTCTATGAACAACAGATAAAGAAGCATTTACTAAGTGCTTACTTACTTGAGCACTTAAGTGTTAACCTGCTACTAACTTGCTACTATCCCTTTAAGAACAGCTGATAAGAGATATAGTTGTAATAATCATTTATGAGGCACCATGGTGCCTGGGAGAGGTTGTGTGAGGTTAACTTTCATCTATGAGGACCTAAGAGGGGGAAAAGCTATGGAAAAGACAACTAAAGAAGGGGAGGTGAAACTTCTTTCTTGTTATGACTGTCAGCTGTTTTGCTGTTCTTTTTTTTTTTTTTAAAGCATTATAAGGAAGTCTATCAGGAGTGAGTCTGGAGAGAGGCAATGAGGAGGGAGGGCTTAGAAGCCGGAGAGATGGTTCTTTTATAATGGCTGGAGATGAAAGAGCCGAAAAAGAGGAAGAGATATTTATGAAGCTACTGTTAAATTATTTTGCAAAGAGGATGAGACCATTCTTGTGAAGAGACTTTGTTATCTTAAATGGTAACTAAACCTGAAGATCCATTGAGGGCTTGATATTGACTCTGGCTATGATATTTCTTACAATTAAAATATTTTAAATGATTGTTTATTTTGTTGATTTCATTGATAAAATATTATGTAGTCAGTAACTTTAGTATTTATTTAATGCTAAGTGTTGAAGGGGTATATAATAGAGAGATATGAGTAACTACCATTGGGGTAATAAGTTTCTTCAGTTTCTTAAAAAAATAACAATTAGGAGCAACTAGGTGACGCAGTGAATAGAGCACTGGTCCTGGAGTCAGGAGGACCTGAGTTCAAATGTGGCCTCAGATACTTAACACTTACTAGCCATGTGACCTTGGGTAAGTCACTTAACCCCAATTGCCCTACCTTCCCCTCTCCAAAAAGCAAAATAAATAAATAATCAACACACTAGGGCTGGGATTCTGAGCCTAGTTGATTAATTTAAATATATATTAATATTTTATTAATTAATCAGAAAATATGGAAACATGCCCTTAGATTATCTAAGAGCTCAGGATTATAAAATGAAATATGAGAAAAGTCAAGGAACAGGCCGAGAGGTGACCAACACAAGTGAGATTGGAAGACCTAATACTTCTTGAAATACTGTGATCTTTATGTTTACCTCAGTGCCAAATAGCTACAGCCAGACTCCAGACTATATTTTTCCTTAGCCCTCTAGAATGCTACCCTGATCCCAATTTTGATTCTCTTCCCAACTCAGGCACTATGGACTCCATAATTCAAATGACTAGTTACTAATTTTAGGCTTTTTTTTCCCCCGAGGAAAAGTCACTCTCTACCTATGCATAAACTTTTAGCTCTGACCTTCCTTCCTTTTCCACATCTCAAACTGGGAAACAGTCTGTGTCATGGAAGCAGCCCAGCCAGAGCCAATGATGAGCCCAACCCCAGCATTCTCTTTGGGCGGAACCAGCAATTTGGCTTCTGGCCCCTGCACATACCTCTGTACAGTATTCTTTGGGCTATACTTTTCTCTCTAAGGCCCCTAATAATTCTACAACCTGTGACCCTATGATACTACAGAGGCTTCTGTCTTTTGTTTCTTCCCTGGAACTAAGATCCTTACATCTCTATATCTATCTTTTATTTTCATCTTGCTATTATTAATATATTTGGGGTCACATTTTAAAAATATTCAGGAAAAAAACAACCTTTGTTTAAAAATCCTTGTGTAGCATCTTGTTTTTTTCAAATATATAAATCTCCAGGTGCTCTCTACACAGAACAAGAAAGTTGACTCCATTTTGTGTCTGAGGAAGAATGGCCAATTCATTTGGCATTTTATCTGTGCTTATCTGAGAGCTGTCAAATAGTTTCCCATCTCCTGGATCTAGGATCCTATGGCTCTGGGCTTGGAAATAATCCTAAGGGGAGCAAAATCCCAAAGAGCAAATCCTTAAAAATATCTCAGAACAAGGAGGTTGTTCTCTCTTGACTCCCTTTTTCTTGGCAGGCACCTTGCTGCCTGGACCCTTTTACATGTCTCTCATGACAAATGATGGATTATATTATATTTCAGTAGTAAAATGCCAGTGTTAGGAAGAAATTGGAATTTGGAAAGAGATTTCTGCCTTACAGGAGAAAATTTTCTTTAGTCATTTCAGTCATGTCTGCTTGTGACCCCTCTGAGGTTTTCTTAGCAAAGATGCTGGGTGCTTTGCCACTTCCTTTTACAGCTCATTTTACAGGCAAGGAAATTGAGGCAATCTGGATTAAATGACTTTCCCAGGGTCACACAGCTAATAAGTGTCTGAGGCCAGATTTGAATTCAGGAAGATGAGTCTTCCTGACTCCAGACCCAGCACTCCATCCACCACAACACCTAGCTGCCCCTCAGAAGAAAATGTATCATGCTAATAATACAAATGATCGTATTAAAAATGAGAATGGTAAAAAAAAATCACACATAGAATTTTATTTTTTTAGAGTCATTTTTATAGGTATTTGAGGTGGTTATGGGGGCAGTGCAAGGAATTTTCCTGCTTCTCTGCTGCCATCTTGGCTCTGTGCTGCCGCCCCCCCCCCCCGAATTTTACTTTTTTTAATTGCTTCTGGAATTAATGGATTAAATAAGGGGCTACATGGCCTAATGGATAGAGGGAGGACCAATATCTGCTAAGGTCTCTACTACATAGATTAGGTTAGTTCTTCCCTAAAAGGCAAAGAAACATTTTCAAGATTTGGTTAGTCTAAGAGACTAAGGCTCAGATCTTCCTGAGTCTTCCTGGTCACCTAAGTAGAAAATCCCAACCCACAAAGGTGTTGTGGCATACCAAGCACCATGGGGCAAGGAGGCAACACCCAACCAAATCCCTGCTGTGTCTTTGCTGAATATTTTTTCCATGTTACTATTTTATAACTGTCCTCTTGTTAGACATACTAGAAGTGCCTCATTATATTAATTTCCAAAGTCTGAACCACTGGACTAGGCTGAGTCAGGTCTAGGCTAGACCAGAGGGCTACATAGACTGAGTCAGGAAATCCTGGATCCACATTTTGCCTGAGACATTTACCAATTGTATAACCACAGGCAAGTCAATCAGCAAGCATTAATTAAGCACCTACTGTTGTCAAGCACTGTGCTAGGAGTTGGGGGTAAACAGGCAAAAATGAAATAATTCCTGCCCTCGAGTAGCTCACATTCTTTTTTTTTTGGAGGGGGAAGTAGGGCAATTGGGGTTAAGTGACTTGCCCAAGGTCACATGGCTAGGAAGTATTAAGTGTCTGAGGCTGTATTTGAACTCAGGTCCTCCTGACTCTAGGGCCTGTGCTTTATTCACTGTGCCACCTAGCTGCACTGTAGCTCACATTCTTTAGAGAGTTAATATGCACACATGTAATTAATTATATGTAAAAATCAAGAGAAGACAACTTTTGTGGGGAGGCACTAGCAGTTGGGAGGATTAGAAAAGGACTTATTGATCTGGACTTTATAGGAAACTAGGAATTTCAGCAGCTGGGGGGAGGAAGGAATGCATGGTGAGGGTCTGTGAACAGTGCAGGTGAGCCTGTATAAAGGCAGAGAGAGGGGAAATGAATGAAGCAGCAAAGACATTGTGTGGCTGGACCAAACAAAGCATGAGGAGGAGGCAAGGATAGTATGTCTGGAAAGGCAGATTGGAGCCAAGTTGGGAAAGACTTTAAATGTAACAGAAGAGGATGTATTTGATCCTAGATGTAATAAGCAGCCATTACAGTTTATTGAGCAGGAGAGGAACACGATCAGGTCTGTGCTTGAAGGCTATCATCTTGGTAGCTATATGAAAGATGGATTGGAGGGGAGAATCTTGAGGGAAATGACCAGTTATGAGGCTATTGTGATATACAAGGCAAGATGTGATGAGAACTGAACAAGGGTGGTGGTTGTGTGAGTGGGGAAAAGGGGATGGATACAAAATGTATCATGGAGATACTACTGACAAATTTGATAAGTTATTGGAGATGGGTTGGGGAGAACAAGAAGCATAGACTGAGTCTGTCCCTTAACCTTTCAGTGCTCACAGGCCACCTCTAAAGACTAAAGGTTTAGGATCTGTATCTGTGGAAGATATTTTCCTACTGGGAACTACATGTGCCAATTAAATTATAGTTTTGGACAAACTTATTGGCGTATAGGATCATAGGCTTCAAGCTAGAAGGGACCTTAGAAGCCCATCCAGGTTAACATCATCATTAGCATATAAGGAAATGGAGGCTCAAGGAAAGTTAAATAACTTGCCCAGGGGTGGGGAACCTGCAGCCTCGAGGCCACACGTGGTCCTCTAGGTTCTCATGTGTGGCCCTTTGACTGAATCCAATTCATTTGTTCTGTGAAGTTTGGATTCAGTCATAGGGCTGCACTTGAGGACCTAGAGGGCCACATGTGGCCTTGAGGCCACAGGTTCCCCACCCCTGAACTTACCCAAAGTCAATTAGGAGAATCTGTTTAGCAGCTCTATGGAGGAAGAGCTGCAGTGAGAAGAGACTTGAGGCAGGAAGGGCAATTAGGAAGTTATTAAAATCATCCAGGTAACAAGGGCAGCTAGGTGGTGCAGTGAATAGAGCACCGAGTTCAAATACAGCCTCAGACACCACAAAAACTAGCTGTGTGACCTTGGACAAGTTACTTAACCCCAACTGCCCTCCAATAAAAGCCAAAAACCCCCCAAACATCCAGGTACTTTCAGCCTAGAAGAGACTTATCATCCAGACCTTCTGAGACCCAGTCTCCAAAAACAAAAACAAAAATTTATCATTTCTGATCAGTCATCCGTGCCCAGATTCCCTAGTTAGAACAAATGGTCAAGATCAAAACAGAAGGAAGTAGGAAGATGGAGAGCGGACACTATATAATAGCTCCAACTTGACCCGATGAACTACCCGTGTTTCCCTGATAATAAGACCTATCCCAAAAATAAGCCCTCCCCTTACTGTGTAAGATTCCTCTAAAATAAGCCCTCCCCCGAAAATAAGCCCTATTGAGATTGCTACTGTAGTGAAGGTGATCCCCTGCGCTACACGCTACATTACAGTACCCTCTGTATGCACCGTCCATCCCCCTTCCCCCCCGTGAAACGAATGCCGCGCTCTGAGCTGCATCCAATCAGAGCTGCAGCAGTGAGCGCGTCATCTTGTTCTTCCCCAGTGATTTGCTTGCTGGTACATTTTTTTGTTCACATTTACCTGTTTATTAAAATTGCTGTCAATGTTCATTAAAATAAGCCCTCCCCTGAAAATAAGCCCTCTGGTGTTTTTCTGTACAAAAAAATTAATAAGACAGTGTCTTATTATTGGGGAAACACGGAAGCTTGAGAGGAAAAGAAAAATGAGAAAATGTATAAAAACCATTGATTTTGATCATCACCATTTCTTAAAGAAGTTAGACTGTTAATGAAAAGCAGATGTCATAATGAGGAAACCAAATGAACCTAGAAACTACCTCAGCTTACAAACACTTGATCTTCTTGCCAAGGAAAAGCCATGGAAGTGAAAGGAAACACTGATTAAGAGCGTAAATTCATTGTGCCCTGATAGGAGGAGGAGACCAATGCAGAAGATTCTGAGCAGTATCAGAAGACAGCAAAGAACAGGAAAGGTGAATGAGTCTACGGAAAGTCACCTTGGTTCTGCTGCTTCATTACTGGGGTGATCACCTGACTTGGCCTCAGTGTCCTATAAAATCAGGGTATTAGACTTGATGTCCTCTGAGGTCCATTCCGGTTTTAAATCTAGGATCCTGTGAAAGTTTGTTGAGAAACCCTGCTGACAGGGTCCCATGATCCCGAGCCCTTAGAGAGGTAGCTGGAGAGAGTGTCACAAATACGGTTGAAAGTCTGTTTGGGAAACTCAAGTTTGTTTCAAAGTGATTGGCCACCAGAACTTCTTCCTCCAGGTGCAGAGAGAGGATACAGAAGGCCACCCCACTTCCCATGACCTTCCCGAGTGCAACCCTTACCACTTCCTCAAGCAAATTTCAGGTTTTTGTCCAGGCAAAATGTTCTATTTATCATACATCTTCTGGTGCAGTCCGAGCTGTGGACACTAGCTCAGAGAGGCCTGAGCCACATCCTCTGAGGACCACAGTTGCAGCCATCGAGGCCCCTTCTTCCAGCTCTGAAGGCCCAGCAGCCACCCGAGGCCCCAGGCCACCACCACTGTTGTAGTTTTAATGTATTTCTTAACCATTTATTGTGTCTAAAACAAAGCTTTTTTCATTTATAAAATTAGGTTTGTGTCTTTTTTAGGTCACTGATTTTGAGCATTTGTAGCCCAACCCCATTTTTCCTGTAAGTCCTGTAGTTTTTATTAGATGATTTTGCATACTGTGGTGCTTTTAGGGAAAGAATATGTCTCCTTACAATATAAATGACTAAATTAAAAATAAGACAGCTCAGTCTTTGTTTTAACACGTGGAAAGAGCATTAACCTTAGAAACAGATTTTCTATTTCTATTTCTGGGTTCTATTTGTGCTCCTAAAGCTCACTACCTTTATGACCTCTGAATCTTATTTTCCTCGTCTATACAATGAGGGGGGTTGGACTAGATGACCCGTGAGGTCCTTCACCAGTCTGTCTCCATCATCATCAAATATTATTATCAATTTGTGAAGTCTCTAACATAGTATCTGATATGCTACATGAGGAAGATGGAAGGACAATTTAGTAATTAAATCATGAATAGTTGCAATGGCGTTGGAGGAATTACAGCTTGAGGTTTGATTTGCAAAATATCTGAAAGACAGGATGATCCAAATGATTGGAAAAGTCACAGATTGTCATTGGATCATGAGGTCGTAAATTTAGATCTGGAAGGGAACTTAGAAATCAAGCTACTCTTTATTAAAAGATAAAATGGGAAGGAAGTCAGGGAAGGAAGTCAGGGAAGTCATATTCCTTCATATGCCTTCTTTCTTATCTCTAGAACCACTATGAGAATGATGTTATTCTTTCTACCTTAGTTATAGCTGGCCTCTCTAGTATAGGAGCACACCAGCCCTATCCTGATGGGTGCTGAAAATTTCCCTTTCCTTTGGTTCAGTGGAGACAAGGCAGGGATTTTTCTGCAGGAATTTTTAAAGGAATACAGAAAAGGGCAGGTTTAAGAATCTTTCCACTAGTGGGTTTCCTGGCTCACATTATTGAATACCCTCATAAGCTAGCATCTGGACCTAGTTTCACTAATCAAACAAGTCTTTAAGAATTCCCTACTGTATGTCAAGAGTTGTGCTAGGTACTTCTGGGAATAAAAATACAATGAATGAAACAGTCCCCAGTTTTCATCCTAATAGACTGTCTTGGGCCTTCTTGACAGAAGGCACTATTCTTTCCTGAAACTTCAGTCTGCTAAAATTTCCTTCACTTTCTGCAGTGGGGAGAAGTAGATTCCTTGTCTTTTTCTTTTTCAAAGTCAGGGTCCCTTGTTGGACCATCTCCTAGGTTCTTGTTTCCCAGCTCCTCCCGCTCTCAGTTCATCTGTAAAGCAATGATGGGATCAATAAATGGAACTCATGACTGCTCCAGCTTTTTCTAGATTAGGTGACAAACTCTCCTTCTGTCCAGATTTTCTTTGATGATGCAGCAGTCAGGAACCTGCAGAGGAACGATCTTCTAGGGTCCTATCCCTTTGGCCTTAAGAGATCACAATTACTTTACAGGCATGGTTGACAATAACACATACACATTTTCCAAGACATGAAATGGGTCATTCCCTTAAGGGTGGGAGAACACAAATATGGTTTTTTAAAAATCCAATACAAATCTTAAATTCTTTTACTTACCTCAGAGCTGCCATACTGAGTTATTGGAGTTCAATCTGCCAGCTCTTAGATTCTGGACTGCTTTACATCATCTGCATTATATTCCTGAAGCTCCCTATTGCCTTTAGGACCAAATACAAACTCCTTTGCCTGAAATTTAGAGTTCTTCATGATCTGGCTCCAGTCTGCCTTTTCACCCTTATTATATATTACCCATCTTCACAGAACCTGCACTCCAGCCTACCTTACGTTCTAGCCATCCCTCTCATACCCCATTTTCTAGTGTCTTTGCCTTTGATTCACTCTCTTACTGGGATATCTTTTCTTATCACCTCTACCTCTTAGAGTAATGGTTTCTAAACTGAGTTGATCACATAGCCCTCATCAGAAAAAAAATGAGCATGCACCCTTGATACAAGGTTTTTTTTAAACCTATTTATAAATTATATATAAAATATATATATAATATTAATATAACATAAAATATGTAACTTACTAAATGAATAATTATGTACATTATAAAACTTAACAATAGAAATTTTAAAAGAATGAGCTAAAGATGACATATTTGATCCTAGAATCAATAGGGAGCCACTATAGTTTATTGAGTAGGGAAGGGATATGATCATACTCTTAAGAGAATCACTTTGGCAACTGTTGGAGAATAAATTAGAGTAGGAAAAGATTTGAGGTTGGGAGAGCAATTAGGAGGCTACTGAAATGGTCTATGAGAGAGAGGATGAGGGTCTGAATCTAATTACTTACACGTTGTCTCTCCTATTAGAATGTAAGCTTCCTGAGGGCAGGGACTATTTTTGCCTTTATCTCCCTAATGCTTGACATGGTACCTGGTACATAGAAAGTGCTTAACAAATGCATTATGCAGTTATGTAAATGATTCTTTCTTGGGGTCATTTTCAAGGGATGTTGAAGAGAAATGATAAGATTTGGAAACTGATTGACTCTAATGGGGGACGAGAGAGAATGAGGAGGTGAAGATGATGCCAGTGCCACAAGCCTGAGTAACTCTAGAAAGCTGGAAGTTCCTCAGATAGCAATAGAGAAGATCTGAAGACAGGCTTTTTTCCAGGAAAAGATGTGAAGAGGTTTGTGATCCAGACTGCAGCTTGTCTATACCAGCTCCTTCTGTGCAGTTCATTCTGTTTTACCCAAAATGAGAAGGGGTGGGGATGGGCTCTTACTCATGGGCACTGTGCAGAGCTGCCCTTCCAGAGGGCACTGTGCAGAACCTGTCACAGTTAGAAGGAAGATCTATGGGAGAGGGGCTTGGCTGGGGTTGAGGAAGGGGGTATTTCCCAAAGACATCTTCATAGCTGCTGTTGTGAGTACTAGGGAGTGGTCAGGTTATAACTGGCCTGAGAGGCCAACCCCCAGCTCGCAAGGGGGAGGCTGGAAGCTTGCCAAGCAGGAGGGGGCAAAGCGAGGGGGTGCTGTTGGGGGATAAGGATAGATATGGTTGTGTTAGAGACAAGCACATGTTGGCTATCACTGGGAGAACAGAATGAAGCTCATCCTCCCACTTTTAGATTGATTGATCACTCCTTGGGGTCATGACATGGTCCCCATTTTGGAGATCACTATTTTAGAATCCAGACTTTCCTTAGAATGTTCAGCTCTTATAATACTTCCTAGATGAGGCATTTCCTCATCCTCACCACTCCTCCCCTTTCCCAAATGCTAGGGCTTCTCCTACACCCACCAATTACTTTTTGTTGATTTTTTACGTGCTTCCTACCCACATATGTCCATGTTGTTGCCTGTTCCCTGTCCCCTCCCCCCTGCCTCCATGTAAACTCCTTGAGGTAAAAAGTCTTTCCTTTTTGTCTCTGTATCCCCAGTTTCTGGCACGCTGCCTGGAGGAGGGCTAGGTGCCGTAAAATGCTTATTAATTGGTTCAATTGATTGATTAATTTTAAGAAAAAATACAATTAAGGGCTCCAATCAGAAGGCTCCCTTTCCTCATCTCCCTGCCCCTAAACACCCATCCTATGGATTCTACACATATATTTGTCTATTTGAGAGGCTCAAATGTTTTTTCCCTGTCTTGTGTACAAGATTCCTTCGCCCACCGTAATTTTCCATTCTTGCAGCTTCTTGCACCAAATTGCCTGTGTAGATAGATATCCATGAGTTGCTGAATGGTCCAGATGTGAACCAGACTTCTGGCTGGAAGGCAGATTTCTTTCTCTACTCTGGAGAGTAGCCATTTTTGCTGATGTCTCTCCTTTCATGGAAAATGGGTGATGTGTAAAAGTCTGATTTCTGACTGATTGGTGGCTCCCCTGTGAAAGGGGTGATGAAAAAACTTAACTAGTATCATGTAACATCTTTATCGTTGCTCCTCTACCCCACTAATTTGCAGAGGTTCTTAGTGGGAGAGAGAATCCCCACTATTAGATCTGAAGGACTTCGTCTCAATTCCTTCTACAAAATGAATTGACAGAGTAAAGCCAGCAAGGGAAGAGATACTTTTCAGGAAGTGCTGAGTATTTTTAAGTGCCTTTTCCACACCTGATAGGTTACACCTTGTCAAGTCTCCAACACTATTTCAAACAAAAACTTCTGCAGGCTCCTTCTTCCTTTCATATTCTAAAGATGGAAATAGGAGCATTCCTCAAAATATTAGCCAGAACAAACATTGCTAAATTATACCCAGCTGTGAAAGCTTTTGGGCACCCACTTTCAAGTTCACACACTCTTAGAGTTGGAAGAAATCTCAGGATCCACCTAGTCCAGCCCTGAACTGAACAATAATCCCCTCTACATCATACCAGACAAGTGGACGTCTAGGGTTTGCTGGAGGCCCCCCGGGAGGGAAATCCCACTCCCTTCCAAGGTTGTCTGTGCCACTTTTGGAGAGATCTAATTATTAGAAAACTTTTATTTACATGAAGCTTAGATCTGCCTCATTGTAACTACCACTTCCAGTTCTGCCCTCTTTTGACTCAAACAACACAAATCATTCTTCCATAGGACAGTCCTTCAGATAATTGACGACAGCTGCCATGTCCCCTCTTCTCTAAGCTAAACATCCCCATTTCCTTCATCTGATCTTCATGTGTCATGATCTGAAGGCCTTGAACCATTCCGGTTAATTATTCTAAGTATGCTATAGTTTATCAGTGCCCTTAAAATGTGGGGCTCAGAACTGAATATAGACTTCCAGTGGTGGTATGACCAGGGCAGAGTACAGAGGGACTCTCAGCCTTTCCTAATGCAACCTAATATTATTTTGTTTTTTTGACTGATATGCCACTCTATTGATTCATATTGAGCTTGTAGTCCATTACAATGCCTACATTTTTTTAGATGACCTGCTTGCCCTCATCTGAGACAACTAGGTGGTGAATGGATAGAGTCCCAAATCTGGGGCTAGTAAGTTAGATACTTATTAGCTGTGTGATTCCAGGCAAGTCATTTAATCTTTCTTTGCTTCTGTTTTCTCATCTGTAAAATGGGGATAATAATAGTACCTACTTCCTAGGATTATGGAAAGGATCAAATGAGATAATAATTATAAAGCATTTAGCAGTGCTTGGCTCATAGTGGTACCATGTAAATGTTACTATCATCATCATCATCATCATCCTTCTCACTGTCATCACTTCTTCCCAACCCAAACTCCATATGTGGAAATCCTTCAAGTCCTAGCCCAAATGTCACCTCCTCTATGAAGCCTTCCTTTATCACTTGAGTAAAATATTATCTCTTCCTGCTCCAAAGCAATAGCACACTTGGTGCCTGTTTCAATAGCATATGTCATATTCTACCTTATGTTGAAGGGTAGTGGATTGAATGCTGGACTTGGAGTCAGGAAGACTCATCTTACTGAGTTCAAATCCAGCTTCTGACATTTACTAGCTGGGCAAGTCACTTAACCCTGTTTGCCTCAGTTCCTCACCTGCAAAATGAGCTAGAGAAGGAAATGGCAAACTACTTCACTGTCTTCACCAAGAAAACCCTAAATGGTCTCATGAAGAGTTGGAAATGAGTGAACAAAAACAACAGCATATTAAAGAAATTTGTGACAGAAAGATGAAAGATTGAACTCATCTCCCCTACTAGACTACAAGCTCCCTTAATTTTTGTATTATCACGAGAGCCTTCCATATAGAAAGCACTCTATATTTTTGGAATCGAATTAGGAAGTCATGTGCTGGCATATTTTATCCTTAGTTTCTGGAGGTTTGATATTTATTGAATCAGAGCCACAACTAGTAATTCTGGCACCACAAAATGTGCCCAGAATAAGTAGCGCAAAAGATGTCTTCAAATTAACTTTTAAAGACAAATGTAGTTTTGGGAGGAGACCTCAGGAAAAGCTCAGAGACTTTAGACCTCACGTATAAGGACACAAGGCCCTGGATTAAGGAGAGATCCACTGCCTCCTGGGTGGAAAGTTCAGAGGACCTGGAGATACCATGATGCCATGGGCCCATTGCTAACGAGGTTGCCACAAGTGGAGGAATAAGAGCTGCAGAAGAACTCACCTGGGCAGCAGCCCCAATGGGAAGAAGCATCTTCTGGTAGTTTTCCTATTTTGATAAAATATTTTTGCTAGTTCAGTTGCTTCCAAGGTAATGAAGGAATTCAATTGCTGTCAGTTTCTTCCAAATTTCAGTTCCTTGATGTAAAGCCCTGATTTTCCTGCTCTACGTGTACCTCTTTAAAGAATTTAAAAATCTGGTTCTTTTTTCCACAAAGCATCTGCCTATAAATCACTGAGGGAGTCTTCCAGATCCCACCTATATTCCCATAAGTTTCTTTTAATTTCCAATCCAAATGATACAGTTTTTTCAGAAAAATTTTTAGCTCTGTACATTCTGTCTCATCAGATCAGTACCCCGAATACCCCTCCTTTTGCATTTTATATTTGTTATGGATTTTGTGTTCATTAACAACCAACACTGCAAAGTAAGTAAAAGGGTGTTTTTAATGGTACTCTGGGGAGGCCTGGATGGAAATGAAATGGGTATTGGAAAAAGCTGCTTTCATGTTTAATGATTAGAAGGAGGTCAATGGAGGTAGTTGCTGTAGTGTTATGTTTAATGACTCTTTTTTGTTCCTTTTATCTACCATATCACTTTTGACTTGACCATCGACTGAATTACTGGCCTACACTCATCTTCTGACTATGTAACATCCAAAGAGATTTCGACAGAATCATCTCATTCTAAGTCTTGGTGTATTGCTGGTGCTCAGCAAATCTTGGAAATGTCAAGTCATGGAATCTACATATCTGCTGGCTTGGTGCCTGTGGTCATTTCCCAAGTTTTTGCTCTTCTAATAAATTCCATTCCACTAGCAGTAAAAATGTTGGCAAACAAATTAAACTGTCGTTGAAACAGCTCTAATCCATGTTCTGGATCTGAAATCAGATATGACCTCAGCTCTGTTTACTCAATACACCCTGTAGTTAGAAACTGACCCTAACTTTATTCATTTTCAATGATGTTAAGACAAATACTTTAACCTCTTTCATATTTGTGTTGAAGTTTCCATTTTGAAGAACTTTGAAGATAAAAAGTCTATGAACTTTTACTTTTAAAAGTTAGCAGAAATCATACAGAAGAAACAAAATGTCTAATTGCTGGGTGGCACAGTGGATAAATTGCTGTACCTGGAGTCAGAAAAACCTGAGTTCAAATCCGGCCTGAGACACTTCCTAGTTGGGTGACCCTGGGCAAGTCATACGATCTCCACTTGCTTTGATTTCCTCAGCTGTAAAATGGGGTTTTACCCCTCAGGATTGTTGTGAGGATCAAAGGAGATGAAAATTTTAAAGCACTTAGCCCAGAGCCTGGCACATAGTAAATACTTAATAAATGCTTACCTCCTTCTTTTCTGTTGCATGCTATAGTTGTGGAGTGTTATTATTAGAGCAGAGGCACATGTTTTTTAAATTACTGCAATAAAATCAGAGGCCTGAAAGGAGAGTCCCTGGACTCATCCTTGTGGAAGTTCTTATGAAGTTTCTTAACCCAGTACATGGTTCCCTGGAAAAGAACTGCTCAGTTCCAGTGGAGGGAGTTCTCAACTCCAGATTTCTGGAAAAATCTTAAGAGTTTTTGGATGTTTTCTATTAGCGAAATCCAAGGCCTCAGGGTTGTAGTGTGAGTTTGGAAGACTGTAGGATCCTAAGGAACAGTGGTGAGAATCACTGGAGATTGGAGATAATTAATTGTTTTGAGGTTACTGTTAGTAGTTTTTACATTTTTGGGAGGGGGGTTCTCCTAAAGGTTCTCCTAAACCTGATGTTCTCTGTTACCTTGAATGCTTTTATAGGATCTGGAAGCCTTTTTACATACATTCTTGGAGTCCTGCACCTGAATTATTTTCTGAAATTTTCCTGTAGGAACTTTGGGAGGGACAACACAAGCCATGAAGTTTTATTGTTTTATTTTGTTTTTTTTTAGAACCACCAAGTTTGAATCCAGTCTCTATAAGCCCGGAGACTGAAGTATTGGGCCATGCATCACACATAAATTCAGGAGGAATAAATTTCTAGGGTGTCAAAAATCATTCTTTCCAACAAACATATTGTAATTCATCTAGAAAATGGTGAGAAGGTAAAAGATTTCACTGATTTTTGAAACTTCCAAAGTTAAAGGTATGGGGTTTTTTTTGGTCCCCTTCAGAAAGTAAATTCTCCTTTAATCTTGCAAACCCAAATATGTAGTGTCAGCCTTAAATAAACGAGCCAACAGCAGTGATTTAAACATTTACTCTTGACCACATTTTTTTCCTTTTTTGAGACAATAAGTACAACATAAGGATGGAAAACATTAAAAGCCACAGGGTTTGAATCCACTGTCAGTCTCTAATGAATGTTGAACAAGCACAATGGCTGAGTGGTAGCACATCTGCTACTCTTTGTACATGAGTCACAATTTCTTTCTTGGTCCTAGAGTTGTAGGCCAAGAGAAGATAGATTTGAGGAGGAGCCCCCTTAGGTGAGGAATGGTTTTAGGGAGGGGCAGGTTTCCTTTTTGACCTTTATTCAGGTGTATGCCAATTCTTAGAGTAACCGAGTCTTCTGTTCATATCTCCTAGTCCCTCTTCCCTTTTTAACTGTACTGTTTTAAACCAGAGGAGATGTTTGGTACAGCTTTATTTCTAATGAAAAGAAGGTTCATAACATCTTTGTTTGAGTGTGCATTCTTTCCTTCCCTTTTAATGATGTTGTAAAGCTGTTGTTGACTTAACATCTATACAGAATGAATGTTCTGCTTTCTGAACAACAGTAATTCATAAAAACGACATCTGAGGTGTCTCTTCACGCTTCTCTAGTTTTGTTCTCTTATAAACAAAGCAATCAATAAGAATTTGTCAAGCCCTTCTTGTGCACCAGGAGTTGTACTAAGTGATAGGGATACCAAAGAATGGTCCCTACCCTCCAGGAGCATACATTCTAATGGCAATCAGGAAGTACATTTTTTTTTAAAAGCAATTGGGGTTAAGTAACTTGCCCAAGGTTACAGTCTAGTTATTTTGTGTGGGTGTTAAGTATCTGAGGCTGGAACTGATCCTGGGTCCTCCCGACTCCAACTCCAGGGCCAGCGCTTTACTCACTGCGCCACCTAGCTGCCCCTAGGAAGTACATTCTTAAAAATTATTGGACAGCTAAACTTTCATGGGCCTTCTTCACTCTCACAGATACACTAATACACATATGCTGAGCCTCTACACTAATGTCACAGTAATGGTTTCTTTGGAATTGATTGTCCATGACCTTGTTGTATTATATCAAAACCCAACATGTTGATTGTTCATGACCTTGCTCTATACCAAAAACCGATACTTGTTCTTTATTACTAGCAAAGCCTGGCTAAAAACCTTATGTGTCTGTTGCTTCCAAAGACTTTCTTTCTCTACAAGTGTCTCTCCTGAAAAGTCTCTTGGAGCCCTTTGTGTCTCTTTCCTAAGAAGCTCTTATACTAATTCTGTCCCTTAGGCAGGTACACAGTGTCATACTCAGTCCTCTTCCCTCCACTTGGGAGTCCATATCGCCTTTCTCATACCAGAAGCACTAAAAATGCTTCAGTTTTGATTGAAAGCCTATTTACAGTTAAATTGGTCCTGTATCATGGGAAGTTTTAATAGCTCACCTGTAACTACAAGTGAATACTCCTACTTAAGAACCACGCCTTCCCCATAGGATCCTTATAAACACTAGTTTGTATAAACACTCCACCCTTTAATTTAAGAAAGCGTTGTTATGTCTAATGTAACCAAAAAGGAAAACCCCCTATTTGAGAGATTCCACACCCATTTTTCTGTTCCTTCCCCTCTAAAATAAAATGACTATGTGCAGGTGAAATGAATCTGTAAGGCTTTTGCTTCCTTGGCAATACTGTTTACATATTCCTGAAAGGGTCCCGTCTCATATAATGTAAGAAGTATTGTAAAGACCATATAGACTTAGGCTGTGTGCCAGGGGACCATCCTGCAAGTATAGCCATAGATATATGATAGACCCTAAACCCTAAAGAGACCCAGAAACAGAGAACAAGAGATAGCACCTTGTTTCCTCAACCATTACAGTGTGAGGCTAGGCGCATAGTAGATATAGACTATTAGCTCTGAACTACCTTTTTTTTCACAGATGTGGCACCATATTGCACATACCTGGGGGCATTTCCTTTAAGAAACTGAAGTGTCAGGTAATCAGCTACAGATTGGATTTTCTTCTTGACATCACTGAATAAAAGTGGACCAAGGACCTGCGTGTGCCTACTATTATTTGTGTGTTAAAGGGAACACTTGACATAGTATAAAGTAGTATAAAGGGACTTCTGAGCCCGTCTTCTAGGTGGGAGAGACTGATCATTCCACTTAACCTGGTCGAACTTGGTCTAGTGTTTGCCCATCCCCTGGGTGCTGTGAAATACATTATTGCCGTCCCCAAACTGGGTGTCGTACTATTCATCCCATTAATAGTGTCAGTAGTCTCTTTATGTTCATTCTCTATTGTGGTTTGGCAGCAAAACCACCACATTTAAAGTCCAAAGACTTGGGTCTGTATTCTAGCTTGGCCTCCTAATGCCTGAATGATTTTCAGATATTTATTTCTCTTCTCTGGACCTCAGTTTCTAAGGCTTGAATATTCCAGTGGATGTCTGTTCTCATCATCATGGATATTCCCTCTAATGATGCAGCTTATATGGTGCTTATCTTATGTGATTCTTGTCCATATTCAACCATACATTTGTAATTGGAGGAGAGGGTCTCCTTATATTCTCTTGATATTACATGATGACAATGGAGTATAACTGAACACTTATCTGTCACTCTTGCTTTATGACTGGATGATCTTTTCCCCTGATCTTATATATCTCACTCTCTTGCACAGTCCTTCAATTGTAATGTGTTCAATAGCCTGTTCTTCCATTGGTTCTGAATTATCCTCAACTTCAATTCTTTGGAGACTAATGTTTCATGACTTGTAGACATATAACGTCAATTCAAAGAATACCATATTTTAAAAGATGGACTTTAGTTTCATGGAGAAGTTTGGGGACATTAAAGGAATTATGCTATTTTTCAAAGGCAATTCAATCTTTTCCTCCTGTTCAAGTCCCAGTCTAGCTCATTATTCATTTGCAGTGTCTGTTTGAGGTATACTGGTTGTCCACCTATAATATTATAGTCCGGCCAATGGGTATTCATCATTCATTTCATTTTTTCCTATGTGGATAGTTAAGACAAACTTTTTTTTTTTGGAGTAATTGGGAGTCTCATTTAAGAGACTACTATTCCTGGGCTTGATGTATTCAACACAATATGAACCATAAAGAGGAACATCTAGAGGGCCTTACCTACTCTAGGGAATTCTTCTTCGACTTGGATATTGAACTGGACCTCCTCCATGATGTAAGCAAACAGCTTTGGTGAACATATATCCCTCTGTTTTGTGTCCTGTTTGATATTAACAATGCGGTCACTGAACAAAATTAGCTCATTGTCACATCTTTCAAGGAATATTATTTGATTGTAACACATACATGGGATATACCTTGCTGGAGGCAAACTTTTAAAATGAGTTGTTTTTTTCCTTCTACCAATAGCATTGCTTAAAAAAAAAATCAACAGGGTGGTACAGTAAATAGAGCACTGGCCCTGGAGTCAGGAAGACCTGAGTTCAGATCTGGCCTCAGACACTTAACACTTACTAGCTGTGTGACCTTGGGTAAGTTACTTAACCCCAATTGCCCTTTAAGAGGCAAAAAAAAAAAATCAACAAACAATTAACACAGTGGGATCTCATATTCTCTATTTTGATCGTGTGATTGTAAAGATTTGGTTTACTATGGAACAATACTTGCCAAAAAAGTCTGTGTTTTCTCATTGTGGACATCTTCAAGAGATATATAGGTTATTTTCCTTAAAGTTTTGTATAGATATGAAAGTAAGCATATAGGTCAACAGTCACTAAATATTAGACATATTCTAATAGCTATTCCATTTTTGAGTGATAATAAGGTTCAAGGTTCTCCCTGCCCATGGTTTGTTTTTTTTTTTTTTTTGCCTTTTGGAGAGCAATTGAGGTTAAGTAACTTGCCCAAGGTTACATGGCTAGTTTTTTTGTGTGGGTGTTAAGTGTCTAAGGCCAGAACCGAACTCAGGTCCTCCTGACTCCAGGGTCAGCGCTCTACTCACTGCACCACCTAGCCACCCCCCGTGTTTTTAACATCCTCATACTTTTCAGTGACTTTAGAGTTGATCCCCAGCACTTAGAACATTGGTTAGCTTATTTCATGTGCTTAATAAATGCTTTTTTATTCATTAATTTACTTTTGCATTATTTAAGGAGCTAGAAATAAAAGACTACAATGTGAACTGCTAATCTAGGGAACTCTTGTCATCACGGAGCTTTGCCAGACTTGCTCTACATTAATTGTTCATCTGTGATTCTTGATCAATGGAGTCTAGAGAAGAAAGTTTCCTAGCTCATGAGAATCCTCCATACCAGAGGGCTATAAAAGGGTGAGCACTTTTAGCCACATGCAGGAAGGGTGCTATAGAAACTGTATAAGAGGAAACCCATTTTTAACAATGTCTTCTAAGTAGGAAAGCACCTGTGGGATCCATATTTGTTGGGTCTATTTTGGAGCTGTCTCTTCTTGAGGAAGGTTGGGTGTGAGGGTCATTTGTGTTTGGATCCAGGCTTTCCCAAGGGATTATAACCAGGAAGGAAATGTCAAGGATGTGTACACCCCATCTGCCCAGTTTAGGCCAATGCTCCTCAGCATCCCTCTAATTACCTAGTGGATGTCAGTGCTAAATAGCACTTGAGAATAGTCATTTTTACAGATGTGTTGCTCTAAAAATAACATCCCAGGCCCATAATTTGGGCAGTTTGTAGTCACAAGGTATCCTTTGAACAGAATCTGTGCCTTTCACTTGGACTTGTGTATCCAAATGCTTGGTATTTTTACTATATAGTAATATAGAAAACACCTTTGCTTGGGTGTCATTAGTAAGGAAGAAGAGGTGGAAGGATAGCATGGCCATCTGATTCATCTGGAAAATATGATATATGGAGAGGAGAAATGTGAAACAAGGTTAGAAAGGGAGGATCATTGATCTAGAATTAGAAAGGACTTGAAAGGTCACCAAGTTTAACCCCCTCATTTTGTAGTTGGGGAAACTAAGGTCCAGGGAACTTAAGTGACTTTCCCAATATCACAAGGTAGGAAGTATCATGGGCAGGACATGTCTTTGGACTGCAATGTTAGTCTTGTTTTCATTGCTCTAAGACATGGGCCTCAAATAACTGACTAAGGAATAATGTCTTTTATCCCACATTTTCTTTCGTTCTTTTTTTTTTTTTGCTTTTTGGAGGGGGAAGGCAGGGCAGTTGGGGTTAAGTGATTTACTCAAGGTCACACAGCTAGTAGGTGTTAAGTGTCTGAGGCTGGATTTGAACTCAGGTCCTACTGATTCCAGGGCCATTGCTCTATTCACTGCACCACCTAGCTACCCCAATGTCTTTTATCCTATAGACAATAGAGAGTTCTGATGGGCAAACTCGTGCATAAGGAAAATTATTTGGCAGTCAGTTAGGCTATTAGAATATTCTAGGCAAGAGATGATAAAGTATAATATAAGTTGGAATTGTGAGAGGAGGGGACGTCAATGCATGAGGTGTTATACTACTACTAATAATAATTAACGTTTATATAGTGCCTGCTCTGTGCAAGACACTGCGTTAAGTGTTAACAATTATTAGCTCATTTGATCCTCACAATAACCCCAGGAGGTAGGTGCTATTATTCTCTCCTTTTGTAGTTGGGGAAACTGAGGCAAACAGAGGTCATACAGCTAACAAGTGTCTGGGCCTGGATTTGAACTCAGGTCCTCCTGACTCCAGGCTCAGCACTCTATCCTTTATACCTTTAGGTGTTATAAAAGTAATATCCCCATGTGACCTTGGGCAAGTCACTTAACTCCAATTGCCCTCCAAAAAGCAAAAAAAAAAAAAGTAATATCCACATATTGTTACATTATTGGATGTGGGGTGGGTAATGAATAGAAAGAGCTGAAGAGGACTCAGATAATCAGTGATGCCACTACAAAAATCGGAAGATTAAGCATAAGGGAAGACTTAGGGGAAAGAGAATGAGTTTTTGACATACTGAGTTTCAAATATTGGAAGAACATTCAGCTGTAGGTGACATCATTAGACTGGCACTCAAAGTAGTCAGCCAGTCAGAAAAACTTTGATTAAGCATTTTCTGTGTGTCAGGCACTAAGTGTTAGAATACTAAGAAATGTAGAGTAGAAGAGGATGAGGGGCTAAAGTAACGAATGGGGCTACATAGGTAGATCTTGGGATCATCGGCATAAGAATCAAAATGGAATCCATGGGCATAGATGGCATCACCTAGAGTTAGCATGTAGAAAGGAAAAAGGAAAGGGCCAAGGCAAAAGCCTTGCCAGGGACTCTGGTGGGAGGATAACACGAACCATTGAAAGAGACCAAGGAAGAGGCAGGGAGAGAACCAGGAGAGAGAAGTACCATGTAAACCAATAGAGAAGTATCCAGAATTAAGGAGTGGTCAACATTGTTAAATATTGTAGAAAGGTCAAGAAGGAGAGGAAATGAGAAAAGGCCAAAGGATTTTTGCAAAAAATGATGATCACTGGGGATTTTAAGGAGAGATTTCAATAAAGGGGTAGGTAGGGTCAGTTTGCCAAAGTCAGGGGTTGAAAAGTGAATGAGTGGTGATGAATTGGATGAATTAAAGATCAACTACTCTTCTAGAAATTTAGCATTAAAGGAAAAACTTTTAAAGCCCCTAACAACCTGATGCTAATCCATCATTCTAGACATTGGACGTTACTTCTCCTCTGTAATTTAGTCAAACTGACCTCACTTATCCTCAAACACAACACTCCACCCTCCATCTCTGAGTGCTGGTGTTGGCTGTCTCCTGTTCCTGGAATGTCCTCCCTCGTTACCTCTACCTCTTAGAGTGTCTCTCTTCCCTTAAGATGCAGCTTAAGAGCCATCTTCTACATGAAACCTTTCCTGATCCTCCAACTGCTGGTGTCTTCCCTCCCAAACTAACTTGTATTTAACTACTTTGTATATATTTGCATTTATTCATTTTACATTTATGCTGCATGTATCTATTTATGCACTCATTGAATGCAAGCTTTATATTTATGCTGCATGCATTTATTTAGGAAAAGAAGAGAAGGAAGGAGTTGGGGGTATCCTAGGGGTGAGAATTAGCAGTGTAGGGAAAAATGTAAGGACAGGAGTCAAAGGCTTCAATAGTGACTTGCTAAACCAAGACTATGAAGGGAAGGGACCTGAGTCAGAACAGCTGAGTCAGGCTGGAAGCAGAGGGAAGGGACTGAGGTCCCAGAGCTGTCATTGGGAATGAAGAGGAAGTTCAAGAGGAATGAGGCAGTCAGTGGATGAGATGGAAGGACAAGAGACTGATATCCAAGCAGGGAATTTTAGAGTCCAGAAAATGGGTATAGAACAGTTTGGAGAAAACAGTGAAGCCTGTGATGTGACCTGTGGCTAGCTGAGGTAGCGATAGAAGTCAGAATCTTTGATGAGATCCCAGTTTTGTGATTCTGCTGCTATTGGGGAGGAAGTTATTTGAAAGATCATCACTGCAAATCATCAGAGATCATGGTAGGATTTGGGGTGGAAAATATTATTGAGTCAAGTGTCGAAGTCATTACAGAGAAGACAGAAGAACCTAAGCAACAGTAAATGATATTTGGATATGATGAAGTAATTGGAGGAGGGTGAACTTTATTTTATTTATTTATTTATTTATTGTCTTTTGGAGGGCAATTGGGGTTAAGCAACTTGCCCAAGGTTACACGGCTAGTTTTTTTGTGTTAAGTGTCTGAGGCTGAATCCACTCAGGTCCTCCTGACTCTGGGGCCAGCGCTTTACTCACTGTGCCACCTAGCCGCCCCAGGAGGGTGAACCTTAAAAACAGATAGGCAGCTGAGTTTTAATTGAAGAGGGAGGTCTGCAAAGAAAAATGCACCAACATTCATGCCTATGTGTCTGGAGACATCAGAAAAAGAAACAACATTGGATACAATACCAAGGAATATAACATCTCTAGAGAAAGCCAACCAGGAAATGGACAGAATGAAAAGAAAGAGATTGACAATGGAGCTGAGTTTGTTAACTCAAGGTTAGTTAACTCAGAGAAGGGTTCCAGAAAGTGTAATAGAGGGAGAGGTAGATAAGGTAGATAAGGAGGGGGTAGGATAGTAAAGAACAGGGGTGAGGAACCTGTGGCCTAAAGGCCACATGTGGTTCTCTAGGTCCTCAAGTGCGACCCTTTGACTGACAGGTCAAAAAAGACAGTTTAAGGAGAGGTGATAGAGAAAAGGTATTTCAATTGGCAGATTGTAGTTATGAACCACTGGGATTAGAGAAACAGGAAACTAGATTTACTAGCCACAGGCAGAGGCAGTCCAGAAGTAGGAAGAGTTTATGGCATAAATTAGCCCCTAGAATCTAATTAGAATGTTGGTCTGACAGAGTCTTTGCCAACCATACCTCCCAGGTGATTGTAAAAGGGAAGGAATGTACTTTAGGGTGGCTGCTAAGGTCATAGAGTTTGAGGAAGTATCTTCCACTGAATTGTTCTATTATTAGGGCCAGCTCTAGGCTAAAATGTGAATTGGGCAAATGTTGTCCTAAGTGTTCTCCTTGCTTCATTGACTGCTCCCATCAAGGCACTCTCTGTGTTCTTGCTGCCCACTACTGTCCACTGTCTGCCACTGTGGCATCAGTCATGAGCTTGGTTTTCCTGGCAGTGCTCCAGACTCAGATTTGTCTTACCCTTCCTATAAAAATTCATCAGTCCTTTGTTCCATTTGTGACTATTCTGCTATTTGTAATTAGAAAGAAATGCCTTTTCCCTTATTGTATGTCCTACCCTCCCAACCCCAACCTTTAACATTTTTACATCTTAACAGGGAGGAAGGAAGCTTTCTGATTAATGGCTTAACCCATAGGAGTTAGCCATTTCATTTCATTTATTTATTGTAGCCAACCTATGGGGATGATGTTATCTATCATTACTGCTCTTCAAGTCATACCACACAAAAAACCTCTTCCTTCTATGGCTGAGGTTAACCTTGCTTATAACAATAGGTGAGCAGGCTTAAAAAGAAAAGATGGGGTGTTGACATATAGAATCTAATTTACTTTTGACCCATTTAATTCTGGCCTTTCTACAAACTATTTTATATGAGAGTTTTTTTAGTTCAGTCCTTGGGTCCCATCTTTATTCTAATCAGGGCACTGAATTATTAATTAGATGAGGGAGTAAGAAAGGCCAAACCTGAAGAAAACAAGCATTTTATGAAGTGTAACTTTTAATAAATTGCTAGACTAGAGGTTTAGTTTCATGGTTAAAGTGAAGACTGAACCTTGGAAGGAAAGAACCTCAATTTAAGGGAACACTTTTTCTTCTACTCCTTGAATCAGGTCAAAACTGCCTCTTGTGGGTCTTTTCTAGTTCCCCCAGATGCTAACAAGAAAAACTCAGTGCCCAACTGTCTCCCATTTTCCTCCCCACAGTCGTTTAGTCAAACTTATACCAGAACAGGAGGTAACTGCATGACATCTGTGACTATTGGTCATCCAGCTTCTACTTGAAGATCTCCAGAGACAGATAACTCATTTGAGATGACATCATTGCATTATATTTTACATATATGTTACATTACTTGTATTATATTATAAGGCTAGAGATAGGGCCCAGAACTATGATTTCACTGGGATAGTAAACTACCAAAGCAGGGTGTTGCCTTCTCTTCAACTTCTAGTCTTAGAGAGTTGCCTAAGGACCCTGAGGAGTCCCATGACTTGCCCAGGGTCACACAGCCAGTATGTGTCAAAAGCAGGATTTGAATCTGGGTCTTTTTGGCTTCAAGACCAGATGTCTATCCTCTATACTATACTGTCTCTCATTATTATGAGAATGTACTTTAGGCATTTTGCAAATATTAAAATGTTATATAAACATTAGCTATTATTTTTTTAACATGAGCTATTATTAGCTATTCCAAACCAGCCCATTCTACTTCTATCTCCAATTCTTAGGTATTGAGATGAAATCTGCCTTTGTGCAACACGTCAGTTCTGTCCTTTGGGGCCAAGAAAAACTCAGTGCCCAACTCTCTTCCATTTTCCTCCCCACCGGCACCTCTAACTCCCAGTCAAAGCAGCCAGGGTTGGGGATCTGTGAAGGAATTTTCCTAGGTGGGGTCTGTGGTTCTGTGGTATGGGCTAATGTCTTCCAATGTGGGGAGGAGAAAAGGTGGCTGCCGCTGGGAAGTTCTTGAGTTCTTGCACAGGAGGAAGAGTAGAATGATCTTGGAACAGTCCACATGAGTAACCAGGATTATAGATTGTATGCTAGAGTTGGAAATAGTAGCAGGATCACAAAACTATCATCAAAACAAAGCTTAAGGGGTTTAGGAAAAGGTGAGATCTGGAGTCCAGCTGAAGTAGTCTGATAATGAAGCAAGCAACAACGTATTAAACAGGAAAAAATAAAGTTCTGAAATTCTTTTCAATTAGAGGGCTCCCACAGTCCCATTATTTCTCATTGTTATTAGTGGCAAAGGCCTATTCTAAGGAATAATGGACAAAACAAGTATAATCTCTAATTTGTTTAACAGTCTTTTAAATACTTGAGGATAACTATCATATACCCAGTCAAATATTCTCTAGTCTAAATATCCCTAACTCATTTTTTTAAAAGAAGACAGAAGCAAAACATTTATTCAGACACCAGAAAACCAAATACCAAAGCCTGGAAGCTGATTCCATCATAGTAGCAAAGAAGTTAATAAGCCACAACAGCACAGAGAGCCACACTATCCTTTAGCCTTCCCACAAACCAATATTTACTCACGAGCCTGACTGGGACATGTGCTCTCCTCCTCCCAGTCTAGCTAGCTCTGATTCCCAGCTTCCTGTGGGCTCCACTCCACCCTTTAGCAAACTCCTTCCACCACAGGCTCCATGTAATTACATTCAGCCTATTAGGCATCCCTAGTTCTTTAAACCAACCTTCATTTGACATAATTTCACATCCCCTGACCTCCTTCATCAATCTCCCCTTGACATAACCCAGTTTTTCAGTGTTCTTCCTAAATGTTGTTTCCAGAAATGAACACAATCTTTTGGATGTGGTTTGACCTGGGCAGAGTACAGAGAGACTATTGCTGCCCTCATACTTGACATTTTACTTCTTTTAATGTAGACTAAAGTAGAATTAGCTACTTTGTCTATTATGTCACACTATTGAATTGTTTTGGAATCTACTAAAATTAACTGGTCTTACTTTGTATTAACTTGTATTAACCTCAATAACTTATCCTGTGATTACAGAATCAGAGGTACATTTCAGCTCTATACAGGGAATGATTTTCCCTTATATTTACCTTATCCCAGATATTTTGAACCCAGGGATGCCAATATACAACGTTTTGTTGATTTGACTTTTTGTACCCTCATGCTATCCACCTCAACCTTAACCATTCAGTGTCCCACTCAAGATCAGCCTAGGCTGTCCCTTGTGCTCTTTGAATTGCTTGATCCATAATTAACAGACTTCTTTTTATCTTAAACCTCTTTCATTGTTATTTGTTCTATCTTTTGGACTTCACTGAGACATGGTTCCCTTTCAACAACACCATTTCCCTCACCACTCTTTCCAGCATTTGGCTATACTTTTTCTTCTACTCAGTGAATCAGGTCAAAACTGCTTCTTGCAGGGTGGCCAGGTAGCACAGTGAGTAAGAGCACTGGCCCTAGAGTTGGGATGACCTGGGATCGAATCCGGGCTTGGATACTTAGCACCACACCCAGAAATAACTGGCCATGTAACCTTGAGCAAGTTACTTAACCCCAATTGCTTAAAAACAACAACAACAAAAAAAAAACCCCTGCTTCTTGTAGGAGGTCTTTTCTAGTTCCCCCAGATGTTAATGAGTTCCTCTTTCATATTACTCTCCAGGTACATTGTATAGACTATATGTGTGTTATATTCATATATGTACATGTATAATATATTATATATATATATATATAAAACATGCACATATATACACCCATGTGTGTATACATATATATGGTGCCTGGCACAGAGAAAAACTTAAATGTTTATTGATCATATGTACCTATTTCTATATTGCCTCAATCAACCAATCAACAAACATTTACTTAGTGGCTTTCTATGTGCCAGGCACTTCATGAAGCACCAAAGATACAAAAAGAAGTAAAAGACAGTCCCTGCCCTCAAGGAGCTTATCATCTAATATGGGAAACAACATGCAAACACATATATACAAAGCAAATTATATACAGGATAAATAGGACATAATAAAGAGAAGGAAGGCAATAGAATTAGAATATATACTCTATGAGGGTAGGGACTGTGTTTGCCTTTCTTTGTATTGCCAGTAGTCAGTGCAATGCCTGGCAGAAAGTATGTGCTTGATAATTTGCTTGTTGACTGATCATTGGAAGGGATTTCCAAGGCAATATAACCCCACTCGTGCCTTACAGAGAATCCTCTGTCTCATCATCTCCAAGAAGAGCCTTTTGTTTGGAAGTTCCTCTCCAGTGAGGGGGAAGCCACTATCTCCCAACACAGCTCATTCCATTTTCAGCTCAACTTATTTGGAAGATATTCCTTACATCAAGTTTAAAACGTCCCCTCTGCTCTTTTCATGCTCTGCTCCTAGTTCTGATCTATGGAGGAGAAACAGAACAAATGTAATCTCAATTACAAATGACACTTCCTCAGACCCTAGAAGACAGCTGACAAGTTTCCTCTCAAGTCTTTTCTTTTTCAGGCTAAATATTCCCGGCCTCTTCTACTGATCTCATATGTCATGGGTTTCAATTCTTTCACTATACTAGCCACACTTTTCTGAATGCACTCCAAGTCATCAAAATCCTTCCTAAAATGTGGCTCTCAGAATTGAATAAAATATTTTAGATGTGGTCTGACCATCACTTTCCTCAATGTGGACACTATAATTTCTTTGGTGTTTTTGGCCACCATTATTCACTACTCAATAATATTGTCTTTTAGCTTGCTAAATACTCCCTACCTCATATCCCTTTCAGTTTAGCCATGATCCATTCCATCCATCCATCTTTCCTTGTGAAGTTGACCACTTTTTTAGCCCACATATTTTATTGTTGTTCAGTAGTTTCCATCATGTCTGATTCTTTGTGACCCCATTTAGGGTTTTCTTGGGAAAGATACTGGAGTGGCTTTCCATTTCTTTCTCCAGCTCATTTTACAGATGAGGAAATGGAGGCAAAAAAGATTAAGTGACTTATCCAGGGTCATACAGCTAGTTAAGTGTCTGAGGCCAGATTTGAACTCAGGAAGACGAATCTTCCTGACTCTAGGCCCTACTCTATCCACTGTACCACCAAGCTGTCCTAATCCACGTATGTAAGTTTACATTTATTTCTATTGTATCCTAGGTTTAACCCAGCATTCTAGTGTTTTGAAATCTTTTTGCTTCTTTCTGTCATACAATGTATTAGCTATCCTTTTCAGGATGGTATAATTTGCATATTTGATAAGCATACTATGTATGCTTTTATACAATAAATTGACAAAATATTAAATAGCATAGGAACAAGGACAGTTAAGGATCTGATGCATGTGGTCTTTTAACTTTTAATTTGACTCCATCAAATTTCATCTTAGATTTGACTATTATCTAGATGTGGTGTCCTAAATGTACTGAAAGCAGTTAGGTGTTTTAATTATATTCTTTATCTTTTAACTCCTTTTTAAACATTTTATTATATACTGATGATTCTTCTTTGGAAAGAAAAGACAAATAAGAGGAATGAAGTAGTTCTGCCTTCACTTCATTGTCCTGTCTTACCCAAACAAAGGTCCTATTCCTACTTTGAGCTTTTCAGGATTTCAGGATCCAGGATAGCATTTCAGGATCTTTTTGGCTCTTAATCCTGCATGTACAATCAGCTTTTTTTTTTTTCCTGTTATACTATCTTATGGAAATGCTTATTTTATTTCTTGAGTTCAGAATAAAATAAATAAAATTTTTATAAAATTAAAAAAAAATCTACTCTAGCATGAATGTCAGGCATGCCTGTCATTTAGGGATAGGAGACTCTAAAATGAAGAGGTCTCTTTTTTTCCACTTCATTTATTTATTTTTAGTTTTCAACATTCATTTCCACAAGATTTTGAGTTACAAATTTTTCTCCCCATCTTTCCCCTACCCCCACCCCAAAATACCAAGCCTACTTGAATACTCCTTCCCCTAATATGTTCTCTCTTATGTCCTCCCCCATTGCCCCAAAACTTTCTAGAAGGGCAAGATGGATTTCTATGCCCCAGTGCCTGTATATCTTATTCCCGGTTGTATGTGAAAAAAAAAAAAAGAATTATTTTTAAACATTTGTTTTTAAAACTTTGAGTTCCAGAATTTTTTTCCCTTCTTCCTTCCTCACCCACCCCCACTGGGAAGATAAGCAATTCAACATAGATTGTACATGCATAGTTATGCAAAACATTTCCATAGTAGTTATATTGTGAAAGACTAACTATAATTCCCTTAATCCTATCTCACCCGCTACTTATTCTATTTTCTCCTTTGACCCTGTCCCTTTTCAAAAATGTTTCCTTTTAACTACCCTCTCCCCCAATCTGCTCTCCCTTCCATCATCCCCCCTCTTGTCCTCTTCCCCCCTATTTTCCTGTAGGGTAGGATATGCAATTGAGTGTGTATGTTATTCCCTCTTTAAGCCAAATTCAATGGGAGTAAGGTTGACCCCTTCCCTTTCACCTTCCTGCTCTTCCCCTCCATTGTAACAGTTTTCTCTTGCCTCTTTTATATGAGATAATTTACCCTAATCTCTCTCCCTTTCTCTTCCCAATATATTCCTCTCGCACCTCTTAATTTTATTTTTTTAGATATCATCCCTTCATATTCAACTCATCCTGTGCCCTCTGTCTATGTATACATGTACATATGCACACACTCATACATTTATTTATATACACATATACCCTCCTATAAACACACATATATGTATGTATGCAAATATATATATATATATATATTCCCTTCAACTATCCTCATACTGAGAAAAATCTTATGAGTTACAATTATTGTTTTTCCATGTAGGAATGTAAATAGTTCAACTTTAATAAGTTCCTTATGATTTCTTTTTTCTGTTTACCTTGTCATGCTACTCTTGCTTCTTGTATTTGAAAGTCAAATTTTCTGTTCAGCTCTGGTTTTTTCATCAAGAATGCATGAAAATCCTCTATTTCATTGAATGACCATATTTTTCCCTGAAGCATTATACTCAGTTTGGCTGGGTAGGTAATTCTTGGTTTTAATCCTATCTCCTTTGACCTCTAGAATATCATATTCCAAGCCCTTTAGTCCCTTAATGTAAAAGCTGCTAGGTCTTGTGTTATCCTGATTGTGTTTCCACAATACTCAAATTGTTTCTTCCTGATTGCTTGCAGTATTTTTTCCTTGACCTGGGAACTCTGGAATTTGGCTATAATATTCCTAGGAGTTTTCTTTTTGGGATCTTTTTCAAGAGGTAATGGGTGAATTCTTTCAATTTCTATTTTGCCCTCTGGTTCTAGAATATCAGGATAATTTTGCTTGATAATTTCTTGAAAGATAGCATCTAGGCTCTTTTTTTGATCATGTCTTTCAGGCAATAATTTTAAAATTATCTCTCCTAGATCTGTTTTCCAGCTTGGTGGTTTTTCCAATGAGATATTTCACATTGCCTTCTATTTTTTCATTTGTTTGGATCTGTTTTATCGTATCTTGATTTCTCATAAAGTCATTAGCTTCCATTTGCTCCAATATAATTTTGAAGGAATTATTCTCTTCAGTGAGTTTTTGAAATTCCTTTTCCATCTGGCAAATTTGGGTTTTTAAGGCATTCTTCTCCTCATTAGCTTTTTGGGCCTCTTTTGCCATTTGATTTAGTCTATTTTTTAAGGTATTATTTTCTTCAGTCAGGCTGTTTTTCTTGCATCATTTTCATTTCTCTTCCCAATTTTTCTTCTACTTCTCTTAGTTGATTTTCAAAATCTTTCTTGAGCTCCTCCAAAAGCTTTTGGGAGCTTTTGATACAGGAGTTCTGACTTTGTTGTCTTCCTCCCATTCCATGCTTTGATCCTTTTTGTCCCCAAAAAAGGAATTTATGGTAGGATTGCGCTTCCTCTGCTTCCTCATGTTGCCAGTTGATTACTTGACTTTTGAGCTCTTTGCCACGGTAGAACTCTGCTTTCAGAATGGAGAGAGTTGTGTCCTAAATTGCTGGGGTTTCTGCAGCTGCTGGATCTATTAGGAGGGTGCCCTTTTCTGCAGCCTCCACAAGCTCTGGCATACTGGTCACAAACCCCAGGACCACCCCCCAAGACTGTGAATCAGATTCAAGCAGGTGAAAGCAAGAACGATTACCCTCTGAATGGTCTCTTGGTCCCCCTTCAATCTGCAGGCCAGGAGCTCTGGAAGCAGCCAGGAGGCTGTAGCTGCAGCCGCCATACCTTTGCCACTTCTCGCCCTCCAGGGGCAGGGGCTGAACTGTACTCTTCCAACCCCCTATTCCAACAGAATTCCTGACTGACCTTTTACTTTGGCATTTATGGATTGAAAAGTCTGGAAACTGGCACAGCTGCTGGTGCTTCACTCTCCTGAAGTTGGCTCCAACTGCCGCTGGTTGGGGCCACCCTGGGGCCAGAACCCTGTGGCTCCTGCAGGACTGTGCTCTGCTCCCAGGCAGGTACAATAGATCCTTCCTGCTGGCCTGCCAGGCTGCCTTCAGTGTGAGATTGTTTCTCTCTGTTACTTTGTGGGTTCTGTAGTTCTAAAATTTGTTTAGAGTCATTTTTTCACATGTATTGGAGGTGGTAGGAGCTGGAGCTGGGCAGAAGTCCTATTTCTGCTCTTCCATCTTGGCTCCACCCCCTGGGGTCTCTTTTTTATTTCACAAGACTCCCATAATTTCTACTTGCTTCCTTCTTGGTCATAATCTGATCTAGAATGGCAGTTCCCCTTGTCACTTCCTCTGCCTTTTGAAGAATGAAATTATCATCTAAACAAGTCAAACATTTGTATTGGTCTACTTTTAGCTGAGCAAGAACTCCATCAGTTGACTATATAGTTCAAGTCACTCATTGCTACTAAATCATACTTCCAGGATAGGTTTCTAATGTTTCACGAACTTATCATCCATTTTCTCCTATTGGCCAGGTGATTTATATTCACATCATATTATTGCTTATCTCTTCCTCCTTTGGCCCACATTCAGATGCTTTCTACCATGCTTCCTTGTTCAGGCTACTGTATTTCCTCTCCAGTAGTATAGCTTCTTGATTAATAACTCTATTTAGATACTCCTTTTATTTATTCTGTTCCTTTTAAATATGTTTTCTCTTTCTATTGTCCACTCTAGTGATGAATTAAAATTCATCAAGTCTCAAATTCACCTCTTTGCATTATCATCTCTAGTTCACAGTGTTGTTATATATAGATACTTGACATCAGAGGCAGAGTGGAATAGTAGAGAGATGGTAGGCCTCAAAGTCAGAAAGTCCTGGGTTCAAGTCCTCCTTCTGACACATATTGACTATGTAACTCTGAGTGAGTCGCTTAACCTCTTAGTGTAGTAAGACAACTCTCTTAGACTAGAAAAGGTGCAAGTCTACATTGTTAGAGGTGATTTCTTCACCCAGGAGTTCTCTGTACCAATGAAATCACAATTCTGGTCCCTATCGTCCTATTAGAGGTCATGTTCCTCTTTCTGGATGTTTCTTCCTGTGAATTACTGGTCTTTACTTCTCCTTTTCTCTCCATAACTTAGTTATTGCTCTTTGTAAATATGTCATAGTATTTAGGTGGGCAGTTTATTTCTTTTTTCCTCTTCATATTCAATTGAAAGTCTTTTTGATCAGATTCACAGTTCCATGGAAAAATATATTCTTCTGGAGTTTTGCTATAGTCTCTCTGGGCAAATATTTCTAATTTCTATGTCTTAAACTCTGGCTCAGGAATCCAGGTCCCTTTTTCAAACACCATCTACTTAACCAGTTCTTTATCATTTTTTTCCTTTTTCTTCCAAAGGCCCTCCCTTCAACTGGCAGAAATGATGAAAACAGCACCTCTGCCCTGACAGTCTTCAAAGATTCCATATTTCCAAGAGATATTTTCTAGATTTTTCTGGTAACATCACAGATCCATTGAAGTATAATTTCACCAGAAGTGACTATCAGTTGTTAGGTCTGACACATCTTGAGAGGCTCTCAGTCATATTCCAGATATATGGGCCAGGACTACCTGCTGATTGTTCATTTTTGGTTCATAGGATATAGATTTAGAACTAATTGCCATCTATGACTATATAATATATCTCTATCATCTATCTATCTATCTCTCTGTCCATCTATATCACTTACTGTTCTTCAGCACTGAGTTGCTAGCCATCAGGATTCGCCTCTTCTTCCTGTAATTACTGCAAGGCATATCTTTCCTTGGCAGAAATTCTGGATCTTCCTTATCACTCTGTGGAGCATACATCCTCCTCAGCTCTGAGAAGAATCTCAAATTTGCTCTGTCTCCAAGAGTTTACTGTTCTTTCTTCTTCACTTTCTTCCTTGCATCACATTCTTTCACCCTCCAATCTACTGACAAAGGGTTAGAGTCTACTCTTTGCTTTTAGATTATTTTTCACTTTGTTTCCCTCAAGAAGTATTTTCTTCTGTTCATTCAAGGAATGCTTTATTCTTTCCAATAAGTTGGAGAGTAGAAAGGCATTCCTTCAACCTTTCCATCTTCTCCTCTAGCAGGGAATTGTTGTTGTTTGATTGTTTCAGTCATATCTGACTGTTCATGACTTTACTTGGGGTCTTCTTGGCAAAGATACTGGAGTAGTTTTCCATTTCCTTCTCCAGCTCATTTTACAGGTGAGGAAACTGAGGCAAACAGAGTTAAGTGACTTGCCCAGGGTCACACACCTAGTAAGTAGTTGAGGCCAGATTTGAACTCAGATCTTCCTGACTCTAGGCTGGGTACTCTATCTACTATGCCACTTAGTTTCCCTAGCAGGGAAACCAACCAGTATTTTGTGTATATATAACTGTTGACTGACACTGGAAGGAATATAAGTATTATATAGTCATCACTGGTCCCTAGAACATTTTCCTCACCTTCCATGCTTGCTAAAATTAAGATCATTAGTTCTCTCTGACTTTTGCTGCTATTGCAGAAAATGGCCTGTTAGACTATGTATGTATATATGGCAAGAAAGAGAAGCCATAAGCTCAGGTTTGGGGCTAAGTCTGACTAAGATCTTCAGTCCACCAGCCCTCCCTTACTCATGGTGTTACTTAGTTTTTGTGTCTTAACAAAAATTCTTCCTTTCAGTACAACAATAATCTCTGATTTGATACCAGATCTACAATAATTCTCTCCTTTCTCACGCCTAGGTGTTAGGTGTTAACTTCATTTAAAGCTCAGCTCAACTAACATCCTCCTGATTCCCCCAGCTCTCTACCACATCACTACTATCACTTGGTATTTATTTTTTAGAAAGCAGCAGGAAAGAGTGAATAGAGAACCATCTTTGAAGCTAAGAAAATCTAGGTTCCAGTCCTCCCTTGTATGACTGCTCAGAGTTACTTAACCTCTCAGTGATCTAGGCAAGTGTCTAAGATTTTCATTTTCAGAGAAGGTACTGACCTGCACTGGTAGAACTCACAGGGAGTTCCCTATTCTGGGAAAAACACAGGTCTCGTTTTTTCCCTATTCATTTGCTCAGTATAATCATCATGGTGACTCCTTCCACCAGCCCAGCCATGACATGGAAGATGTCTTAGTGATTCGCCTGAGTCACACACAGAGTAAATTACCATGCCAACAGGGGTGCCAGAGGTGAGCATTCCAAATCTAGCACTCTACCCATTATCACCACATTGCACCTTTGCTACCTTCCAAAAGGCTATTCAATAAAAGATCTGGGCTTTTGTTTTGTCTAATGACTTTATTCCCTAGCTTGTAACAGTTATTCCACCTCAGAAATTAATCTGTCTTTAACAGAAAGACGGGAAATTTTAATTCTTCTGCAGCCCATTAATATATCTCATCAAGTACTAAACTTAGGATGCAGTGAGTTTCTTTTATTGAAGAGATATATGGTCTTTCTGTACAATAAGCAACCAGAACCTTGTTTTCTTTCAGGGTGTCAAATTTGGATTTGAAAACTATAATTATACCTATCCTTATACTGATGTGGTAGAAAATTTGGCATGTTTTTCAGGTAGTTTCTCTGCTTAAGCCTGAATAATCTTCTCCAAACAGACTGAGAAATATTTTCCATGCCACATTCCAGTAGATGAAATGGCCCATTTTATCCTTGAAATGAAAATGTTTTTGGATCTTTAAAGAAAGAAGGTTGAAGGTAGGACAAGAGGGAGCAACCAAGGCCAGTTAGTGTGTAGACATGTAGGTCAAACAACAAGCCCCACTTATTGCTGCTCAGGCCTCTTGGACCCTGATGTTTAACCCTCAAGCTCTATCTGGGCCCCAAGTTGAACCAAATATGGGAGAGACAGATAGCAGCCACAGATGGGATTCAGTGGGATGTTGGCATCCTCAAATTGTGCTTGTGATATGACAGAACACAATTTATTCACCTCCTTTCTTGTCCCATGACTCGTCCTTCCCACAATCTCACATTTTGTAAATGCTCCACTGATCTGCTTTGTACCCACACCCCAGATCTTAAACCCTCCCTCAATGGATCCTAAGCTCAAAGGCCAAGGACTTATGGCAAGACAACTTTCTAACCTACCGAGAAAATGCTAAGGGCTAGTTAGTGAAATTCTGTTCACCACCTATCACATTCTACCTGCTGTCTCCACATCTTTGTAAAGGCTGGCTGTCCTTTTTGTGGCATAAATGTTCTCCTTCATCACCTCTGCTTTTTAGAACCCCTAGCTTCTTTCAAGGGTTCAAATGCTAATTCCTATGAGAAGCTTTTCCTGATTTCCTCAGATCTCCTCTACCCCCACCCCCTCTTCACCCCCAATATTATTTTGTGTTTATTGAATAGTCTTTTGTATTTTTTATCTGTGTGTATATTGGTTCTCCCCAAAAGGAAATAAATTCCTTGAGAGCAAGGACTATTTTGGTTTTGAATTTGTATCTCCACAACCCAGCACAGTGTCAGGGACATGATAGACACTTAATAAATGCTTGCTGAATTAAATTGTTTACTTGAATGGGCTCCTGATGGATCATCAAGATGCCCAATGTCCACTGGGAGGTATTCTTCCTTAGGGAAGTGGAAAAAAAAAGGAATAAGTTCAGCTAGTGCAGTTTAGATAGGCAGCAAACACTAATCTGGATCTGATAGTAGGTGACCACCTCCATTTTGGCCTCCTTTTGGTGGGCTCTAGGGTGCCATTAGCCACAAGCCAGGATCACTGTCGATACTCCGGAACACCCCCATGCACCACAATGAGGAAAGCCAAGGGCAAACTCCACAGGTCCTCTATCTTCATCATGTCTCTCCACCCTCCTGTCCCCCATGTTTGTTTATTCCCTGTATTACCTATAATGACTCACTAAATTCTCTTTCATCCAGTAAAGGTCAATCTGATCCAAGTGATATGGCAGCAACTTTCTCATTTCCTGGCCCCTTAAATACCTTCATGGAGCTGCCAGGGCAATCAGCTGCCATTTCCTTCATTCGTTTCCTGTAGTCCTGTTGTTGCAGGCACCATCCCAAGGTAATCTTCCATACACGCGTCAAAAAGCCACCTGTTCTCACTTCTGCTCCCTGCTCCCCTTAGTGTGCTATTTTCTCTACTATACCCATAGAACCCAGTATACTGGACAGAAGGAAAAAGGAAAAGATGGATTTCCAGCTTTCACTATATAGCTATCTATATTGTATTAATATTGAATCTTGTTACCTTAATTAATATTGCAAAACACACTGAACTCTAACACTCAACTCTGGATTCTTAAACCTTCTTTGGTTCCAACCTTGAGGAGAAAATATTTACCATGTTGCCTGGGTGAAATTTTCTCATTGCATCCAAGTTATAGCTGATGTTGTAAGAACTATTCTTTCTTGGGTGAAGTTTCTTTCTGAAAATTGGGGAGTTCTATGCCTAAGAGAAAAAAGATGGTGACAGTTCACTGGTGACATCCGGATAAAAAGAAGCCTCTAAAGTTGTTCATGAATTAGGTTGGCAGTCAAAGATCATGCTTGGAAGAGAATCTCACAGGATTTCAGGTTTGGTGCCTGTTTTTGACAGGGTAAATAATGTACCTTTTGTCTAGCTTGAGGAGGCCCACAGTAGCCTTTCCTATAGCCTTATAATTTAGAGAGAAAACTTTGATTGGAATGTGACTATTTCAAGAAATAGATGATTTAAATAGAAGTGATAAATTTTCTCATCTATGAAAAGGAGAATAATGTTCTACAAGGGCTCTCAGCTCTCAAGTCGGTGACCTCATGATATAATGAACTGAGTCTTAGAACATTATTTACCATTCGAAACTGGTCAGCCTCCTTCAAATCTTGTTTGTGCTTTGGAAGCCATTTGCTACTTAGCATTTTTTATGCTTGTTTCAAGGTCTGGTGGTTATGAATATTTCTCTCCACCGCCCTCTTAGGTGCTACTGACCTCATTCTACATTCTCTCATCTAACCTCTTTTTCCAGATGCGGAGGTGTGAGTTGCTTCAGGCCACACACAGTGAATGAGTGTCAGAACTTGGCTGCTGACTAATCCCAATGATAATTAGGATACTTTTCCAATCATCCTTTTATTATTTGTTCTCTAACGAAAAAAGTCAGTTGCAGTGTGTATCACTGCAAAGTCACTTTGGAATGTAATATTATTACTATTAGTTTTAGTAGATTTACCTTCCGGATTATGTTTTGCTTGGACTAATATTAATTTGTTTTCCTTGAGGTCATAGAAGGGGAAGTGGTCTAGAAATATGCTAACATGGCAGGGAAAAAGCAGGCCAAGATGAAAACTTTTCTGTGGAAAATCCACTCATAAATAATCAAGCATTAACTAGCTATGACTTTTATGGTTTAAGGCCCTGAATGCTTAACAGTCCTCTCCTAGTGTTAAATGTTGTCATCTATCCATTTTAAGTGACAAAATGGGCAGACTAAGGTGATAGCCTCCTCTGGTTTACCCAGAGAGCCAGAGCAGAATGAAAAGACTAATTATCTGAAGGACTGGATTGTCCCATTGAGTATGATAGCATTTTACAGAGAAGACCACTCATGTGAGAGAGAGAGAGGGAGAGAGAGAGAGAGAGGGAGGGAGAGAGAGAGAGAGAGAGAGAGAGAGAGAGAGAGAGAGAGAGAGAGAGAGAGAGAGAGAGAGAGAGTGTGTGTTTTGTAGTCAGAATAAAAAGGAGAAGAGGACATGGGATAATTCTGACCAAACAATGTGACCACAGACTATGACCAATTTCCTAGAGAAGATAATAATTACCTTTAAGATTAGTATCTTATTTTGCCCTGTGCTTAGAATGATCTCCCTCTTCTTGAGATCCATGGCTCCCTCTATGGTTTAACTCAAGTACAGTCTCATACAAGGAATGTCTCCTGACTCCTCCAATTATCCCCCAACTCTCCCACATCAAATAATTTTATATTTAATGCACATTTATATTTAATTATCCATGTACATGTTATCTCCACCAATAGAATGTGAGTTCTTTTTATCCCCAGTACCTAACATAGTGCCTGGTGCTCAATAAATGCTTGTTGAACCCGAGTTCTTTAGGATTTGATGGAGGTTGAGAAATAAACAAAACTATAAAGATTGTATGAGCAAAACACTATTTATAGGAGTCTTTGCCTTCTCTAGGTAATTATTTAGCACCTATCATTTGGTGGGAATTATTCCATGTCGTCCTCTCTTTTTTAACACTCATTCCTTGTTCGCTTCCCTAATCTTTTCCTTCTGCTCATGTATGGACCTATACAAATTCTTTCCTCAAGTAATGACATCTGGTTGTGTGGCCTTTCTCTAGGCTGCCAACCACTGGACCACCTAGTGGGGGCTTCATTCTTTTGTTCGCAAGGGGAAAATTATCAAGGCTATTTTGGGGGCTCCTCTGCAGATTTGAATTATGATATTATGATTTGTGGTCCATGGATATTCCTACAAATTGCAATTTCTTCTTCCAATGGAAAAATCTCTCCTTAGATATATGTCTTTTTCAAGATTATAGAATTGTCTATCCAAAAATAACAATGAGCACTTGTGAACGGCATAGTCAAGTCCAACAATGTCTCCTGGATCTAAGTTGAACTTTGGAAGGGACCAGTTAATGGTTTATGGTCTACATTGAGTGCAGATTTTTAATGTATCTCAAACTTTTAAAATGTCATTGATTTATAGACCCAGTGAAGAAGAAATGAGTGTTGACGGTTCTTTTTTTTAGTGAATTCATTGTGTTCATTTTCCAGTTTGACCCAGAAGGGAGATGGAGAATGCAAGAATGGACATATTCTTAGGCAAAAGCCTATCAGAAATATACATAAAAACCAGTCTGGGAAAGCTTTTCAGATTGGAAAAGAGTTGCTACTGCATGTCAGCATAGGCCTATTGAAAAAAGATTTTTTAAATTGGCACTAGACAGTTTCTTCTCTTACTTTCCAGAAGCAAGTACAATATAATTAACATTCCAGGTAACAGGAGGGGATGGGGATTGGGGAAGGTGATTGGGTGCAAGTGTTCTGGGGAGGTGCTACATTGTTATTATATTCCTCATGGGAGAACTGCAATAATGGTAAACCATTTCCTTGTTTTAGAATACTTCTAAACTGTACTAAAAACTATCTCAGAAAAATTATCGCTTATCCTTTTCTTTAAAACTTTCTGGTAAGTTCCTTTAGTAATTGTTCTATATCCCTTACAAGGGATATATAAGGGGAATAAATGCTTGTTAGTGTAAAAAAACAAAACAAACAAAAAAAACCTAAGATTTTTTAAAATGAAATTTAAATATGGAACTAATTTAGATCTGTTACATTTCATTGAGCTGACTAAGATTTCCAGAAGACATGTAGACTCTTTCCCCATCTAAAGGGCCACCACTAAACAATCCAAAACTGATTAGTATTTATCCTATTTTTAAAGACCTCCAGAGGAGATTCCATTGCCTTCCCGGATAACCTATTTCATTGTATAACAATCCACACTAACAGGATGCCCTTTTTTCAGATTTAAAAAAAATATTATTTATTTTATTTTTAATTTATGAAATAAAAGAAGCATTTCCATAACATAGTAGATTTTAAAAAAACTGATTGTACATGAAACTGCAAATCTATTATGTACAAATTGCCATTCCTTTTAAATATATAATAGTTAGCATGTAAATTTCTTTTTTCCCTTTTTTTTCTTCCCTTCCTCCTCCCCCCTTCCTCCCCACTGTAGAGATGACTTCTCTATAGCAAGACCAAATTCCTAAAACTGGAGTTTAAACTAAAATATGAAGAATCATCAATCATGTATATGATGGATCAAGGTCCCAATGCTGACAGGCTCAGAAGAGTGTGGATGCTAGTGGTCAGTCATGATTCGCAGAAATTGACTGCCAGCATTACTAGATCCCTTACACTGAACCCTGACATGAACTCTGTTTCTAGATCCTACTGATTAGACATCATCACCCAACCTCTCGACTCTCATGTATGGATTTCCATGATTCCAGTCCCTGGAATGTAGACTCGTTATCTCTGCCTTTTCTCTCTCCAAACTCCAGATTTCCCTTTAGTACATGGTTCCTGGTATGACAGCATTCCTCAGAAGATCCTCCTTTTGCTTCCTTGACCTTCCTCTGCCCAGCCCTTGTCTTCCTCATGAAGAAAATTAAGTAAAGGTCAATTCATTAGGTCTTACTGTGTCAATGTGGTACAGTAGTTGTAGCACAGGACTTGGAGACAAGCAGACCTGAGGTCAAAGACAACTTTGACCACTTACTAGCTGTCTGACTTTGGACAAGACATTTTATCCCCATGTGTTTCAGTTTTCCCAAGTATAAAACAAAGAGGTTGAACTTGATGATATATCATGGATCCCTTCCAACTCTAAATCTATGACCTATATTCTAATCATTTTGTCATTTTAGTTCACGCTTGAATCCTCTCCACACTCCTCTTTAGTTATGATATAGTGTGCAGAATAAGACATAACACTTGACTGTGGGTCTGATCAGTGTGAAATACATTAAGGGAAGTACCTTGTCATCCCCACATGAGAGAGCATAAAAATCAAAGAATTCCAAAGCTGGGAAGATCCTTAATTCATCCTGGAGCGAGATCACTGAAACATAAAATTCCTCTATAATGTCATTTACTTAAGTACCTAAAATGATGGAGAACCCATTGTTTATTGACATGACCCCTTCCCTTTCTTGACAGCTTTATAGTTGGGGAATTTTCCTTTATGTAATGACTGAAATCTGCCTTTCTGGAACTTCCATACACCTGTTGTAGTTCTCACCTCTGGGGCCAAGTAGAATAAGCCTATTCTCTCATCTACAAGACAACAGGAGAGGTTTCCTAGAACAACAGAAAGATTGCTGGATTTGGAGTCAGAGGACCTGGGTTTGGATTTTGTTTCTGCCACTTAGTACCTTTGAGACCTTGGGCAAGTCACCTAACCCTTCTTGGTCTCAGTTTCCTCATCTGTAAAATAAAGTAGTTGGTCTCTAAGTTTCCTTCTAACTCTGAATTTATAAACCCTTCCAAATTCAGATTACAATTATGTCCCCTCCAAATCTCTTTTTCAAGCTAAAAAACCCCTAGTTCCATAAGCTAATACCTACATATCATTTTATACATATCAATATTTCTAATTACCTCTTAATTGCATTAAAGAAAGTATCCTAAAAGATCACCCAAATTTATGAGCTTCTTATCTTTATATAAACTGCTGATTTGGTAGATGTACAATTTATTAGTTCACCCAGTTCACCTACTGATAAAAATTTTTTTGAACAGAGTAGGACTAATGGATTGGTATCCAAGTTGACACCAGTTTGGGACCCAGACATTCAATTAATTCCAAATCTACCTCCCTGTACTAGCAGATATCTCTCCATTCTTTTGACAAGGATACTGTGAGAAATCTTGTCAAATACCTTGCTGAAAAGCAGGTGTATTATACACATGTCATTTCTCTGAATCTTCACTGTCTAGAAATTCTGTCAAAAAACCCTGAAATGATATTAGTATGACATTGTGTGTTCTTCATGACTTCATGTTCTTCATGCCATGCTGACTCTTAACCTCTTCCCCTTTTCTGTGCTTCAGTGTATGCCCATTTCTATCCGGCCTATAATTTAAAAAATGATAATTGACACAATCTTGTTGGGCTATAGTTTGAACATCCATCTTTATCCCATTTTTTGAAAATCAGCACAATGCTTTCTTCCTCTTATTCTTCATGATTCCTCAAAGACAATGGATGACAATTCAGTGATCACATCTGTAAAATCTTTCAATACCTTGAGATATAATTTTGTCAGTGTCAGGTATTTTGAACTCATTAAAGACAACCTCCTCTTACCTCCTGATCACATATCTGAGATTTCTATTCTTAGTTAGCCACATTTGTTCTGTCTTTATCATTGTGGAGATGCTCCTCCTTGGTTGAGAACAATAAAATAAAATAGGAATTTAGTAGTTTCTAGGCAGCTAGGTGGCTCAAGGGGTGGAGTGCTGGGCCTGGAATCAGGAAGACCTAGGTTCAAATCCAACCTCAGACACTTAGCAGCTGTGTGACCCTAGGTAAGTCACTTAACCTCTTTTTGCATTAATCCACTGGAGAAGAAAATGACAAATCATTCCAGTATCTTTGCCAAGAAAACCCATGAACAGTAGGTACCTGGGGTCACAAGAAGTCAGACATGACTGAACAATAACAAGAAATTTAGGAGAAGAAAATGATCAACAGTGTCAGAGGCTACAGAGTGGTCAAGAAAGATGATGGCTGAGGACAATGCATTTTTAAGAGTGCTGGGCTAGCTCAGTTGGTGGAGCTTGGGAATCTTAATCTCAGGGCTGTGGGTTCATATTGGGCCTATCTATTTTGCTCAGCTATGTGTCTTCATGGATAGAGCACCAGATCTGGATTCAGGAAGACCTGTGTTCAGATCTGACCTCAGACACTTACTAGTTGTATGACCCTGGGCAAGTCATTTAGCCCTGTTTGCCTCCATTTCCCCATCTGCAAAATGAGCTGGAAAAAGAAATGGCAAACCACTTCAGTATCTTTGCCAAGACAATCCCAAATGGGGTTATGAAGAATCAGACATATGACTGAATAATTGTCCACATCATCCTCCCATCCACCTCAAGCAGAGACCTTATGCTTTCCTTGTTCTTCTTGCTCCCAACATTGTTTTAAAAGAAAACCCTTTTAGTTGCTCATAGTATTTATTACAATCCTTAGTTCTTTCTGAGCTCCTTCCTAGCCTCTACATCACAATTCTTTTTTTTCTTTTGCCTTTTTTGGAGGGCAATTGTGGTTAAATAACTTGCCCAAGGTTACACGGCTAGTATTTTTGTGTGGGTGTTAAGTGTCTCAGGCTGGAACCAAACTCAGGTCCTCCCGACTCAAGGGCCAGCGCTTTACTCACTGCGCCACCTAGCCGCCCCCCCTCTACATCACAATTCTTACAGAAGTGTACCATATGTTACTGAAAAAGGTACTTGGAGAATTAAACTGATTCAGACATAGATGTTGAATCCAATTTGACCACAGACACAACATTACAGTAGGGAGGAACATTCCTGACCAAGCTTCTGATGTTCTATTTTTTGGTCCAATCTCATCTAAAACATCACATTGAATCCTCTATAAGTCCTTAAAAAATGTTTTAGTCAATCAACATTTATTAAGGGCTTACAGTGTGCCAGGCACTGTACTAAGCCCTGTAGGGATATAAAAAGAAGGAAGACACAGTCTCTGCCTTCAAGGAACTCACAATCTACTGGAGGAGAGGACAAGCAAACAAAAAGCAGAAAAAAGGCACTTTTCTGTAACAGACAATGGAATTTTAAATGGGACTTAAAGGAAATCAAAGAAGCCAGCAGGTAGAGCTGAAGAGGGAGAGTATTCCAGGCATAGGCCATAGGAAAAATGCCTGGGGCTCAGAGATAGATGGAGGTTTTCATTCATGGACAGACAGGAGGCCAATATCCCTGAATTGAAGAGTACTCATCAGGGAGAAAAGTGTAGAAAGACTGCAAAGGTAGGATAGGGCCAGGTTATGAAGGGCTTTGAATGCCAAACAAAGGATTCTCTATTTGATCCTAGAGGAGACCCCCTGGAGTCACTCAGAAAAGGATAACTATCTCTATTCTGAAGTTCCAAGACCTCTGCTTACATTCCTACTTTAAAACAACACCATCTGATGGTTATATGCTCACATTCTTCAGAGGGTCTCTTGCTGGCTGACAGACTGACTGACCTCATTTTTTTTTCTCCAGGATATCCAGACCCTCAAAATAACAAAACACTAAAACCTGACCCAGATGAACAAGGAAAATAAACCCTAGCAAGAGCAGGTTGTGGGCATCTTGCTTACTACAAATATCTATGGCAATAGACGCCATTTGGCCGACTCTTGTGCTGATTTGGCAGTTTAGGGGAGAACAGATGGACTTCACTCTGCACCAGAGGGAGATTATGTATATTCATTTGTTTTATTCGAGGGATTTAGAAAACTGCTCTGATTATACTTTGTCATCAGGGTCCATCAGTACATAAACCATGTGAAAGAAAAAAACATTAAGAAAGTCCCAGAAGCCAAGTCACATTGATTTTCCTAGTAGGAAGAGTAGAACATTGGTTACAAGTATTATGTCCCAGGCCTTGCTAATTGGTTTTTAATAAGACTTTAATATAATTACTTAAACTCTTCTAATCTCTTGTAGGTCAGGGATTGATAACAAGGAAAACAACTGTAGAGTTGCTTTGATAATTATTATCCAGGTGACTAATCACTGTCATGTAGGTTAATCATCTTGCCTGGTAATGAACTTGTCCATAGAAAAGGAACTAGTGTTATTAGGATCTAATGTAGTGGATTCTCTGTTCTGTTTACCAGGCTATTTATTTTCCCTATAATCTTAGTACCTTCTTAATTCACCACAAATTGATGTATATGGTTGAAGGGAAGAACCTTTGGAGGTAGTTTTGTAATTGAACAGATCTCACCAAAATGTTATATAATAATAATAATAATAATAATAATATTAGCTAGCATTTATATAGCACTTTGCTGTTTCAAAATGTATGAGAAATATTATCTCATTTGATTCTCACAACAACCTGGGAGGTAGGTGCTATTATTATTTCCATTTTACAGACGAGGAAACTGAAGCAGACAGGTTAACTGACTTGCTCAGGGCCATACAGCTAGTAAGTATCTGAGACTATTTGAAGTCAGGTCTTCTTGACTTAACCACCTTCAGGATTTGAGAAATGAAAATACTTTTTAAAAACATAAAAGCATTTTATTTGGAAGCATACCATGGCCCAAATAATGACACTGGGGGCAAATGTGATATCAGTGTTGATTTGCGGCAGCTGAGGGAACCAAAATTTTTCAGAGGCCCATGATCTGTGACTGGTAAGATCATTCTACTATATATACATATATACATATATATATATATATATACATACACACACTCATACATATGTGTCTTTTTCCTCTTTATTTGATCACTTTGGGGTATAGGCTTAGTAGTAGTAGTATTTGGTCAAAGAATATGCCCAGTTTAGTTACTTTTGAGACATAGTTGCAACTGATAAAGCTTTCTCTAAATTTGCCATCAACCAATACCTGCTTTCAGTGGAAGTCCATTAAAAATACTCTCCAAAATATTTTCATGAAGAGACTTATGTCAAATTCACCAAAAAGGCAAGAGAATATGATCTCTGGTTATAGAGTGAATCAACTACAAAGGATTTTTGGACTTATAAAGTGAGAAGATATTGGTTATAGCTTTAAAGATTCTCGTATTTCATCTTTGCCTCTAAACCTTTAACTTTAGAACCTTCCTGTTATGGGAAAAGAACCGCTAAAAATAGAATATTTAACATCAGTGATTGATTATCTGGTGGTCTGACTTTGCTTCTATTTCAAAATAATTTCTTTCTTGTAAGTAAAATGATATAACAACTATATTGTAAGAATTAGGTTCTTTGTGTAAAATGGACATATGCCCACACGTTTCTTCATATTAAAACTGATTTGTACCACTTTCTGTTATAATTATGAGATTTATAGCCATAAAAGTCTGCTAAACTGCTTAGTTAGCAGGACAGCTATTTGAATGGTTTGCAGAAGGGAGGAATGACATTGCATTGATTATCTGCCAATGCTTATGGCCTAGAAATATACAAAATAAAACATCTTCCCTATTGAGTATATGTTCTTTCTATTAAGTGTTAGTAAATAATACTGAAAACCAATGGGATAACTAGTGTTGGTTAGAGAAGATACACAGTTACATGGGAGGGGTAGAGTATGGTAAGGTGGAGTCAGGGAGGCATTGCATGTGCCAGAGGAGATCATTTTGTCAGAGGATAGTCCGGTTACAGCCAATAGACTAGAAATAGAAGTAGGAGCACTTGCTAACTTTCCAATAGACACATTTTTATCACAATCCCTCATCTTCTGTGCAGTGGTACTTGCTTCCAGGTAGTGGCCAAAGTGTATGCCCAGCTCCAAGGCAGTTATTTTCTGAGGGACCCTAATCCATCCCCACTGCATATAGAACTTAGTGAAAATGAATGAGAATCACTGATGCACCTTTAAGAATACCTTACCTTTATTCTACCTTGGTTATGCCCAATTTAGGCCAGAATATACACCAGAAAAAAGTGTGTGATTTGGTTTTGTCTTTATATTTGTATTGGATCCTATTTTGTCATATGGGGAGAAAGGAAGGAAGAGTGGGAGGGAGGCAGGAAGGAAAGAAAAAAAGGAAAAAAAAATAAAAGGAAAGAGGTAGGAAGGAAATACGGAAGGTAGAAAAGAAGAAAGGAAAGAAGAGAGGAAGAAAAGAAGGAAAAAAGTAAGGAAGGAAGGGAAGGAGTAAGGAAGGAAAGAGTTTGCTACATGGCCAACACTGTGCTGAGCACTAACTAGGGAAGATAACAAAGATTGTTTGTCCTTCATTTTCAAAGAGGACCATGACATCAGGAAGTGATACTATAACATGCAAGTGAATTGGATTTAAGTGAGGGAGGGCTGTGCAAAGTCACCAGCCTCACTTTCTCCTCCAAGCTATCTGGGTTCAGTGGTGAAATGTGGATCAGGATGACTGGAGATGGCCCTGGATGCAGTGGGAAACTTTGGCCTTTTAAAGCTAAGGTCTTGAACAGGTCTCAGGTTGCCTGAGGCAATGCCCATTCAGTGATTAAGTCTAGGTAAGAATTGAGGTAGAGAATGGTCTCTATACCCAGTTAAAAAAAAATCAATCTGGGAGGGAAAGACCCTTAGAGTTTCTGGTGAAAAAAGAAATAATTGCTATTTACATTCATTCTGAGTCAATCAGGGCCCAAACAATGACCAAGTAGGGTTTGACCTGGGACCTATTGTTGGTTAGTCACTGATAGCCAGAGTGATTTAGGTTTAAGGCATGGTCCTTAAGAAAAAAAGTTTTCAGGGATCAAAATTTGCATTCCTTTTGGCAGAGTACTGGCAGATGTTATTATTATATCCTTTGTGGAAGAAAAGAAGGAAGGAAGGAAGGAAGGAAGGAAGGAAGGAAGGAAGGAAGAAAGGAAGGAAGGAAGAGAAAAGAAAGAAAAAAAGTTTTCCAGCCTTTGCTTAAAGACATTGAGGAGGAACCCAATACCTCCATAAGCAATAATGCTCTGGGTTTGGAATAAGCTTGAATAATTTGATTTGGAGCTCTTGAAAATAGGATCCGACTGTAGGAAGGAAGGAGGTCATGATCTTCCTCTTGCTTCCCACCCACCAGATTTTGTTGAATTTGTGTCCACTTAAGGAAAAATGCTTTAGGAGTTACAGCAATCTGAAAGTGGAGTAGGCTACTTATGGAGTATATAAGTTTAAAAGTGAAATAGTGCATGTCCTTAAGAGGCACATTCTAATCGGGAGAGACAACATGTGTAGGGGAATGGTGGTCTTAGAAGGGAATTATTGTCTGAGAAGTCACAAAAATAGTCAGTTGATTATCGAACACTGACTTGTCCTTTCCAGAAGCAAAGGACCTGATTTTATTACAGTTTTCAAAGAAAGAGGTAGAAAAGAGGTGTGTAGGAAGGAAAGGGTACCTGAGAAGCAGGCAGGACAGAAAATGGAGGGGGTAAAGATGAGGCCACAAGGTCCTACAAAGTACAGAGCTGAATGGCTTAGCTATTTCCAGTCATGGCCTCTGCTGGTCAAGTTTGGATGGGGTGAAACAACAGCAGCAGAAGCAGGGGGGAGAAACCAGGAACATCAAGTCAGATAATACTCATTTTTCTACTTCTCTTTCTGGGAAATAAGACTGAGAAAAATCATGTTTGAAAAGTGTTTTGTGTTGGTGAGAGTAGACCATAAGATGGATAGGTAATAGCTAACATTTATAGTACTTTAAAATTTACAAAGTGAGGGGGCAGCTAGGTGGCGCAGTGAATAGAGCACCGGCCCAGAGTCAGGAGGACCTGGGTTCGGATCAGGCCTCAGACACTTAACACAAAAAAGAGCCGTGTGACCTTGGGCAAGTCACTTATCCCCAACTGCCCTACAAAAAGCAAAAAAAAAAAAAAAGATTTACCAAGTGCATCTCTTGTGAACCTCACAACAATCCTGTAAGAAAGGTACTATCATAATCCCCATTTTACAAAGAGAAAACTAACATGCATATAACTTGTACATACATGGTAGTTTGCATGTTGCTCCTCCCCTTCAGAATGTGATTTCCATAAGGTAAGAGGCCATGTTTTTTACCACAGTGCCTGACAGATTAATAAATGCAGGTTGCCTGCCTGTCTGACTCATCCAGGGTCATGCAGCTTATAAGTGTCTGGATCAGTCCAAATTCAGGTCTCACTAATATCAAGTCTAATACTGTGTACTACACCACCTGGTATACAAGTTTGCAAGGACACACTCAAGGTCTCTATGACCTTTGGGATAGATTGTGAGGCATGGGAGATCTGGCAAACACCGAGCATAGTGGATTTGCCTCAAAGAAGGCACTGTGCTCCTTGAGCCAAGCGGAAATGTGAGATGCACAAATTTAGAGATATCTCCACTCCAAATGTTCACGTGCACTATTTGTGCCTGACCCGTGGGAGCCTTCAGAGCGCATATCGGTCTGATCAGCCACAGTTGCACACACTGGACCTTGACTTCAACATAGAGATGTCATTTTGCTCCTCTTCGATTATGAAGGACAACAACCAACCAACCAACGCCACCTGGCTGCCTTAGTGGCATTATAATTGCTATGTAGTTTCCTCTGCTAAAGTTCCACTCTGGTGGCTGGCTCACTGGGGCATGGAGGTGACCTGAAGGTTCCTGAAGGCTGTCAGTGGAACTCATCCTCTGCCAAGACCTGATATTCTGGAAAGGGTTTGTATTAGTCTGGTAACAGACGGCATGTCTATTATTTGAAGACCAGCCCAGCCATATTGAAGGGCCTCATCATCAAAAAGTTAATCACTAAATGATTTTTTTTTTACCATATCAACTTATTAAATTTCTTAAGTCATAGAAGGGTCACAATCTATTCCAATTAAGGGAGCAGCCACACTGACTAAAATCCCAGACCCTTAGAGTAGTGGAGCCTAAGTGCTGTATCCTCAGGAAGATTCTGTTTTGCTTTGGTTTCTTTGGACGTCTGCCTGTGGGCTTCCTCTCAACACTCTGGATTTCTATAATAAATCACAGCAGTCGTGGGAGTGAAACCCTGCCTGTGACCTTGTAACCTCACTAAATGAAGGGAACCTAATATTCTAGTCTCTTAATTGTACACCAGGGTAGGGGAAGCTGTTGACAAAAGAGCATGGATGTAATTCTTGTGGCCCTCCCTGAAGGATTGATGACCTAAATTACCCTGTTAACCCAGCTGGACTCCCTCATCATTTGGAATCAATAATCCAGGGATATTTCTCTCTAGGTTATCCCTTCAGATCTGTCCAGAGAGCACCATAGATAGATTTCCAATTACTTTGGCTTTCCATTTTTGACCCCTACTACTAGATACAAAAAAAAGGAAAGAAAAAAAGAAAAGAAAGGAGGTTTACTGTTACAGGTTTAGTTCCATGGAGAAACTTTGAGTGGTGAAATTTGGACTAATGTACCTTATTTTAAAAGTATCAAAGCATAATCTAGTTTGTCACTCTGGTCCAGACTAGAACACTGTGCATAGATATGTCTATATGCCTTGTGTATTTGACAAGAAGAACACAGATCATTGATCACCTGGAAGCAATTTCAGATGTCATTTAATCCAATTCTCTTAATCTTTATTTATTATTTTTTTAAAAGCAATTGGGGGTAACTTGCTCAAGGTTACACGGCCAGTTATTTCTGGGTATGGTGCTAAGTATCTGAGCCCAGATTCGATCCCCAGGTCATCCCTACACTGGGGCCGGTGCTCTTACTCGCTGTGCTACCTGGCTGCCCCCAATTCTCTTAATCTTTAGATGAGGAAACTGAGGCCCAGGGAAGTTAAAGGACTTACCGAAGGTGACCTAGATGGTACCCTCCAGAGCTGAGGTTGGAGCCAGCCTATATCTTCAGAGTGAGAGCTCATTCTACTGCACTGTGCTGTTTCCTTTAAGAATCAAACCAGCTTGGGTGGGGGAGTTGGAGGAGGTGGGGGAGGTAGTAATTCCACAAATGCACAGAGGAGGGGAGGGAAAAAGGAACAAAATAATCGCAGAGAGGGTGGATCCACAGTAAAATACTCCAGCACTTTTGCCCTTCATTTGGGATTCTAGAGGTTTTTAAAGGAAATTCCATCCCTGAGTTTCAGCTGCAGTTTTCCTTGCCTCAGCAGTGTTGACCCTGAAGTCTCCTGAACCAAGTTTAAGTTTCTTTCTTAAGAACACAGAATAGGGTTTTGGCATTTAACTAAGAATCCTGGTGTCCAGGGCAGGAATCATGAGGATCTTTCTTAAGCAGTCTGTATGCCTGCCCTTCAGGGCATCTCAGGGCAGTGCTCAATTTCCTTCCTCTTAGAGGTAGAGAAGAATTTCTGACATCATCTAGTCCTTCATATTATAGATAAGTCTGTTAAGGCACAGAGGCATTAAACAACATGTCCTAGGTGCCAGGGCTAGAATGCAAGTCTCTTCCTATAATTTTTATTTGGAACTCTTTTCAGTAAATAATACCACCTGTAGAGCAAGAGTTCTTAACCTGGGGCGTATGAACTTTTAAAAAATTTTGACAACTGAGTTTCAATATATTATTAGTTTCCTTTGCAATCCTACACATTTTATTTTAATCATTTAAGAACTTTATTCTGAGAAGAGGTCCTCAGGCTTCATCAGACTCCTGAAAGGATTACACATAAAAGATCTACAGGTAGCCCCATGTGAACTCATATATAGAAAGCTAATTAGGAAATGAGGGACATAGAAGTTATTGAACATCCTTTATTGAATTGAGCCTTAGAGGCTACCTAGTCTTATTCTTTCATTTTACAGATGAGGAAACTGAGGCACAGAGAACCCAAGTGATTTGCCCAAATCATAAAGATAATTCCTGGAAGAGCTGGCATTCAAACCCAGGTCCTCCAACTCCAAATCTAGGACTTTTTACAGTAATGGCATAATTTTTAGGAGTAAAGAGGGCACCCATAGATTCATAAGTTTTCAAGCTAGAAGGAACAGTGCAGATGAGGAAACCAAAGCCCTGAGTCATCCCTGAGACTTATTCCATTTTCAAGTAGAAATTTCAGGTTCAGATAAACTTAAAACAAACCTAATCTTAAACTCAGGTCTCACTAAGAAATTGGTTTGAGGAATGTGACTTCAGAGGGAAAAGCAGGGTGCGAGGAACCAACGCGAGTGATGGGGATAAAAAAAAGAACCAAGTGAGCTTCTTCAAATACCCTCTCAGGTATGGCGTTGTGGATTCAAAGTTCCCCAGAATTAACTTTTTCTCCCTTTTTTTCCCAAGTTCAACCTTTTAAAGTATAAATCCAGATCAAATGTTTCTGATTCACTGGAGTTGAACTCATCAAGATGTTGTTTCCTTGGAGCTTTTTCAAGTTATGGGTGATGTATGGATTGATCATCCAAACATTTGTTGTGGGCCTTTGCTTCTCCTTGCCTTTGTCTTAGAAATGACTGTTATATTTTCCCCAGGATCATGTTCCCAAGCTCAAAGACAAGGAATCAGGAAAGCCCCTCTGTAGGGGGTGCCTCTTCAGCCTAGTCTTGAATGGATTCCATGGGACAGTCCTTAAAATACTTCAAGACAGTTCACCTGGACTCCCAAAGTCTTCTTTTTTAGGCTAAGCATTTCTTGTTTGTTTAAATGATCTTCATAGAGCATGGTTTCAAGTCCCCTCACCATTCTGTTTACCATCTTCTGGAAGCTCTCTGGTTTGTCAAGGTCCTTCATAAAATGTGGTACCCAGAATGGAAAACAGTATTCCAGGTCTACTCCATGTAGAGTTCCCTCCTCTGGACACTGCCTCTCAGAACATCCCCCACATCCCATGTCCATTTTAGCTAATGACATAGGATCACAGATTTAGGGCTGGAAAGACCTCAGTGGACATCTGGTCCAACTTACCACTTTGCAGATAAGAAAAATGAAGCCCAGAGAAGGGAGGTAAATTGCCCAGTGTTACATAGGTAGTAAGTATCAGAAGGAAGCTTTGAATTGATTCTTGGGTCACATTAAGAGGCAATGTGGTGCAGTGGCAAAAATACTGAATTTGGAACCAGTGGAGTTGGGTTCAAATACTGTCATCTTTGACTTCTGTAATGTTAGGAAAATCTTTTAACCTTCCTGGGCCAGTTTCTTCATCTGACAAAATGAAACATTTTGACCAGATAACCTCTAGGGTCACTTTCAGTTCTAAATCTGATTCTATGATTCAAAAAGAACTGCAGCTTTTAGAAATAAAGAGGTAATAATCATGCTACAGCTAGGTGGTGCAGTAGATAAGAGTGCAGAGTCTGGATCAGGAAGACTTATCTTCCTGAGTTCAAATCTGGCCTCAGATACTAGCCATGTGATGCTGGACAAGTCACTTAATCCTGTTTGCCTCAGTTTCCTCATCTGTAAAATGAACTGGAGAAGGAAATGACAAACCGTCCCAGTATCTTTGCCAAGAAAACCTCAAATGGGGTCACAAAGAGTCAGACATGACTGAAAAACAGTTAAACAACAACAATGCTCTCTACTGGTCAGACCATATATGGAGCATTATGGTCATTCTTAGATGCTACATTTTAACAACAACCGCAAGATCATTGAGAGAATTGATGGTTTTTTTGCTTAACACATTAACTGGCACATAGTAGGTGCTTGATAAATGCTTGTCGACTTAGTAAATTGGAAAGGGTCCCAAGGAAGAAAACCAAGATGGTGAAGGACCTTGAGTTCATATCATAGGATGTTCATTTGGAAGAAAGACTAACATTTAACCTAAAGAATAAAGGACTCGGTTGAGACACAATAGCTGTCTTCAAGTATTTAAAAATTTGCCACATGCCAGATTAGATTTGTTCTATTTCACCCCAAACGACAGGACCTGGAGCAATGAATGGAAATTACAGAGATGAATTTAAGTGTGACGTAGAGAAAATTTTCTTTAGCACTTTGCAAAAGAGGAATAGGCTTCTCTGTACTTAATGAGTTCCTGAAGGTCTTCAGATAATGGTTTTGTGACCATTTGCCACATTCGTTGTAGGAAGTATTTTTTTTTCCAGGTATGAGTTGGACTAGGTGGCCAGTGAGTGCTTTCCGACTCTGAAATTCTGTGATTCTAGGAATCTACTGGATTTTTCTTTTCTTTTTTGTCTTTCTCCCTGTTTTCAATGTTCTTTTAAGAATTTTTGTGAAGCCTCACAGAGCTAGGATTTCCTTCTGGCATGGTTCAATATGAAGATTCTAAGTTTAGGAACATGAGACAGTACACAAATTGTAAGCAGATAGCTAATAATTCCTATAAGAAATCTGGGCTATCCAAGAGGGTTTGAATAATAATAATACCCATTTATATGGTGTTTTAAAGCTCCTGCCTGAGAATGAGGGAGTACAAGTATTATTATTTCCATTTTACAGAAGAAGAAAGGCTTAGAGATGTTCAATGGCTTGCCCATGGGCAGAATAATTGTCAGAAAGGGTTCAGAAACAGGTCTCCTGACTCACCATACAGCCCTTTTCCTACTATCACTGTCACTTTTTTTTTCCACCGTCACTCTTGTAAAATGAAATTATAAGTTACACATTGATCAGCTCTTTGAACAGATGGGACATCTGGTAAGAAATCTGCCCTCCCATTGTAGTGCATATATGTATTTTATAATTTACATGGTCAAATCTTACTTATCTACATGTGGCTTATTTACTTAGATAATCAATGGCGCATTTTAAATTTCAGAATGGTTTCTCCTTGCTACTGCCCTGGCTCACTGTCCCCTGTTGTCAATCAATGTGAAGTTAGAGAATGAAAACTAATTTTAATATTAAGCAAAAATGTAACTCTAGGATGTATGCCAAAACCAAGTATAAATAACTTCTGCATTATACATGGTATTTGGGTTGTTAGTTTGACTGCCCCCTTCATTATGGCAAAACTCTATAATCCACTCCCAACCACCCATACATGTGTATCTAAACTTACCATCTAACTGGGGCAAGGGCCATCATGGTATAAACAAGAGGTTTTTTTGGATATTTTGATGTTTGTCTTTATTAAGGGTTGTTTGATAGGCACAGGAAGGGTCAAGGATAGATATCCAGGATATGACAGCTGAGTAGGCGAGTTGGGGAGCAAGGGAGGGTGGAAATAATTCTTAAAAAAAGAAACAGGAAGCTCTTAAGGGAAACTGGAGGTCAGAAAGCAGGATGATTTGATCAATGGTGGAAAGGTTTCAAGGATAGTAAAAAAAAAAATGGCGTGTACATTCTCTGACCAGAGCAAACAGCCTGAGAAACAGGAAGCAGCCACTGTAATGAATTTGTCTAGCTAGGCATAAAGGGAAAGAAAAAGTGATTAGATTGGGGGAGATTTCTCTCAGTGGCAGATTAGGAAAGCATCTTCCATAGCTTGGGGGGGGGTGTCTTAGGGGTGGTCTTAGATGTCATCTAACCAGAACTTAAATATGAGATTATAGAAAAACAAAGTCCAAAAGGAGTTTACTTTCTCAGAAACCAGAGAAGCTAGGAGACAGAGGGCTCAAGTTTGGACTAGGGGTAGAGGTAGTGATAGAACTTGAAAGTGAAGCAGAAAGATGGATGTAAACAAATGACTGCTGTGTGAAACTAAATCCAACTGTTCTCAAGGAATTATCTCTGTGCCTGCAAAGATACTTGCTCCACTGAGATTTCCTCACATCCTAATAAAAGGAGCTTAGCACTCTAAACAATTGTCCGAATGTGTGGTGTGTGGATGACCCCTTAGAGAGTAGGGATGTTGAAGGGGAGATCACAGAATTTTAGGATTGGGAGGAAGGCAGCAGTTCAAATGCTACAGTCTTTAAAGAAGGGGTTCTTAATGTTTTTGTTTTTATTTTTGGTCATGGATCTTTTTGGTGGTCAAGTAAAGCCTACTGACTCCTGTAGTTTGTCAACTCCCAAACTAGACTTAAGAAATTGATGAAAAAAATGTTAATAATGAAGACTAAATTTAAAAATGTGTTGTACTAACGTTTTTTTCTTGGAGAGCCAGTTGTTAAACATTTTATCAGCATACCATTGCTTTCAGTCAAATAATAGCTAGAATACTAGGAAATGGAATTCAAAGCTCAGCTGTGACCAACCCTGTAGACCCCCACAAAAATGATCTCCAAATGCTTGGAGGAAGGCACTCCAAGGAGGATTGCTGTGGGCAGCACAGGAAGAAGAGATTTCTGTAACCGTATACATCTGACATTAATAACACAGAAATTTCACTTTGCCACGTTACAGTTTCTTTTGCTCTGTTTTTCATTTTTGGCATTGACGTTCCCTTCATACATTATAGAAAAGCCTTTCCAAACAACTTCGCTGCTTTGTCTAATTAGAAAGAATGAACTCATTGAGCACAGAAAAAAATGCAGGAGCTGTTTACTGACACTTCAAGGGAAATCAAAGGGTAAATTCATTTAGAGCAATAAAAAGCAATGGATTAATGTGCTAGGGCAGGGCAGAGAGGAGCTGGCCTTTGCTAAATGGAGTTTTTTTTTTTTCACTGAAGGTGAGAGAGGGAGAAAAGTGTTTTAATAGCTTTCATTAGGTTAAAAGATTTAGGGTTGAAAGGACTCATAGAGACCACCTAGTCTGACTTCCTTCATTTGACATAGAAGAGGAAACTGAGGCTAAGAGAGATAAGGGTAAGGTAAAACTTGAGAAAGTGGCAAAGTCAAGGCTTGATTTCAGGTCCTCTGACTCTCAATCCAGCCCTTCTTCCATGATACTGTCCCACTTTCAAAAGGTTAAAAGAAACATCTCATTAACAGCATGCAATTGCACAAAAAGTTTCAATGCCACCTGATTTCTGAACATTAGAATCACAAAATGTTAGAGCTGGAAGAGGCCTTTGAAGCTGTTTCATTTAACTCCTTTGTTTCACATATGAGGAGAAAGAGGTCCAGAGTTGCCCAAGGTAAGACCAATACTAGTAAGATTAAGAACCAGAAGCCTAGCACAGGACCTCTACCTCTGAAACCAGTGATGTTTCTGTCGATCCTTGCTTGTCTAAGGACCGTGAAATTGGTCAGAAGAAATGAGGTTAGTCTAACATGACATTCTTGGGGAACTTAAAGAAATATTAGCTAGTGATTGCATAGTGCAATTTATATAGGTGCACATTTATATAGATCCACACCCATTAGCATGCTGATAGTTGTCATTTTCATGTTCAGAATCATTACCTAGGGCTGATTAATAAAGGGTGTTCCTTGAAGTTCCCTTGACTGCAATGTTAGTTTTTTAGCTGCACAGAAACCACTTAGATCTATTTAGCAACCAGGTAGTAACCATAACCTGGGCGAGCTTCTGCCTGGACCAGCCCCACCTTATTCATCCCTGTCCTTACTCCTTGGCAGCGGCTTGATTCTCCCTACTCTCTGGCCTTGAAGTTTCTCTGGGATCCACCATCCCTTTACCTGAATCAGGCTCATATTTCTACGTCATGCCGCTTGTCCTAGGTACAGATTGTTAGTACTCTTACTCTTCTGGATCAGAGGGAAATGATTGTTCAGTCAAATGTTGGATGGTTTTGGAAAGGTTCAACAGAGGGTGGAAGGTGGTGCTTGCAAGTCACAGAAAGACCTATTTGATAATTTTCAATTGGGGCAATGGTAAGGGAGAATTAATTAATTTATTTATTCTATTTTGTGCTGTGAAACCTTAAGTAAATTAGTGAGACCTTGGGTAAACTAACAGGCCAATTTGATAACCAATTTGATAAAATGAGGTCCTCTTATCCCTCTTAATTCTTAGGAATATTATATTGTTTTAAACAATGTAGAAAAAATTTTTTAAGTTTCTAGGAAGAAAGATTGTGTATAGTGATCTTATTATTAATCTTAATTAATTATTAATCATAATTATTAATCTTAAGGGTGACTTGTTAAGATTAATAAGATATTCCTATTATATTCTAAAATCATCTTTTTCTGTGTCTTCAGTAGGATTAGAATGGACATCTTTATACTGTCAAATTAATTTTTAACTATTATCTACTTTCCCCCTCAATGATAGTCCTTTGCATTAGGTAGGTGTTTTCATTTTTGAAAAAGAGAAAATAAAGGCACAGTGTCTTATCCAAAATCATGAAAGGATAAATCCAAGCCTGGAATTACATGTGTCTAGTTCCTGAGTGCAAGGTATAAGAAGCAGCTATGTTTAATAAGATAGGACTGGAAGAAAGAGATCCCTAGCTCTGTTTTCACTAACATTCTGATATTTGAAAGTTAATCGCATTGTGAAGAATATTCTATCCCTGAATGCTTACCTTAAGCATCATTTGTTAAAGTGGGCTCTGAACCAGAATAAACAGCATGACTTTAAATACATAAAACTAGCCTAATCTTCACGTATCATTCACCATATTTTATGGAAGTCTTGTAGGTAATACTTGCTAAGTCCCTCTACTTAAGCCTCATTGATGGAAAATTATAGTCCCATATTTAATCATTAGATGCTAGTTTCTTTGGGAGAGTTTTTAATTTCATGAGAATTCACTCCCCTTCATCCCACCTACATACATTGATGTCAGTAAATCAAGTTGTTAATGAATCTGCTATGAAGTTAGTGATTCAGAGATATTTCCTCCCCAGTCTAGATATGGACCCTTCCCTTCCTGTCTCCCCACGTCATGAACTGGAAACTTAGACATGAAATTCCATTTGCTACACATAATGGAAACAGTATGTGCATATTTATACAACTCTGCAACCTAGGTTTCCCTAGGTTCTAATTAGAATTCTCACCATTATTCAGATATTCTATCAGGTTGGTGTTTTCCTTATTTAGTTGCCCCCAAACTGAGGGTGTTCAGATTTTTATTTTAACTCTATTAAGGTTAGACCCTTTTAGGTTCTAGCTTGGGACCTGGCTGAGACTTTAGACTGAGTCACTCTTAAAACATTTGGATAATCTAGCTTTCTTTTTATTTTGACTGGTGAAGAGATTTAAGAATGAAGATTGCTTTCTTCTCTCATGCTTATTCATTCAATAAAGGCACCATCTATGCCTTCATCTAAGTCATTAATAAAATCAGAGAGCTAAGGACAGAGCCTGTAGCACCTGGAGATCTCCATCTAAGCCTCACCAATTTATCAATCGACTTTCTTTATTAGTGGTCAGCCAACTCTTTCTGAAGGAACCGTGGGTAAGAGTGCTGGCCTTGGAGTCAAGAACAGATGAGTTCATGTCCTATTTCAGATACATAGCAGCTATATGACCCAGTATAAATCACTTAACTGCTAAATCTCAGTTTCTTTATATGCAAAATGGGGATAATACAAGCACCTAACTGACTGGATTATTGTGAAGATTAAATGAGGTAATTTATGTATAATGCTTTGCAAACCTTAAAGTGTTATATAAATGCTATTATTATTATTAACTCATTTAACTGTATTCTCATACAGTCTATGTCAATTCATCTTGCCTGGAATATTCTCCCTCCATATTCAGATTAGCTAGATTACCTATTTCAATCCTTTTCCTTCAAGGCTGAGGTCACTGGTAATTTCCTCCAGAAGGCCTGATCTGATGGCCCCCAGTAGTAAGTATTTTCTCCCATCTAGAATGTCTCAGACACTCCATCTGGACCTCTCCTCGGTCCTTAGCATAATATAAATTGCACAATTCTATTTTTGTGTTTTTCTTACCCCCGTTCCTAGATCACAAGCTTTTTCAGGACAAGGAATATATCTTATTTTATCTTTTAATCCTTAACACCTAATATAGCACTTTGAATACAGAAAGTGCTCAAAAAATGTTTGCTGAAATTAATTGAAATAAAGGACTGGATTAGATTTTCCACTCAGAATCTTATGATTCTATTATTTAAAGAGAATTTATTTACTGCTTTGCTGAAATCCAGATGGAATTCTCCTGATCTAGCAATCTAATAGTTCTGTTTAAAAAAAAAGAAAAGAAAAAAAATGAGGTTAGTCTAGACATTCTTGGTGAACTTAAAGGATATTAGCTAGTAATTGCATAGTGCTTTAACAGGCCACATTTTTATAGCACTCTTTTTTTTGGTCTTTTTTGGAGGGGGGAAGGCAGGACAATTGGAATTAAGTGACTTGCCCAAGGTCACACAGCTAGTAAGTGTTAAATGTCTGAGGCCGATTTTGAACTCAGGTCCTCCTGACTCCAGGGTCAGTGCTCTATTCACTGTGCCACCTAGCTGCCCCAGCACTCTATTTTTCAAAAAACTTTATATACATTGGCTCATTTGATGCTCACAACAACATTGTGAGGTGGATATTATTGTTTTTATCTTTATTTTATAGATGAAGAAATTGAGTCTCAAAGAGCTTAAGTGACTTGACATCGATCACTAATTATATGTATGGGATTATAATTATATACCATACACATTATATATGATGTATGGTACATGCATATATAATTATAGCAATATTATTATTATAATAAGAAGGGATAGGACTAGTATTTGAACCTTCTCACACAGGAATATCCCTTCCTACATACCACCCTTTCCTCTGACTGATCAGTTCCTTCTGGAACCCCCATTTTAAGAAAATTACCCAGGCCACCATGTTTACTGGACTCCATTCTTGACTCTTTGGATTTCTTTTTGCACCAGCAGCCTTCTCACCATGGAAGATTTACCCCTCCAACTTCCTTTTATGAAGTGTCTTTCCATATTAGAACAGGGGACTCAAACTCAAATAGAAAAATGGATCACTAAACTCTACCTAAGCATCCCTGCCAGCTGAATATTGACTTGGAAAACCAGACATTAATGTTATCTGTGTCCTATGGTATTTTTATTAATTTTGTTCAAGATTTCCTAAGTACATTTTGTGGTGGTTTGGACTTCAGGAGTGGTATCAATAACATATTTGACACCTCTGCATTAGAATGTAAGCCCCTTGAGGACAAGATAGGAACTGTCTTTCTTTTTGCTTGTATTTGTATTCTCTGCTCAGAACAGTGGCTGTCAGAGAGTAAAGGCTTAATAAATGAATGTTGACTTATAGGTTCTAAGCTCTTTGTCTTTTCTACTACAACCTCATGGCAGTTACCTCTTGCTTTTTGTAATAATCATTTCATAATTCCTTCTAGAACTTTTCCAGGATTCACTGTCAAGTATGAGTATTGGTTTATAGTTTGAAATAGCCACCCTTTATGAAATTGGGAGGGCATTAACCAGACTCTAGTCTTCCAGTCTCTGTTCCAATTCCATTTAATTTACATTCAGAGAACTAGTGCTGGCAGTTCTGGATTTGGGTTGAGTGATGCCTTATTTAATGACAATTTGCATTTATAGAAAGCTTTAAGATTTGTAAGGTGCTTTCCCCACACAGTCCTGTAAGGTAGGTAGTTAAGTAGGGAGTCAAAACCGGAGAGATTCTATGACATGCTATGTTACCATGTCAACCGGGTGGTGAAGTGGATTGCCCTGTACTTGGAGTCATGAAGATGTGAGTTCACATCCTTCCTCAGACACATGGTAACTGTGTGACCCTGGATATATCATTCAACCTCTCTCTGCCTCAGTTTCCTTAGCCAGAAAGTAGTGATATTGATAGCACCCGCCTCACAGGGTTGTTGTGAGAACCAGATGAGAAAACATATATAAGGGTGTTGCAAATTTTAAAATATTACAGAAAATTTTGCTACAATAGGAGGATCTTTTGAAAAATTGGAGTTGTTTTTCCTGGAGATGGGAAGTCTTAGGGGAGACATGATAGCTGTTTTCAAGTTTGAGGGGTTCTCATGAAGAAGTCTGGCCTTCAGAGGACTAAACTAGAAGCAAAGGGCTGAAACTTCAGAGAAGCAGATTCAGGCTTAGCATAACAGAAAACTTCCTACCAAACAGCTATCCCAAAGGGAATTGACTAACTTGGGAGGCTTTCCCCCTCGTTAGAAGTCTTCAGGCAAAGGATGCTTGGCCAGTTGTTGGAGGTGTTGTAAGAAGGGATTCTTGGTCAGAATGCATTGCATGGCACTCTGGGGTCCCTTCAAGTTTAAAATTCTGTAGTTCTGTGACTTGCCTGCAGTCATACAGCTACTAAATGCCTCAATTACAAAGAAATTGCCCAGTTGAATCAGTGGAAGAAGTTTCCACACAGGGAGTTCCCAAACCCAGGTTTCTTGACTCTGAATCCAGCTCTCTTTCCATTATACAATGCTGCCTCAGGCTTGATATTATAACATCCCATCTCTAGAGATTTTCTCTATTCTCTATTCATATTTTCAAATATACTCTTACCATTCCTTCTAATCCTCTATCCTTCCTAGGGTCATATTCCCCCAAATCCCATGAAGTAATTAACTCATTTTCTTTGTAGGTCTGGTTTGACTTGTAGGCACAGGGGCCATGAATGTAGATTTGACAATGATTTCAAATTGCTTACCCACATGCCATGAATTGAGACACAATGAAAAGTTAATATCATATCAGCTATCATCTCTAATATCATTACCCTCTCAGAGTGCCTAAAATTCCCCATGGCAGATTAACTCCTCTGGGTTAAAATGCTGCCTTTGGAAACTCCTGGTCATATGCAAGAAAAAAGTTACCATCATTGCCTATCGCATTAGCATGGAAGCATGGAGGGGATTAGCCAACTGTCACCTAGTAAGAGAACCCTTGGAGAATGGCCCATAGTATTTCTAAATTTTGTCTGGATGTGGGGTGGAAGGAGGAAGGTTGGTGCAGCAGAGGGTGATATGTGCCTGGAAGGAAAAAACAAGCATTTATTAAATGCCTGCTATGTGCTGGGTACTTATGCATATTATTTTATTTTATTCTCACCACAAGATGCTATTATTACCCCATTTCATAGATCAGGAAATTGAGGCAGACAGGGGCTTCCAGAATCATATAGCAAGTTAGTGAGGTTGGATGCAAACTCATGTATCTGTGACTTCAGGCCCAGCTCTACCCACTGCACCATCTAGCTGTCTCTGAAATAAAGGATCATCAACCATGGATCTTGAGGTGAAAGGGACTTAAGAGGTCATCTAGTCCAATCCCAACTCATTTTACAGATGAGAAAAGTGAGGCCTGGAGAAATCAGGTCACTTGACCAACCTCACCTGACATTGGATCAACAGACAGATTTGAACTCATTTCCTGTGACTTCAGAGCCCATATTTTTCCCATTGTACCACACAGCCTAAAGGCACCCCATAAGGGGGCACAATAGTGCCTAATGAAAACCTAAGCAGTCCCTTCAAAATTCAGAAAGCATTGGAATCTACACCCTCCTCTCGCCTCCCCCAAATGCCTACATTCTAAGATGCAGCCATGAGCAGGTTATAGGAATTTCAGATAAGATCTTCCAGCCTAATGATTTGATCCAGGCTGCTCTTTAAGCCCTTTCCCAGTTCCTGCTTTGTAAATCATTAAACCCTAAGTCTCACAAGAGGGTGGCTTTTGTTTCAGACCAGTCATCTTTGGCCCTGTGGCTGGTTGCAATGTAAATAAACCAGTGTTTTCCGAGGTTGGATTGACATTATGGGGTTGAAAAACCTGTTCTCCAGTTGAGCTTTGGGAAATGATGCTCCAGAGGGAGCATGTAAAGGATCCCTGACTCCCAAGCAGAGACATGAATTTAGATTTAAAAGTTATTTCAGATTCCTGCCAGAAAGCCCTAAGTGAATGATGTAAATTTGGGAAAATATTCTGTTCTAAGACCTATCCAGACCCAAGACTGGGTAGCAGGTGGACTCCTTGGGCTGTCAGGCTATAAGCCTGTTTCATTTCTGAATTCTGATCAACAGCTAATAAAATTCTTATCCATTTATGAGCCCTATCCTATCCCAAGAGATTACCTCCATGATGCAAAGGTTTGTCTTATGCAAAAGCATTGGTGAGAAAGGGGAATGAATGATCTTCATGATCTGTCATTTCATGACTTTGGTTGAGAGAGCATGTCATCAATAAACAGGAACCACGGATAGCTAGTAGGAAGGACAATATGGCGTCAGGTTTGCAGAACCCACTTTCTCTTAGGGGAACCCAATGCATTTGGAGAGAACTCTAAGGGTTAGGAAGTTTTTCCTTATGTTCAAGCCTAAGTCAGCCTCTTTGCAACTTCTACCTACTGCTTAGTAAGTTCCTTGAAAGCAGGGATTTTGATATTTATATTTCATATTATACACCTTTATATTCATATCCCTATCTCCTAGCACAGTGCCTGGAATTTAGTAGGAAATTAATAAATAACTCTTGATTTACCTATTGCCCATAGTTCCTGGGGTCAAGACTCAAATCTAATCCCTCCTCTTTGAAAATCTTCAAATACTTGAAAACCACTATCATGTCCCACACCACTCTGAGATTACTAAATCCTAAATCCTATGGCTCATCCATCATAGGTACTGCTCCATCTAGTATGTATTCTTAGCCTAAATCTGGAAATCAATTCTTTTTGCCACAAGCTTGTTGCATCCCTCTGAACATAAGTTCATAGATGTAGGGCTAAAAGGGACCTGAAAGACCATCTATGTCCAGAGGACACTGCTGCCCAAACAGGCATCATCTCAAGATAAAGCCCAAGAACAAATAGGTAACTAGTACCAGAGATGAGATTCGAATCCAGGTCTTCTGACACCAGAGCCAACTCTCTTTCTGGATCCTCACATTCCTTTTCAATGAATCTTTTTTTGTTTTTTCAAGTACACTCCCATATCATTGTCAAGTAGGAAGCATGGGGGAGTGGGCAGAGAGGCACATTTGTGAGAGGAAGAACAAAGTGATTTTAGCAGATGCACAGTAAAAGCCTATGAGTAAATACTCTAGACCCCATGCATATGGCTGTGATGTGTTGATTTAATACATCCCAGCTGCTGGTGATCATTGAGGAGGAATGAACTTTTTTTTCCCTCTGAGACCAGCATTTCCCTACTTGAAAGAGGGAAACATGGATATCACATCAATGTGAGTGAAGTCTCCTAGTCATTTCCTCTACAAACTAGTATTTCTCTTTCCTCTCTAAGATATCTTGCCAGATTTCTGGTCTCCTCTTCTTTGTCTTGGGAAATCTCTTCCCACACACACAGTGATAGTATTTGGGAGATAGAAGGGACCGTAGAGATAATGTCGTTCAATGCCCTATTGATGGACATGTCCTCAGTACAAGATCCCTGACAAATGGTCATCTAGCTTAAATGCTTAAGAGTGTCGACAAATCTTATGGGGCAGCCCGTTCCATTTGGGGATAGCCATAATTGTTAGGGAGCCATGAAAAGAGATTGGGGTGGTAGGTGCAAGATGATTCCATGAAACTGACCAGAAGTGTGAGTTAAACTCACTTATCAAAGCATTTGGTGAATGAATGAATGAAAGAATAAATGAAAAGCATATATTTAGTACTATGTACTGGGCATTATACTAAGTGCTGTTGTATTCCCAGAGTTAGCTCAGTACCTGACATAGTTAAGTACTTAATAAATGCTAACTGATGATTAATTGATTTGAAATTGATTTATGATCACCTGTCACATCTTCTGCTACCTCATTCTACATTCAAGGGCTTGCTGCTGATTCTTTTCCTTGTAGAAAATGAACAATTTGTGAAATGAATTTTAACTAAAATTCATAGTTTGACTATCCTCCTTGACTAGGTCTAGCAACTTGTCTATGCCTCCATGAATTTCATGTGAATCAGTAGGATCCCTCTTTTCTGTGACTCTGGAGCAAGGATCCATGAGTAGAAGTCACAGGAAGACAGATTTTGATTCGGTATAAGGGACATTGCTTTCCAGAGTTAAAATAACTCTGCCCCTACGGTGAGCAATGTCTTTAGTAAGGAAAGCTCCCAGGCATTCCTAAATCTAGCTTGACGTAACAGAGGATAGGTAGCCCCAAAAGCTTTTAAAACCCACATGATCCATCAATCAAGAAGTATTTATTCAGTGCTTCCAGAGAGCCAGGCATTGTGCCAGGTTCCAGAGAGGTGCAAAAACGAAAGTGGAACAACCCTTGACCTCAGGCAACTTAAATTCCATTAAGAGTAGAGAGTTTGGCTCAATAACACAATATCCCATAAACAGATGTACTAGAGACATTCAAACTGGCAAATACTACAAATCTGGGCTTGCTTTATTGTTTTGTTGATTGTCTTTAGACTTAAGAAAGTGAAGAAAATGTAAAAAATGCAGATTATATTTCAAAGTGTGTTATTATGTATATATATGGGTGTGTGTATATTAAAGAGAGTTGGTTGTTAAACATTTACCAGAACACTTCTGAATATAAGAGACAGGAGTTTCCACAGTTAGGATAAAGATAGGGTAGGCATCGCACCTACTACAAGCCCCCTCCTAGATTAAGTTGAAACTTCAGCTCCCAGTGTTTTAGTTGGAGGGGCAAAATGAGGTAACGAAAAACAAGACATTATATGTTTTAGAGTCACCAAAAGGAACAAAATACAAAGATGAACCCTGGTACCCTATTTGCCTCTCAGAGGTTTCCTAGTCTAGGGATATCTCATTCCAGATGAGCTTAGCAGAAAATCAATAAATCTTTGTTAAATGTAATCTATTCTCATCTCCCCGGGGCTTGTCACTGGGCAGGCCCAGATGCCCATTTCCACAGTTTGTATGTTCCTTGTCTTCAGGTTGAAAACTCATATGTATATATATATATTCCCTATTGAACCCCCTTTTAAAAGGGACAAAGAAGCTAATTCTACTTTGTCTATTTTACTAGTAAACTTAGAGTAACACTTCATTTATCTGAACTTTTGGGAAGGAAATGAAGTTTTGCATGAAGAAATTTCCAGGTGATTAAAACTTCAACTGTTTTTGATGGATTTTTTTTTTCAAATGTAGTATACAATTCTCAGCCTGAGTGAAGGGAGATTGGTATATTAATTGATAAAAAGAACACTGCCTTTGAAGTCAGAGGATGCAACTTCAAATCTTGACTTTGACACATTTTCTATGTAATAGAAAAAGTCATTTAACCTTCTTGGGCCTCAGTTTCCTCACCTGTAAGATGATAGGATTGGATAAGAGATTCTCTAGATGGCCCTTCTGGCTGTGACCCTATATACTTCACTGAATATAATTTATCTTGTTTTTGTTGAATCTGGGTCATAAGAAGCTATGCAGTTATAGCAGATAATCAAAACACTAGAGGAGACTTAAGTTTGAATTCCAGGTCTCTATAATATCTGTATAATCTTGGGCAAGTCTTTTTCCTTTCCCCGAGCTTAAGTTCCCTTGCTGGGTGATCATTCATCCTGAGATGTCATCCGAGATATCTTTGCTTCTGGCTGGAGATAGACCTTAAGAACTCTAAGGTCTCTCTCAGCTCTAGGACTCTAAATTATTATTTTCTTTGAGCTGATAACATGCCAATGAGATAAGGTTAATGGGAAAAATCCTTATCTCTATCACACCACTAAGGAAACTGAAAAATATGACTTATACAAGTTCACACAAATAATGGCCAAGATGATAATCAAACAAAGGTCTTGTCTAGTATCCCTTCAACCATATCACCCTGCTTCCCTTATAATTAGAGAAACCCAGTATATATAAACTTGTTTTTTTCCCTCATCTTTGAATAGTTCACATTATACAGATGTTGTGAAATAATAGGATTATGGATCGTAAGTCAAGAAATAAAAGGGACCTTAGAGGCCATCTTCTTCAATTCCCTAATTGTATAGATGAGGGAAAATGAAGCCCCGGGGAAAGTAAGAGATTTGTCCAAGATCATAAAATGTCAGGACTAGTATTTGAACTCAGATCTTCTGGCCTTCAATCCACTCCACTTTCCACTGTACTTTGATGCCTCAGATAAAAGGCTAAATGCATAGACTTGGTATTCAGTAATGTACACAGGGGCTATAGCTGTTGACTATGGGATCCTTTCTCTTACAAAAAAAAAAAACATTACTTTGTGACTTCCTGGATAGTGTAAAATTTGCTGCCTTGCAATAAAATTAATTAGAGAATCAAAAGTTGAAGCATTCTTTTCCAGAAGCGTTTTCTCACCTTCTAGAAATTCATCTTCATTGTCATTTTCTGTGTCATTTGTCTTGTCAGTAGCTTTTATAAGTTATTTGAATGTATCCTTAGCAAAGTGTGCCAAGGCTATTTCCTTGTCAGCTTTAATCTGTTCTTTATTATGGCTTGTTCTGTTTGGGGTTTTAGGTGAATTTCTCACTTATTCAAGAATTTGTACAAGAATATTTGAAGGTCTCTGAAAAATCTACAATTTGGCATAGTGGCAAGAGTCCTAGATTTGGTGTCAAAGGATCTGGGTTTAAATCTTGTCTCCGTAACATCTATCTGTAACATTGGGCAAGCTTTCTGGGCATCAGTTTCTTTATCTTTAAAATTAGGGAGTTTGGACTAAATGTCCTCTAAGGTCCCTTCCAGCTGTAAATCTGTGATCCTTGTATTTGTACTTTGATCCTGTACCTAAGGAGTGAAAAGCCTGTGATGGGGTCATTCTCCCTAAAGCATTAAATACTTTCTTAGTCAGAATACTTAAACATCCCTTTCTGATTTAGTTTACTTATATGATGTCTTTATCTTATATCCCAATTCAAACAAAACTTACAATTAGACTCCTAGAATATTTACCAATGCAAAACAAAAGAAAGGGACCAAATTTTTGCAAAGTAAAAGAACTTTTGCAAAATCTGTACACTTGTTGTCTGTAAGCACAAAAACAAGGAAGAATCAAGCTTGGCAATAGAAAAAGCTACTTTTTCAGACCGTGAGCTCACTCAGAATGCAATGCATACTATAATCACAAAAGATTTTTTGTTGTCATTTGTTTTGTTTCTTGGTCGTGTCTGACCTTTTGATCATTTGGTTTTGGATCATGAGGAAACTGAAGCAAATAGGTTTAAGTGACTTACTCAGGGTCACACAGCTAGTAAGTGTCTGAAATCAGATTTCAACTAAGAGATAGCTTCATCTAATGAAATAATTTATTCAGTTCAGACCTCAAAATGCTATTACTGTTATTCCCATTTGAGCTTAATAGTATAAAGCTTAAGATTTAGTATTGAGTATAAGATGGATGAAAGATACACACACACACATAATGCACCTATATACAAATATACTTGGTATCCATATGTACTGTATTTAAATATGTTGTAATTATACACAAATTATATTTCTACATCTATCTCTATAAGTCAATAAGTATTTATTAAGAACCTACCATGTGCCAGGCTCTGAGATAAGGGCTAGTGATACAACAATAAAAAAAGCAGATGATAGTGTCTGGCCTTGAGGAGCTCAGAATCTAATGGGAGAGATAGCAAACAAACATATGTAAACAAGCTATCTGCAGGACAAATAGGGAAAATTAACAGAGAGAAGTACCAGAATTGAGAGGAATTAATATAGATGAGAACAGGAATGGCAGTACTAGGGATCTTTATATCTTTTTTTTTTTTTGCCTTTTGGAGGGCAATTGGGGTTAAGTAACTTGCCCAGGGTTACACGGCTAGTTTTGTGTGTGTATGTGTTTGTGTTGTGTCCAAGGCCAGAACCACACTTGGGTCCTCCTGACTCCAGGGCTGGTGCTTTACTCACTGTGCCACCATCTTTATATCATTTTACTGCTTTGGGGGATACATTGGAATGTGCCCCCATATGTAACTAGATGGTATAGTGGATAGAGGAGTTTGTGTCAAACTCCATAGTTTTGGTCAAAACCAAAACTACACTAGTAGTGTAGGAAACTGAAATTGTCTAGCTAACTGGCTGCTCTCAATGTGATTTGTACTGTTTAGCACTTGCAAAATCCTCCAAAAGAACCTTGAAAAGTTGTCTACCCCCCCAATTATATGCCCATAAATTTGACAATCTTAGTTAAACGGATGAATATTTACAAAAAATATAGATTGCCCAAATTAACAGAAAAGGAAGTAAAATACTTAAATAACCCCATCTCAGAAAAAGAAATTGAATAAGCCATCAGTGAACTCCCTAGAAAAAATATCTCCAGGATGAGATGGATTTACAAGTGAATTCTATCAAACATTTAAAGAAAATTTGTCCACCTCTTTTCCTCAATTAGGACTGTGGGCCCCCCTTCCCCCCACCCTGCCCATCTGCCACACAGTAGAGTGAACTTAATTTCCTCCACCATTTCTTCAAAAGTTGATCAAGTACCTGGAGTCATTGGACGGAAAGTATAAATCCAGCATTTTCTTCAATACATCAAGAATCAGTGATTTCTTTAGTGTGGGTAGACCTGTCATGGACACAGAGTGCAACCAACTTAAAATTGATTGAGCTAAACAATTCATGGTATTGGAGAGAATGTGGTAATGGGTCACGTGGAGCTCCACTAGGTTGGTCTTCAGATTATGGTCATTCAATAAGTCTGTGCTCAAAACTTTCCCACTTTGGTAGGATTCACACACCTCTGACATAGACCTGGAGAATCTTGGGTCACTTTCATTGCCATGATGAGGCATCTGGGCAGGACCTTAGTGGAGGATCTAAATACATGCCTGTTGATTCATTAAAATGCTTACGCCATTTTCATCCTTTTAATTTTCAGTACTCAGTACAGTGTCTTACAAACATTTCAATGGTTTATGATATCATTAACATCACACAGTAAGAGGGTATGGCAGCCAAGAAAGCTGTGTGAACTGGTCCAACCATTCTGCAGAACAATTTGGAGCTATATCCAAAAGGCTATCACACTGTGCATGCCCTGTGACCCAGCAATACCATTGCTAGGTTTGTATCAAAGAGACCAAAGAGAAAGGAAAACAATTCATATGTACAAAAATATTTATAGTAACTCATTTTGTGGTGGCAAAGAATTGGTAATGGAGGGATTCCCATCAATTGGGGAATGGCTGAACAAGTTGTGGTTTGTGATTATGATGGAATACTATTATTGTGCTATAAGAAATGAAGAGGCATATGGTTTCAGAAAAATCTGGTAAGACCTATAGGAACTGATCCAGGGTTAAGAGGACAGAACCAGGAGAACATTGTACACACTAGCAGCAATATTATGATGATCAACTATGAAAGATTTAGCTACTCTGATCAGTACAATGATCCAAGATAATTCCAAAGGACTCATGATGAAAAAATATTATCCCCCTCCAAAGAGAAAACCAATGAGTTTTGAATGCAGAGTGAAACATACTTTACCCCCACTTTATTTTTCTCAATTTTTCCCTCAGCATGATTAATATGGAAATATGTTTTACATAATTTCACATGTATAATTGATATCACTACTTGCCTTCTCAATGTCTGGGGAAGGGGCTGAGGGAAGGAGAGAATTTACAACTCAAAATTCTAAAAAGAAATGCCAAAAATAGATAAATAAATACATCAATAAATCTAAAAAAAATCCCTCATAGAGGATCCATATCTAGATGTTTTGGTCACTCTGTAGGTACCAATGGGGGTATGGGATGTTCCAGGAGAACTAGAAGCTTTGGTGTGAGGGCTTTCTGAGCCCTTTTCAGGGCTGCCCATCCACCTTTGGTATCTACCTTTCACTCAATTCTCACTCATGGCTCCAGGAAGCCTTACCATACTCAGTGGCCACATCCAGGTCATCTGTCGCAGCAGACAGGTTAAACCATGTTGAAGGTAACCATTAGGCCTCAAGCCCATCAGTGAGTTAGGGGGATGTCTACCTCAAGCACATGAAGACTTCCTCCAGGAAATGGGTAGATGACAACAATTTGTTCTGATGGCCATGAAGGCAGCTGAAGCAGGTACTGTGGAGCTCTTAAAGCTTAGTCAGACATTGAAGACCCCAAGGTCATGTCCTGCTTTCCAGGCCATCATCAGTCATCTTGATTTTTGTCCTGCCACTGGTCTTAGATGACTCAAGAAGAAACCGTGAGGCTGACTACTTTGTGCAACTCTACCTCACTTAAATCCAATTCACGTGTAAGTTCAGATGTCACGCGTGATGTCACTGGTCCTCTGGAAAATGAATGACAAACAACAACAAGGTACCAACACCATGTCTTGGTTGCCATTCCATTATCTCCAGTTCTGCTTAGCCAGCCCACTGTCTTTTCTAATCATACATTTGTTTGACAATACTTTTTGTGTCATTTTATTCTTACGAGTCATCTTTGGCTTTATGCTGTATCCCAACAGGGTAAGATTTTGGGGGAGGACTAGCCCTGGGGATATGTATAAAAACAAACAAGATACGTCCTGCATCAGGGAGCTTATATTCTTAAAGGGGAGGTGACAACCCATAAAGGCCCTTAATAAATGTCTGTTGAATATGTTATTTGATTTTCTTATGTCTTTTGAGTTATTGGCATGGACTAGGTTAAGCCTGTAAAGCAGGGGTTTCTCAATCTCTTTTGCATCATGGATCTCTTTAGTACTCCAGTGAGGCCTATGGACCTCTTCTCAGAATCATGTTTTTAAATGTACAAGATTAATATAATTCATAAGTGCATAAGATTAATATATATTATATATAATATTAAGGTAAGTGCACAAAGTATTTCAAAGGTAAGTGAAAATAAAGATGTGATTTTTTTCCCCATTCAAATTCACATCCCCCCTGAAATCTGCAATCCTCAGGTTAAAAACCCTGAAACTGAAACATTCATTGATGTCTCCTTTCCTGTCCTCCCTCACCTCCATATCCCTTGTTAACAGAGTCAGCAGTAGGCTGTTCTCCTTTTCTTTTGACTTTCAGGATCCAAGTGCTTTCACTTAAGTCTTAAGACTGAGTGAATTCACACTTCACCCTGGGAGTGTTAGAGACTTCGTGTATTACCTTATCCCAGGATTATTTGCAATTTAAAAGATGAGGTAATGAAAGGAATCTTTCAACAGAGAGGAAAAAAAATTGATTTGTGAAATCTCAAGCAGCAATGGGGGACAAATTTTTTTGGGGGGGTTCCTTGAGAGAACCCTAATGAGTAATGCTGGATACTGGCTTAGATAGGAGGACAACCCAACCTACTGCTACCCCACGACAAAGCTGCATCCCATCCAAACTCTCCCAGTCAAATACATCCCACCATGACAATGAGTGAAGGAAAAGGAATTAGGACAGCAGCCTGGACCCTTCCTTCCTTTCTCCCCATCCATCATCAGGGGCAGTATGTGGGCCAGTTAAAACTGTGTCCACTGTGGAAATATGTCCAGTTCTGGGGAGGATTGGTACTATGATGGTTCGTTGACTGTCAGAATGACAATTTCTATTTCAGAACACTGTCCCAATTTGAAAACATTAAATCCTAATCAACCAAGAACACTGAGTGCTCATTATGTATAAAGAACTCGACTAAGTGCTATTGGAGGCTATAAAAGAAATAAAAGGCAGGATCCCTGCTGAAAAGGAACTATCAATCTTCTTGTTCTGGACAAACTTTATCTGTAATGTCAAATGCCCCAGGGAGGACCTAGGAACTGATCTTGCTGCCAATTTCTTTTTGCTTGTTTTTTCTTTTTCTTTCTAAAATTATACTATATAGACCACATGAAGCTGCAACAAAATGTGCATTGTTTTGTTATTAAGTAGTTTTTAAATCATGTCTAACCCTCTGTGACCCCATTTGGGGTTTTCTTGGCAAAGATACCGAAGCGTTTTGTCATTTCCTTTTTCAGCTCATTTTACAGATGAGAAAACTGAAGCAAACAGGGTTAAGTGACTTGCCCAGGGTCACAAAGCTAGTATGTGTCAGAGGTCATATTTGAACTCAGGTCTTGCTGACTGCAGACCCAGTGCTATATCCATTGAGTCACCTTGCTATCCTCCTTTTATTTATCATGAAGGAAAAAAAGATGAAACTCTGATACAGAGTTTATTAATTCTGTTTCTACAACATTTCTCGCATCCAACTTATACTCTCTGCTTATACAATCACATTCTAGTTCATTACTTCTCACTGAGACAATTATAAAATTTTTTAATTGATCTTTTCACAAAATCAAATAGAGTAATGTGGCTTGATAATCAAGCTATTGGCCAGCTAGGTGGCACAGTGGATAGAGCACTGAGCCTGTAATCAGGAAGACTCACCTTCCTGAGATCAAATCTAGCTTCAGACACTTACTAGCTGTGGGCCCCTGGGCAAGTGACTTCACCCTGTTTGCCTCAGTTTTCTCATCTGTCAAATGAGCTGAAGAAGGCAATGGCAAGTCACTCTAGTATCCTTGCCAAGAAAACCCCAAATGGGGCCATGGAGAGTTGAATGGCAACTGAGCAGCAATAACCACCAAGCTGTTCCTAGCTTGTGACCCCAAAAGTGATGCTGTTCCCAGATCATGACCTTCCTGACATTATTTATCTTTTGGACCCGTAGTCAATATTGGACAGGTGCTTTGAGAGGCTTCAATGAAAAACAGCTTAGAAGTCAGAATCTAAGCTAGTAGAGTTGCATTTTTGAGGGCTTCTTCAGAATTTCACTTGTAACTTAAGCTTTAATATTTGCTAAGTATTTTAAAATTCTTTACTTTAAAGGACTATATTTACTGCCCTTTACTTTGTTATTTCTTCTTCTTTTTTTTTTTTTGCTTTTTGGAGGGGAAAGGTAGGACATTTGGGGTTAAGTGACTTGACTAGTTTTGTGTTAAATGTTTGAGGCTGGATTTGAATTCAGGTCTTCTTGACTCCAGGGCCAGTGCTCTATTCACTGTGCCACCTAGCCTCCCCAATTGTTATTCTTCTTTATCCTGTATATAGCCTGTCCATACACAGTTGTTTGCATGTTATCTCCTTCATTTGATTGTGAGCTCCTTAAGGGAAGGGGCTGTCTTTTGCCTTTTTTTGGATTCCTATGGCTTAGCTCAGTGCCTGACACATAGTAGGAGCTTAATAAATATTTATTTTTTATTATTAGGTAGCTAGGCAGCATCTAATAATTAAGTAGATAGGGTCCTGGACCTGGAGTCAGGAAGACCTGAGTTGAAATCTGGCCTCAGACACTTACTGGTTGTGTAACTCTGGGCAAGTCGCTTAACAGTGATTTGATTAATTTTTCTCAACTGTAAAATGGGGGATAATAGTGCCAACCGCCCAGGGTTGTGGTGAGGATCAAATGAGATAATATTTGTTAATGCACTTGGCCCAGTGCCTGGAACATAGTAGGTGCTTAATAAATCCTTATTTCCTTCATTCCTTTGTTGGCAGACTAACACAAAAAGGTGTGAGATTTGACTGTGGAATAGTGAAACCAATTCTATAAAATGCATCTTATCCCTTTGGATTTACATCTTTATATTGAGCATTTGGCTTTGTAGCAGTCTTGGGACATAAGGAAACTTGCTTTGGGGGGAAAAAACATGTGCACAGATATATAACATAACAATATGTAATTACTATATAAGTAATATGAGTAAATAATACAATATATTACATATCATGTAATATATACTATAGTATAAGTAAATATGATCATGATATGATTATAGCTACCTTCTAATGTGACATATAACTACCATATAATGTGATATATATCATATATCACATATATATGTGATAGATATCATATACATATATCATGCATCGCATATGTCATATAATATATACTATAAGTGAATACTATATAAGTAGTATAAATTAATATCATATATGTTATAATATAAGTAAATACTATAACTTAATCTATCATATAAGTAAATGCTATTTAAGTGATATAAGTTAATATATCATAGAATATATACTATAAGTAAATACTATATGAGTTATATTAATTAACATATATGATATATAGTATAAGTAATAATATAATAATAAAAGGGAATGAAGCTTTAGCAACTAAAGGGGATCAGGACAGACTTCCTCTAAGAAGCAGCAGTTGAGCGGAGCTGGGAAGGAAGCTAGGAATTCTTCAAAGAGGAAATGCATTCCAGGCCCGGGAGAAAGAGCCTTTGCAGAGAAACATAAGTCTGAGTTGGAATTTCATGGAAGGAGGGACACAAGCAGAGGCCAGTTTGGCTGGAATGGAGGAAGTGAGAAGGGGAATCATGTTCAATAAGCTTGGAAAGGCAGATTAGAGCCAGATTGTAAAGGGTTTTAAATGTTGAAAGAAAGCATTTGTATGTGATGTGGGAGTCCAGTGGGAGCTGGTAGAGCCTCAGGAGCAGAGGAAGGGCATGGTTAGAGATGTGCTTTAAAAGGAGTATTTCTTAGGCAGCTGGGCAGAGGATGGATTGAGGAGGGAAGAAACTGCAGGCAGTGACATAAATCGTTGTTCAGTTGTTTTCAGTTTCATCTGGCTCTGTGTGACCCCTTTTTGGGGTTTTCTTGGGAAAGATATTGAACTAGTTTGTCATTTCCTTCTCCAACTCATTTTACAGATGAGGAAATGGAGGCAAACAGGGTTAAGTGACTTGCCCAGGATCACATAGCTAGTAAGTGTCTGAAGCTAGATTTGAACTCAGGAAGATGTCTTCCAGACTCCAGGCCTGGTAATCTATAAACTCCACCCTAGTTGTCACAGTGATATAAATTAGAAAGCTGTTATGAGTCTAGGTGATAAAATCTGACCTTGGAGATAGTTGTAGGAATGGAGACCGATATGGGAGTATGGGAGTATGGGAGATAAATTGTAATAGTAGAATTGATAAGTCTTGGAAACTGATTGTATGCTCTAGGTGAGGTAGAGTTGGGGTTGACTCCAAGGGGCAAACCTGGTTGACTAGAAGAATGATGGTTCTCCTAAGAGGAAAAAGGAAGTTAGGAGTAGAGAAGGTTTTAGGAGAAAATAATAAACTACCCCCTCTTTTCCACATAATGTTTCCCCTGGTGGGTATTTAATATAAGGTAGCTCGGTGGCACAGAGATATAACACTGGACCTGGAATCAGGAAGAACCAAGTTCAGATCAGGACTTGGACACTTACCAGATGTGTAACCTTGGACAACTCACCTGGCTTCTCTCTGCCTCAGTTTCCTCACGTGTAAAATGGGGTTAATAATAGCACTTACTTCCCAGGATTTCAAGGATCAAATGAGATAATATTTGTAAATCACTTTGCAAACCTTAAAGCTGCATATAAATGCTAGCTGTCATTATTGCCACTGAACATTTATTGAGTTATTTGCCTGACACTATTTTTAACTTGTCTTTTTTCTTTGCTAAAAGAAAATACTAAATGATTTGTTATCCCAAGCTGCAGCTGTGACCTTCTAAGGTTTGATAAGAACAGGAGAGGTGAGAATTGTTTTCATTCTCTCCAATTAGCTAATTGTAAATCCTTAACCCCTCTTGACGCCTTTGTGGAGGCACCTACCAAGAGGTGCCCTTAATAGCTCTGCCACAGGGGAGAGTCAGCTGGGATTCAGTAATGTCCAATGCTGTTAGAGCAGTAGCACAAAATCATTTCCTATTTTCACACTCCTTTTAGTGGGAATTAAAAAAACCCAAAACAACCAAAGGACAGAGGCCAGGGAACATAAGTGTAGTGCTTGGAAAAAGTCAGCACCCCGAACTTCAGAGTATACAGACAGAAGTTACAAGAAGGCAGAGAAACATTTCAAGCAGACAGGCCTCTAACTGTTCAACCATTACATCCATACCTAGTCAGTTACCAGAGAGGGAAGCATCAACATCTGGGTTTTTCAAAGCTGGGGGCTCAACGGTTGCCCAGAGTCTTGTCTGGTCAAATCACACAACTCTTCTCAAAGTGAGCCCCAAAACAAAGTCTCATATCAGTGTTTATATAGCCTTTTCCTGGCTCAGAGAATGACCTCTTGACCCCACTGCCCAATCACAAAGTATCTCCTGAAAAACAAGCCTACCACCACAGGTGCACTGAAGCCTACCAAATGGTCTAGGGGCAAAGAAGATCTTAAATTTCCATTCCATTCCTATAACACTCCTCCTCTCCTCCAAAAAGGGGCAGCTAGGTGGCACAGTGAACAGAGCACCAGCCCTGGAATCAGGAGGACCTGAGTTCACATGTGACCTCAGACACTTGACACTTACTAGCTGTGTGATCTTGGGCAAGTCACTTAACCCCAATTGCCTTGCCTTCCCCCCTCCAAAAAACAGAATATTCAAGCTCTCCTCTGACACATACTAGCTGTGTGTTCTGGACAAGTCACCTATCCTTTAGTACCACAGGTCAATAAATTGCAGGTGCCAGCCTGCATTGGTAGAGGTGGTTTCCTGTATCAATTAAATCATAGGTCTTATCTCTATCCCTACTGCCATTATGATTTAAATATGAAGATATGGATCAGACACTAATAAAAAAAGCAACAGGAGAGGCTGTGGCATCATGGATAGAAAACAGACCCCAGAGTCAGGAATATCTGGGTTCAAGTCCCACCCCTGACACATATTGGCTTTGCAACTCTAGACAACTCACTTAACCTCTCAGTTGCCTCTGATTATTATTATTTTTGCTTTTTGGAGGGCAATTGGGGTTAAGTGACTTGCCCAAGGTCACATGGCTAGTAAGTGTTAAGTGCCTGAGGCCAGATTTGAACTCAGTTCCTCCAGACTCCAGAGCCGGTGCTCTATTCACTGCACCACCTAGCCGCCCCTTGCCTCTGATTCTTTAAGCCTCAAAGGTGAAGAGCAGGTAGCAGTTTATATTGGTAGAGGGAATGTCCACACTGGGAATTCCCTAAACCAATGAAATTGCGAATCTAGTAAAAAAAACAAGAACAAAGCAAACAAATCAATTACAGTAAGGAGTAGAAAGAACCCAATGGAAACTTTTATTTGTAATTGAATTTTGCAATTAAGTTGCAATTGTAATTTATATGAATTGTATGCAAAATATATATATTTATATAAATGCAATTGAAATATGGCACAGTAGAGAGAACACTGGCTCTGGAATCAGATGACCTGGATTTCCTTAATCTCCATGGACCTGAGTTGCATCAAATGTGGAAGGAGGGAACTGGAGGATCTGACCTTCAGTATCTCTTCTAGCTCTAAATCTATGGTCCTGTGAAAATTTCTCAAACACGTGACTTCTGATCTGGATGGATCAATGCTTTCCTCCAAAAACCAGCAACAGAAAGGCTGCCATTTCTCAAAGAAAATCTGGCCCAGTTTCATTTCCCCCTCTTATCTCTGGCAAGATGTTTTTCTCAGAGTTCGATTCCAGATCACAGAACCATGTCACTATGCAGTTCAAATTGGGTGAAAGAAAAATTCAGTGTGGGAACACCTTTCTGAACCACAGATTCTTTGAAGGTGGGCATCTGTGCCCTTCATCAAACATCTTGAATGATAGCTGACTCTGTAGTACATCCAGGCCTTCCTCCCCCACTTCCCTTTCCCACATTTTCAAATAATTGTGACTATCAGGAGAAAGCTGCCAGAAAGGGAAGGTTTTTCTGTCCTGAATCAACATCTGGGACCTAGAGTAGCTGATGAGCTTAAAAAAAAAGTTTGTTCTGGGACCCTTGATGGATTTGAATTAAGATTCTAACACATTCATACAAAACCAAGCTCCTGATCAATTTTTAGCCTTTCTTTCCTTTCCAGGATGGAAAATGCTCAACCTTTTGGGGGATCACATCTGTTTTGGGTCCTAATTACTCTCTGCATATTAAATTCTATATAATGGCTTTAATGCCCCAGGGTTTGCATCTGGGAGAAAATTATCCATTCCATTTTTCTTGGATCCTGAAAATCTTACAAGCCTAGGGACCATCTGCTTACTCATCACAATTTTAGTAGATGACATACCTAAGTTTGCCCAAGGTGACAGTTACTTCCCTTGAGCTTTCAAAAGCCAAAACCCTTCCCTATTTCCCTGGAGACTGCATAGGCCTAGGAGACTGCTGAAAGCTTCAAAATGTGTTTGGCATACTCTTTTCACATACAATGACTTTTTACGTTTTTAATGATTTTTTTTTCCTCCGTAGAATGATTTGAGTATTTAATGCTGGGCTTCATTTAGTCAATTATTGTCCCTGTGACATATTATGATACTTATTATTGCTAATATTTGGAGGAGCGTGCACCTGTTATTTTTATATTCACTGATATATGGAGTTCCAGTAAGTTACCCTCTCTGCCAATGCAGATTATAATCTCAGAAAATTGTCTGTGGCACTGAGAAATTAAGTGGTTTGTGCAGGATCACACAGGCAGTATGTGTCAAAGATGGGGCTTAAATACAGATGATCATAACTCTATGGCCAGTTTTTTATCCACTATGTTACTGTGCCTTTCTACTAATTTCATATAAACAATAATAGTAGTGAGGTAAGCATGGGTGTTTGAATAGAGGGCTGGCCTTGTATTCAGGCTTTGGGGTCAAGTCCTGCCTTTGACACATACTAGCTCTATGATCATGAGCAATGTGAACCTCCTTTCTAAGCCCCAGGTAATTCTCTAAAAGTTTAGGGTGATTGCCTATCTGCTTTGGTGGTGGGGAGTTTCTACTTGGGAATTTTCCTACAGTAGAAAAAACACAGATAGGGAAGAAAAGAAAACAGTAGCAGTAGTCTTACAAATAGAAGATAAGGACTGGATTTGTGATTACCCTGGTGTAGGGATCTCCTTGGTGAGGAAATTCCTTCTAATTGGTAGGCACATATTCTCAGGTAGGTGGCACAATGGATAATACAGTGCCAGGCCTGGAGTCAGGAAGATTCATCTTCCTGAGTTCAAATCTGTTCTCAGATACCTCCTGGCTATGTGACCCTGGGCAAGTCACTTCACCCTGTTTGCCTCAGTTTCCTCATCTGTAAAATGAGCTGGAGAAGGAAATGGCAAACCACTCCAGTATCTCTGCCCCCCCCAAATACCCAAATAGGGTCACAATGAGTTGAACATGTCTTGAAAAAGAACTCAATAGCAATCCCCAATTATAGTCTTAGAGGGTTGCCTATAGCATAAAGAACTTAACTGTTAATTAACAGTCTGTTACCAAGTTAGGACTTGAACCCAGGTCATCCTGCCCATCTACTAACTACTATATCATGCTGCCTCTCAGTCTTACAAATAATTTTTCAGAAATCTTCAGGCTTCAGACATATTTGTCATATAAACTGTACTAGCATTTCTTTCTTTTTCTATTCTGTCACACTTCTTTTGTGGCTTAAAAAGCTAAAAGAATGCAAGTCACTTTGTGCAGCTCCTACAGACTGAGGCCTGTCATCAGCTCAGCATCCCCGGGAAAACAAGTCAAAAGGGAATGTCAGGGAGGAGAGGGGAGGCTGTCTGACTGTATTCTGTCAAAGCCCAGCCTAATTTTGGTAGGCCTTAGGCCCCACATTTTTATAGACTGCCTTTAATTAGTAGTTGCTATGATTGATATGACTGTTCTGTTCCCCCTCTTTGTGTTTTTTTCTTACAGATTTATACTGAAATTGGGATTTGGGACATGTAGGGCAAAGGAGGGCCTAGTCTTAAAGGATTCAGCCTTTCAGGCTCATTCAAGATAATAGTTTACCCAGTGAGCATAAAGCACTCTAATTTAGGGAGATGACTGATTAAGTCAAAGTATTATGAGGTTCCTTCCTTATTAAGTTCCTAAGGTATAATTTATAGACCTTATAAAAGAGAAGATCACATTTATGGAATCTTCCATACATTCCATTCAAGAAATAATAAATTCCCTACTAAGTAAGAAGGATTTTTTCTGGCTCATCTTGGAAATAATTTATTATTAGAAATGTGTTGTTGGCAAAAACAAAAAATACCCTTCCTTTTGTTGTGTAGGCAGCTCTTTAAGGCCTTTCTTTGTATCCCCAGTGCTCAACACAGTGCTGGCACAAAGTAGGTGCTTAATAAATGTTTATTACTAGGTGCCTAGGGGATAAAGCCCTAGATCTGAAGGCAGGAAGATTTGAGTTCATATCTGACTTCAGATGCTTACTAATTGTGTTGTTGCTCTAGGCAAGACAGTTAACTTCTACCTGCCTCTGGTTCCTTAACTGTAAAATGAGGGTAGTAATAATGTTTATCTCCCAGGGTTGTTGTGGGAATTAATGAGATACTCCAAAGTGCTTTCAAACTCTAGAACACCATTTAAATGCTAGCTATTATTATGCCCTCTCCAAGCATGGTCCCTTGTGTAGCAGCAAGTACCCTAACATACCCAGGGTGGCTGTGTACTTTTCTAAAGGAAAACAATTCAAAATGGGTTAACAATCTTGCTTTAATTAAACATATGTCATTTACCTAGTTCAGGAGAAAAAAAGGTCAGCACCCTGAACTTGAGAGAATACAAACAAGTTATAAGCATACAACAAATACAGAGAAACATCAGCAGACAGGCTTCCAACTGTCTGACCATTATATCCATACCTAGTCAGTAACCAGAGAGGGAAGCACCAACATCTGGGTTTTCAAAGCTGGGGGGCTCAATGGCTACCCAGAGTCTCTTCTGGTCAAATCACACAACTCTTCTCAAAGTGAGCCCCAAAAGAAAACATCACATCAGGTTCTTCTGGCTCAGAGAATGTCACAACCCTCTTGACCCACTGCCCAATCACACAGCATCAAGGTGTGGGCATTCCTGAAAAACAAGCCTCCCACCACAAGCTCCATGTGACTACATTCAGCCTATTATGGGGCAGAGTATATTTTCAAATCAAGGAAGGTTCTCAGACTCACTTAAGCCTATCAAAGGGCCTAGGGGCAGGGAAGATCTTAGATTCCCATTCGCATAACACCTTGTAATACAGAAGAAGGAACTTATTGGATTGAACTGGATTTTATTTTTATTTACACTGTACCAAGCAGTCATTCAGCAAGTATTTAATTAAGGGCTTACCATGTGTCAGGCACTATGCAAAGTACTGGGTTTACAAAGAAAGGCAAAAACAGTCCTTGACCTTATGGGGGAGATAACATGCAAATAATTATGTACAAACAAGATATATTCATATATGTGTACATACACACATACACACATGGATATACAGTACAGAGAGAAGGTAATCTCAGAGGGAAGGCATTAGCAATGAGAGGGACTGGAAAAGGCCTCCTGCAGGAGGCAGGGTTTAAGATGAATCTTGAAAGATCTTGAAAGAAAGTAGGAGGAGGAGATGAGGAAGAAGAGCACTCCAGGTACAGGGGAGAAAGGTGCAGAGTTGGGAGATGTGTACAGCAAGAAGACTAGATCACAGAGAAAGTGGAGGGGACTGAGTCTAAGAACACTAGGAAGATAGGCAGGGACCAGTTTGTGAAGGGCTTTAAATCCAAACCAAGGTTTTTATATTTGATCCTGGAGGGAACAAGAAATTCCTCTAAGATGATAGAGGAGGGAGAGCAATGTAATTTGGTAAATTAAAGAACACAGAAGCTTGGCAGCACCAAGGACTCCTTACTTCATTATTTTCAAGTTTGGCCTAGTGTGCCACCAAGTTTCCTATTAACTTAGGATCTCTTGTGGCATGGCAAATTTATTGATGTTTTTGGCCAAATGAAACCTGAACCCTAGAGGATGTGGTTATTTTGAGTACTGGATTACCATGATCAGTCTTATGCATTTGGAAAATTACTTTGGCAAAACTAAAAAATGAACTGGGGACAGGAGAGCCAAGAATTAAGGAAACTTGTTAGGAGACCATTACCATAGTCGAGGAAAGAAATAATAAATCTTGGGTGGAGCCAAGATGGAGGAATAGAAGCATGAAAACTTTGTGTGCTCCCCCCATAACCACCTCAAATACCTATAAAAAATGACTCTAAACAAACTTTAGGGCTACAGAACCCACAAAGTGAAGAGAGAAATGAATCTCCCACTGAAGGCAGCTTGGAAAGTTGGCAGAAAGGGTTCATTACAGCACGCTGGGAGCAGAGCCCAGTCCCGTGTGGGCCCCCAGTTTTATCCCCAGGGCAAACCCAACCAGCCATACCTAGAGTGGACTTTGGGAGAGTAGATCACCAGCAGCTGTGGTGGTCTCCAGAATTATCAACCCATAAATGCCAAACACAAAGTGAGAGGTGAGTGTGGACTTTGGGAACAGGGAGTTGGGAATGTAGTCCGGCCTCTGCCCCCCAGAGGGAGAAATGGCTGAGGCACGGCAACCATATGGCCGCTGCCTCATGGCTGCTTCAGAGCTCTTGTCCTGCACATTGTAGGGGAACAAAGAAAACATTCTGAGGGTTGATTGCTCTTGCTTTAACCTAATTGGATCTGGATTGCTGTCTAGGGTGAAGGTCCTGGGGTGTGTGACCAGGTGCCAGAGCTGGTGGAGGCTTCAGAGAGGGCAGCCAAGTAATAGCTCTGGCAGCTGTGAAAACCCCAGTGATTTGGGACAAAGCTCTCCTCTCTGGAAGAAGAGTTATACTGTGGCAAAAAGCTCAAAAGCCAAGTAATTGAGTGGCAACATGAGCAAGCAAAGGAAGCAAAGCAAGCACAGCAATGTTTTAGATTCCTTTTCTGGGGACAAAAAGTATCAAAGCATGGAACAGGAGGAAGACAATGAAGTCAGAACTCCTGTACCAAAAGCTTCCAAGAAAAATATGAACTGGTTACAGGCCACAGAGGAGCGTAAGGATTTTGAAAACCAAATAAGAGAAGTGGAGGAAAAATTGGGAAGAGAAATGATAATGATTAAAGAAAATCATGAAAAGAGAGTCAACAACCTGAATGAAGAAAATAACACCTTGAAAAAATAGACTAATTCAAATGACAAAAGGGGCCCAAAAAGCAAATGAGGAGAAGAATGCCTTAAAAAGCCAAATTGGCCAGATGCAAAAAGAATCTCAAAAGCTCACTGAAGATAATAATTCCTTCAGAATTATATTGGAGCAAATGGAAGCTAGTGACTTTATGAGAAATCGAGATACTATTAAACAGATCTACCAAATGAAAAAATAGAAGGCAATGTGAAATGTCTCATTGGAAAAACCACTGACCTGGAAAATAGATCCAGGAGAGATAATTTAAAAATTATTGGACTACCTGAAAGCCATGATCAAAAAAAGAACCTAGAAATCATCCTTCAAGAAATTCTCAAGGAAAAATGCCCTGATGTTTTAGAACCAGAGGGCAAAATAAGGTTGAAAGAATCCACCGATCTCCTCCTGAAAAAGATCCCAAAAAGAAAACTCCTAGGAATATTATAGCCAGGTTCCAGAGTTCCCAGATCAAGGAGAAAATATTACAATCAACCGAGAAGAAACAATTTGAATAATGTGGAAACACAATTAGGGTAACACAGGATCTAGCAGCTTCTACGCTGAAGGATCGGAGGGCTTGGAATATGATATTCCAGAGGTCAAATGAGCTGGGATTAAAACCAAGAATCACCTACCCAGAAAAACTGAGTATCATGTTTCAGGGGAAAATATGGTCATTCAATGAAATAGAGGACTTTCAAGCATTCTTGATGAAAAAAACAGAGTTGAATAGAAAATTTGACATTCAAATACAAGAAGCAAGAGAAGCATGAGAAGGTAAACAGGGAAAAGAAATCATAAGGAACTTTCAAAGTTGAACTATTTATATTCCTACATGGAAAAATGATCATTGTAACTTATGAAACTTTTCTCAGTATGAGAAGAGTTGAAGGGAATATAAATGTGTGTGTATATATATATACATATATATGTATACATACATACATATGTCTACATAGGAAGGTATATGGGCATATGAATGCATATGTGAGTGTGTGTATATATGTGTACAGGTATACATAGATAAAGGGCACAGGGCCAATCGAATAGGAAGGGATGATACTTAAAGGTGAAATTGAGAAGTGAGAGAGGAATATAATGAGAGGAGAGGGGGATAGACAGAATGGGGTAAACTATCTCATATAGAAGAGGCAAGGGAAAACTGTTACAATGGAGGGGAAAAACAGAAAGGCAAAAGGAAATAGGTCAACCTTACTCTCATTGAATTTGGCTTAGGGAGGGAATGACATACACACTAAACAGGGTATCTCACCCTACAGGGAAGGAGATGAGAAGGGGGATTATGGAGGGGAAGGCAGGTTGGGGGGGAAGGAAGTTAGAAGCACACACTTTTGAAAAGGGACAGGGTCAAAAGAGAAAATAGAACAAGTAGGGTATGGGATAGGATGGAGGAAAATATATATAGTCCCAATTTCACAATATATTCACTATGGAAATGTTTTGCATAGCTACACATATACAACCTATATTGAATGGCCTATCTTCCCAGTAAGGGTGGGTGATGAGGGAGGAAGGGAAAGAATCTGGAATACAAAGTTTTAAAATACAATGTTTAAAAAATATCTTATTATTATTATTCTTACATGCAACTGGGAAATAAGATATACAGGCACTGGGGTATAGAGATTCATCTTTCCCTACTGGAAAGTTGGAGGGAGAATGGGGGAGGATATAGGAGAGAGTAGATTTGGGGAGGGGGTATACAGTGGGATCACTGTTATAGGGTGGTGGGTAGAGGAAAGGTGGGGAGAATATTTATAACTCAAAATCTTGTAGACATGAATGATGTAAATGAAAAATAAACATAAAATTTAATTTAAAAAAAGAAATAATAAATCCCCAAATAGAGTAGTGCCTCTTCTAGTAGAAAAGAAGGGACAGATGCAAGAAATAAGGACCTGGTAACTGATTTTGTGTGTGTTTGTGTGTGTGTGTGTGTGTGTGTGTGCGCGTGCGTGCTCATGCACATGCATTGCAATTGCAAGGTGCTTTGTAAGGGAGATGGAAAAGTCAAGGAACACTTTAAGGTTTCCAGACAGTGACTGGGAAAATAGATTTGGACATTATTTGTAGGAATCAGTGACAATGTCCTTGCATATAGCTCTGATTAATAGGCAGGAGCTGAAACTTCAATCAAATACATTTAATTACATTCTATTTATTTGTTTGGTTGGAGACCAGGTCTCTTAGCCTCATCCTGCAGATCACATTACTGATCAGCCCAGAAGCATTGATGTGTTCTGTTTCCAACCCAGATCAGCTCTTTGCTATAGGCAACCTGATGGGTGCCACACTCCTAGGCTTGCAATGTTGGTGCCAAACTTAACAGGGGCTGGCTGTAAATAGTTCAAGACTCTCAAGCTCAAGGGATCCTCCAACCTCAGATTCTCTAAAAATGAATCACCAAGTCCCTCCCATCCAAATTAAATGAACAAATATTTATTAATGCCTACTATGTGCAGTCAAATCCAGATTATTAACTCCTTGGGAAAAGACTAGCAAGTCCATGAGCTTCTGTTGGATAAGACTTCTCAGCTGGATAAAAAAGGTTTACACTGCCAAGCCTTTAGGGTTATAGAAGATAATTCTTTCAAGTGTGGCTAATTTGCCAGGGCTCTGCAAAGGAATCAAAAACAGTAGCATAGATTTATAGTGTGATTTTTTTTTCTTTTGTACTAAACATTTCCATAGTATTTCCTAGAAGTCAAAATGGCAGATGATCTCTTGAGGTCCCTTTAAGTTCTGAGATGTATGATTCTATAAAGTGTCTCTAATATTTCTTCCTTAAAATAGTCTTATAGACTGTGGTTTTTATTCCAATTCTTCACCCAAAGTATTAGAAAGGTTAATTAAATTACTCAAGGTCACACAGCAAGATAACAGTAGAGCTAAAACATGAACTTCTATGTTCTCAAGTGTTTCTTGACTCAGTGGGTATCTCTGTCTCTTTCTCACTGTTTCTGTCTCTTTCTGTCTCTGCCTCTCCTTCTGTAAGTCAGTTATGTAAAGAAGAGGACAAAGACTTGAAAATGAATGTGGGGCGGGGGGGAGGGGGGCAGAGCCAAGATAGCAGAGTAGAAACAGGACTTCCGCTTGGCTCCAGTTTCTACCTCCTCCAATACATGTAAAAAATGACTCTAAACAAATTTTAGAGCTATAGAACCCACAAAGTGACAGAGAGAAACAAATCTCCCAATGAAGGAAGCCCAACAGGCCGGCAGGAAGGGTCCATTGCAGTGCACTGGGAGCCAAGGGCAGTTCCAACTAAGCCCCAGTTTTAGCCCCAGGATGGCCCTGACCAGAAGAGGCTGAGGCGGTCTTCAGGAGAGTGGATCACCAGTACCTGTTGGGGTTTCCAGACTTCTCAATCAACAAATGCTAAAAGACAAAGTAAAAGGTCAGTGTGGAACTTTGTTCAAACAGGGGGAGTGCAGTCTGGCTGCTACCCCCTGGAACAAGAAGCAGAGGAGGTGCAGTGGCTTCAGCCGCTGCCATATGGCTGCTTCTGGAGCTCTTGGCCTGCAGATTGTAGGGGGACCAAGTGACCATTCAGAGGGTAATCGTTCTTGCTTTGACCCGCTTGGATCCAGATCGTGTTCTTGGGTGGTGGTCCTGGGGTGTGTGGCCAGTGTACCAGAGCTTGTGGGGGCTGCAGAAAAGGCATACTTCTAATAGCTCTGGCAGCTGCAAAACCCCCAGCAATTTGGGACAAAGCTCTCTGCATTCTGGAAGCAGCATTCTACAGTGGCAAAGAGCTTAAAAGTCAAGTAATTGAGTGCCAATATGAGCAAGCAATGGAAGCACAAACAGATGAAAGAATTCTTTTGTGGTAACAAAAAGGATCAAGGCATGGAGTGGGAGGAAGACAACAAAGTCAGAACTCATATATCAAAAGCCTCCAAGAAAAATATGAATTGGTTACAGGCCATGGAGGAGCTCAAGAAGGATTTTGAAAATCAAGTAAGAGAAGTGGAGGAAAAATTGGAAAGAAAAATGAGAATGATGCAAGAAAATCATGAAAAGTGAGTTAACAGCCTGCTAAAGGAGACCCCCAAAAATACTGAAGAAAATAACACCTTAAAAATAGACTAAATCAAATGGCAAAAAAGGCCCAAAAAGCCAATGAGGAGAAGAATGCTTTAAAAAGCCAAATTTGCCATATGGAAAAGAAATTTCAAAAACTCACTTAAGAAAATAACTCCTTCACAATTATACTGGAGCAATTGGAAGCTAATGACTTTATGAGAAGTCAAGATACTATAAAACAGATCCAAACAAATCAAAAAATAGAAGGCAATGTGAAATATCTCATTGGAAAAACCATTGACCTGGAAAAAAGATCCAGGAGATATAATTTAAAAATTATTGGTCTACTTGAAAGCCATGATAAAAAAAAGCCTAGACACCATTTTTCAAGAAATTATCAAGCAAAATTGCCCTGATATTCTAGAACCAGTGGGCAAAATAGAAATTGAAAGAATTCACCAATCACCTCTTGTAAAAGATCTCCAAAAGAAAACTCCTAGGAATATTATAGTCAAATTCCAGAGTTCCCAGGTCAAGGAGAAAATACTGCAAGCAGCTAGGAAGAAACAATATGAGTACTGTGGAAACACAATGAGGATAACACAAGACCTAGCAGCTTCTACATTAAGGGACTGAAGGGCTTGGAATGATATTTCGGAGGTCAGAGGAGATAGGATTAAAATAAAAAATCACCTACCTAGCCAAACTGAGTATAATGCTACAGGGAAAAATATGGTCATTCAATGAAACAGAGGATTTTCAAGCATTCTTGATGAAAAAACCTGAGCTGAATAGAAAATTTGACTTTCAAATACAAGAAGCAAGAGAATCATGAGACGGTAAATAAGAAAAAGATATCATAGAGAACTTATAAAAGGTGAACTATTTACATTCCTACATGGAAAAATGATAATTGTAACTCATAAGACTTTTCTCAGTATGAGGATAGCTGAAGGGAATATATGTGTATATATATATACATATATATATACACACACATACATATATATGTATGTATAGGAGGATGTATGTGTATATAAATATATGTGTGAGTGTGGGCATTTGTATGCTCATGTATACATAGACAGAGAGCACAGGATGAGTTGAATATGAAGGGATGATATCTAAAAAATAAAATTAAGAGGTGAGAGAGGAATTTATTGGGAGAAGAAAGGGAGCAATAGATTAGGGTAAATTATCTCATATAAAAGAGGCAAGAGGAAACTGTTACAATGGAGGGGAAGAGCAAGAAGGTGAAAGGGAATGGGACAATCTGATTCTTATTGCATTTGGCCTAAAGAGGGAACAACATACACACTCAGTTGGGTATCTTGCCCTACAGTATAATAGGAGGGTAGGGGGTGAGAGGGGGGAGGAGAGAAGGGAAGGCAGATTGTGGGAGAGGATAGTTAGAAGCAAACATTTTTGAAAAGGGATAGCATCAAAGGAGAGAATAGAATAAGTGAGGGACGGGATAGGATGGAGGGAAATATAGTTAGTTTACCACAATATAACTACTATGGAAATGATATGGGTTACTACACATGTACAATTTATATTAAATTGCTAATCTTCCCAGTGGGGGTGGGTGAGGAGGGAAGAAGGGAAAAAAATCTGAAACTCAAAGTTTTAAAAACAAATATTTAAAAAATTGTTTTTTCACATGCAACTGGGAAATAAGATATACAGGTACTGGGCTATAGAAACCCATCTTTCCCTACTAGAAAGTTAGGTGGATGAAGGGGGAGGATATAAGAGAGAACAGATTGGGGGAAGGGGTATTCATTAGGCTTGCTATTTTGGGGTGGTGGTAGGGGAAAGACAGGGAGAGAAAAAATTGTAACTCAAAATCTTGTGGAAAACTTAAAATAAATACATTTGAAATAAAAAAAGAAAAAAGAATATGAATGTGGGGTTCAACAGTCATACATTTTTAGCCTCAATTTTAGATAAAACTCTACTAATTACAGCAAACATTATGAAAGCCACTTAAATGCTCTTAGCTTCAATTTCCCCATCTGCAAAATGGGTACAAAACCTGCCCCACAGGATTATCATGATATTAGAGCTGGAAAGGACCTTCTAGGTTATCTAATCCAACTCGTTCATTTTATAGGAAGGAAAGTGAGGCATAGTCCAGGCCTTCTGATTCCAAATTGAGCACTTTTTCTACTATACCAGACTGCCTCTCTCTCTCTTTTTTTGTAACTAGTACTTTAAGACTTATAAAGAACTTTCCAGACATCATTTTTATTATCTTAAAACCACATATGAATAAATTATTCTTTTTCACTGTTTATGTGATTCTTAAATTTAAAATTGCTTTTTGGAAAAACCCTGTGAGATTATTCCTGTCCTTGTGCCAATGAGGAAAATGTTTGGCAAAATTTGTTTCTCTTTTGGGTGTGTAGCCCAGGCACCCAAGGACTAGAACAGCCTTTAAATACTTAGACTCTGTTGTTTAGTTCACTGATCTTTGCTGCCTTGTGGGAGTCATAATTCAATAATCGTTGTTGTTTGCCCTTCGTTTTTGAAGAGGACCAGTGACATCACATGATGATGTCTTGACTTACACATGAATTGGATTTAACTGAGGCAGAGTTGTGCAAAGTCATTCACCTCACTCTCTCCATCAGACTCATATTGGCAGGGCAAAAATCAAGATGACTGACAATGGCCCAGAATGCAGTGGATGACCTTGGGGTCTCCAATGTCTGACCAAGCTCTAAGGGCTCCACAGTGCCTGCTTCAGTCACCTTCCTGGCCATTGGAACAAATTGTTGTCATCTGCCTATTTCTTGGGGCAAGTTTTCACATGCTTGGGGAAACAGCCTCCTAACTCACTGATGCATTTAAGGCCTACTGGTTACCCCCAGTCTCGTTTAGCCCATTTACCAAGATGGTTTTACCAGGGTATGACTGCAGTGAATGCTGCAGCTTCTTGGAGCCACACGAGAGAGTTGGGTGATTGGTTGGGAATCAAAGATGGGAGAGCAGCCCTGAAAAAGGCCTTGACAAGCTCTCCAGAAGTGCTAGTCCTCCCTTAACATGCCATACACCCCCATCCAATATTCAGAAGGGAGCCAGAGCCCTGTGAGAGGCAAATCTCCCCTAAGTAGAAATTGGGCATCTCATTTGCCTCTCCTCTCCCTTCTCTCCAATGCCAGGACAAATTGTAAGTCAAGTATGGTTCCATTGTATAGATTCAAACTAGGAACACTATGAGATTGATTCCTTAGTTTATTTCTTGCCATGAAGTAATAACAACTGAGATGAAGCCAAAATTAGAGGATGAACTTTTGCCTTAAAAGCCATTATTTGTTCTCGTTCCACAAAGACTTCTTTCTCTTGTCATTGACGGGTCTATTCTAACTTGGATTCAAGTATCAAATTCAATGAGCAGTGCTATTCTTTATTAGGTGACCTGGATATCATGTTAGCCTGTTTTTTCCAGACATTTAGGAACAAAGCCTGGGATGCTGGGTCTTCTTTCTATTCCAAAGAATTCCCCTGGGTTCAGGGCTTCAGGATACAGTGTGTCAGCCAGTATTCTCTTAGGATAAAAAATTATAAAGCAGATGTCAAGGTTTGGCTCAATAATAAACCACAGGAACACGGGGAAGAGGAGAAATGACTAGACAAATAATGCATGTGAGAAAGAATCAGGGCAGCCAATGGCCAACTAGCTCAACAAGAGGAAGCAAAGGAATATGGCAGCCCCCCAAAACACAGAGTACGTAAGCAACATTAATAGAAGTACAATGTCCATAGTGAAGTAGCATGATGGGCCTTCTGTACTCTGTGCTAGTCAGACCACATTTTGGAGTGAGATTCAGCTCTGGATAAGAGGGTGACCAAAATGGTGCTAGATGACCATGCCATTAGAGAATGAGATCAAAGCTTCATAGTTCCACAGCTGGAAAGGACTCCTGAAGCATTCTTGTTTGATGCCTTGGTTTTACAAATGACGAAACAGAGTCAGAAATTTTAAGTGATTTCCTGGGTAGTAAGCATCAGAGGTAGGGTTTGTATACAGGTCCTCTCACTCCATATCTAGTGCTCTTTCTATGGGTGGAACTGGGGTATTATCCTAGGAAAGAGAAGACTTGGAGGGGTCTTCAGGTATTCAAAGGGTTATCAGTTTGAAGAGGGATTAAATGTCTTCTGTTTGGTTTCAGAGGGCAGATGGAGGAGTAATGGGTGGAAAGACCAATTCTGGTCCATGCAAGGGAAAATTTCCTGATAATTAGACTTTTCCAGAAGTAGAGTGGTTTGTTGAGGGTGGATGAGCATCAGTTGAGGGCATGACAGCAGGACTTTTTGCTTTGGTATCCATTGGGCAATTATGAGGTCTATCTATCAGTCAATTGATTCACAAGCATTTATAAAGAGTTTATTATGTGCTGAGTGATGGGTATACAGAGATAAAGAAAAATAGTTCCTACCCCCAAATAGAATGCATTCTAACAGGGGAGACAACATATACAAACATCTGTACATACAAAATCAATGAAAGGTAGCCTTAGAGGAGAAGGCACTAGCAAAGGGAGGCCAGGGAGGGTCTCCTTCTCTGGTCTCCTAGGTCTCCCTCCTAAAGAAAGTAGAACTTGAGATGAGTCAAAGGAAGCCAGGTATTCTTAGAGGAGGAGGTTTGGAGGGTGAGCACGTCAGGCATGGAGGACAGCCCCTGAAAAGGGACAGAGATAGGAGATGGAACTTCATGTGTGAGTTACAGCAAACAAGCTAGTATGGTTACATCTTAAAGAGCATGGAGGTAAGCAATATGGTTTGGTTTTATTTGTTTTTTGGGATTTTTGGAGGGGGAAGGCAGGGCAATTGGGGTTAAGTGACTTGTCCAAGATCACACAGCTAGTAAATGTGCCAAGTGTCTGAGGCAGGATTTGAACTCAGGTGCTCCTGACTACAGGGCCAGTGCTCTATTCACTGTGCCACCTAATTGCCCCGGGAACAATGTATTTGAAAAAAAGATTGAAAAGGTAGGAAGGAGGCAGGTTGCAAGGAGTACTAAATGCCAGCTTTTATATTTGATCCTAGGGATAATAGGAAATTGGAATTTCTCAAATGGGGGTGACATGTTCAGACCTAGGCTTTGGGAAGAAATATTTTGGCAGTTTTTTCGATTCTATATGCAAGGTTTTCATAAAATCTATTTATAAACACACATATATACATTGTACCTAATGTCACATTAGCCCCAATTCTGCCTCTAACTAATTCTACTTCTCATTTTCCTTTGGAGTCATCATCAGACTCTTTCATGACTGTATCTTAGAACAGAGCAGAATCAGAGAATTACAGCTGAAGGGGGCCTTAGAGATCATTTAGTCCAGTGGTATCAACCTCAAATAGAAATAGGGACCACTGGTCCATACGTAAGGATCCTTCCTTGTAGGTTATGTATTGCCTTGGTTTTAAAATGTAATACTATCTAAGTTTTATAGCATTTTTTATTTATCTTGTTAAATATTTCCCAATTATATTTTAATATGGCTTGGCTGGCACTGGGAAGGATTACAGGCTGTATGAGCCCCACAGGCTTCTGATCTACCCCAAACACTTCATTTTATAGATGAAGAAATAGTGGCCCAGAAATTGAGTGACTTGTACAATGTCATAACAATAGTAAGCAATAGAGTCAGGATTTGAACCCATGGTTGCTTCATCTATGACAGCACATGTCTATGTAAGGAAGAAAACAATTTTATGTGAAATTCATAATGTTTTAGATATCACCTAATCCAAACCTCTTATTTTTATAGAAGAAGAAAACTAAGGTCCAGAAAAGTGACTTGTGTGAGAATCTTCTGACCTGAAGAAAATGCCAAACCTTTATCGATATGTCTTTGGAAATTATAGTAACTAGGTCTCTAGTCTCCTTGATACAGAAAGAGGAAATTATGTTATAATTCTTATATTATATCATAAGGAAAAGACCTTAGAGATCATAGGGAACTCAACTTAATTTTCGTTTGTTTTTGTATTTATTTAGTATTTAATTTCCCCCAGTTACATGTAAAAGCAATCTTTTTTTTTGGAGAGCAATTGGGGTTAAGTGACTTGCCCAAAGTCACACGGCTAGTAAGTGTGTTAAGTGTCTGAGGTCGGATTTGAACTCAGGTCCTCCTGACTTCAAGGCTGGTGTTCTATTCACCGTGCCACCTAGCCACCCCTAAAAACAATCTTTAACATTTGTTTTTAAAATTTTGAGTTCCAAATGTTCTCCCTCCTTCCTTCCACACCCTCCCCTCAATGAGAAGGCAAGCAATTCGATATAGATTATACATGTGTAGTCATGTAAAACATATCCCTAAATAGTCATGTGAAAGAAAACATAGGCAAAAAAATGAAGTAAAAGAAAAAGCATAATTCAATCTGCATTCAGACTCCATCAGTTCTTTCTCCGGGGATGGATAGCATTTTTCATCATAAGTCCTTCTGAGTTGTCTAGGATTGTTGTACTGAGATGATTGCTAAGTCATTCACAGCTGATCATCTTACAATATTGCTGTTACTTTGTACCCAGTACATTTCACTTTGCATCAGCCCATGCAGGAATTTCCAGGTTTTTCCGAGAGCATCTTACTCATCATTTCTTATAGTACAATAGTATTCCATCATAATTACATATCATAACTTGTTCAGTCATTCCCCAATTGATGGGTGTCCCCTCAATTTCTAATTCTTTATTCCCAGAAAAGAGCTGCTAAAAATATTTTTGTACACATAGGTCCTTTTCCTTCTTGTTTTATATAGATTTATGGCCCTTTGGGCATAGTTCCAAATTGCTCTACAAAATGGTTGAATCATTTCACAACTCCACCAACAATACATTAATGTCTCATTTTTCTTACATCCCCTCCAACATTTGTCATTTACCTTTTCTCTCCTAGGTACGAGGTAATATCTTAGAATTGTTTTAATCTGCATTTTTACAATCAATAGTGAGTTAGAATATTTTTTTCATATGGTTATAGATAGTTTTCATTACTTCATCTGAAAACTGATTTTATCTTTTGATCATTTATTAATTGGGGAATGGCTCTTATTTTTACAAATTTGACATAGTTCTCTGTATGTTATAGAAATGAAGCCTTTACCAGAGAAACTTGCTTCAAAATTTTTTTCAAAGTTACTGCTAACTGTATTTTCCTCCATCCTATTCCTCCTACCTCCATTTATTCTATTCTGTCTCTCCTTTCACCCTTTCTCTCCTCAAAAGTTTTTGCTTTTGACTGCCCCTCCACCCAATCTGCCCTCCCTTCTATCACTCCCAGACCCTGGAAGAAACTTTAAACAATCATCTAGTGCAACCTTCTCTTTTACAAATGAGTAAACTGGGGCCCAGAGAGGTGAAGTGATTCACCTAAGATCAGCCCCTCATTTGAAAAGTGAAGAAATTGAGTGGGGTGGGGAATGAAGTCAAGTGAAGAAGTGTTTACCAAATGCCAGGTTTGTGCCAGGTATGTGTGGAGTGCTGGGAATACAAAGAAAGGTAAGAACAATAACAATAACAACAAAACCCTGACAAACCAGTGGGCTAGAGTCAAAACAAGGATTTGAACATAAGTCACTCTCCTGATGGGCAGCCAGGTAGTGCAGCAGATAGAATTCTGGACCTGGAGTCTGGAGAGTTCCAATCTGTCCTGAGACACTTTCTAGCTGTGTGACCCTGGGCAGGTCATTTAACCCTGTTTGCCTCAGTTTCCTCATCTATAAAATAAGCTGGAGAAGGACATGGCAAACCGCTCCAGTATCTTTGTCAAGAAAACTCCAAATGGGGTCATGAAGAGTTGGACATGACCGAAACATCTAAACAACCGCAACAAACTCTCTTCTGACTCCCAGGAGAGTGCTTTGTCCATTATATGTTAATGAATAGTAACGCTTCCTATTTATGCCATATTTTACAGGTTACAAAATGAGTCCCTCATTAAAAATGCTATGGAGGAGGTGTTATAACTATCATTGTCCACATTCACAAAGGGGCTCAGAGAGGTTGCCCATGGTCACATAGCTAGTAAGCAGAAGAGATGGGATAGAGATGGGAGGTCTTCTAGGATGCCTTTAAAGCCCACTTTTCCTGAACTGTTTGCTCTTGACCTTTGGCTGTTCTCCTTCTACCCCCATCCCCCACAACCTTACCTCACCCCACCCCCCAGCTTCGGTCTGTTCCCTAAGCAAATTGGCTTGGGTCTCAGGGAAAGAAAGGACTGGTAGGTATTTAAGTGACTCCAAAGATGAGGCAAATCCATCCCCCAAAGCTAAATCAGTACACCTCTGCAGTCATTGTAATTGAGTCCGGGGGAAATGTATTCACAGGCCTCCTCCCATAACCCTTCCCTGTTCCCACCCCACACAGAGCACAGAGCCCTGGCATCTTTTTGATCCTGACTTGGCAGAGCCCGATTAGGGATAAGTTGGAGGAAAGAGAGTAGATCTACTGAAGGATCCCTACATAAGAGAGGCAACTGAGGTGGAGTAGACAGAGAAATATCTTAGGATTCAGAAAGACCTGGATTCAGGTGCTTGCATAACACATATTGCTTGTGTGACCCTAGGCCTGTCCCTTAACCTCCTAGAGTGCTAGGCTAGTGGTTCTGGAACTTTTAAGTCTCAGGACCCCTTTGTATTCATAAAAATGACTGAGGACCTCCTCCCTCCCAAGAGCTTTTATTTATGTGGACTATATCATCAATATTTACCATATTAAAAATCTAAATATTATATATGTGATATTCAAATATATATAGATATATACAAATAATTTTGACCTTGTAGACCCCATTAAAGGATCTCAGGAACCCTTATGGTTCCCCAAACCACAGTGAGAAATGTTGCTTTAGGCAACTCTCCAAGACTATATGAGATGATATTGACCTAAATTGGTAAAGGGAGTTTCTTCAACTGTTCACTGTATCAATGAGATCCACGATTTAGTTCCCTATTTTCTTTTTTCAGGAAAAAAAAAAATAAAACATTGTTTCCAATATAATCAACTAAGCTAACTGTGGCAAATTAGCTTGCTTCATTTGCGCCATACAGAGCTGTAATGGGCAATTCCAGCCCCTGTGGTGTGCAATGAGGAAAATTTCGGCTCCTGGAGTATGTGTGTCAGGCCCTGAAGACCACTAGGGTAGGCACTGGTATGGAAGGAGGCTAGGGAGAAGGAGTTCACCTTTCAATTTTATATATATATATATATATATATATTTTTTTTTTCAATCAAATGTTAAACTTGGTTGTTTCTACCAGCTCAATAAGTAAAATAAAAGTACTATACCCTCTAACTTCTTGCACCTGTGTCCTAGCCCTGAGAGGGTCTCTCAGAGATAGGAACTTGGAAAGACTCCTTATCTCTGAGATATAAGGTTGTGTGTTACAGTGTAAAGTAAAGGTGAATATGATCTCAGAAGTTTGTGTTTTAATTTTGAGGACTTTATGAAATGATAAAAATGTTTGGTATACTTTGGAGTCACAGCAGATAGGTGGCAAAGTGGATAGAGCACCAGGCCTGGAGCCAGGAGGATCAGAGTTCAAGTCCAGCCTCAGATACTGTATGACTCTGGGCAAGTCACTTAACTCTGTTTACCTCAGTTTCTTCATTTGTAAAATGAGCTGGAGAAGGAAATGGCAAACTACTCTAGTATCTTTGCCAAGAAAACCCCAGATGGGGTCACAAAGAGTTGGATACAACTGAACAACAAACAATAAATGCCTTGGAGTCAGAGAAGCCATGTTGGAATCCCAGCTCTGCTTTTTACTACCAGTGTCAACTGGTTGAAATCACAACCTCTTAGAACCTCAGTTTCCTCCTTAAACAAAGGGGTTTAACGAGATGATAAAGCTTTATGTCCCTTCCATTCCTCTATCTTTGAACCCATGATCTGTCAGCTAATGAACAGTTATTAAAAGTGAAATAAAGACTGTATCCCCGGGTTGGAGTCCACAATCCAAAGCTCCCTCCAATAACTAAGACTAGGATTTGTGAAATGCTTCTTTTCTCTTACAGAACTAGCCAAGTGAGACCAAGCAGCAAGAGGTTAAAGAGAATTCTGAACCCGAGCAGCTGGGGAGTGTTAGCAAGCAGTGAGGGCCAGCATCAAAGCCAGCAGGACTGAGGGGGTAGAAAAGAGTGGGCTGGCTGTGAGAAGGCATTTGGCAGGAGGAAACCCAGATAATTTATCCCTTGTAAAGAAACCTTTCTTCATTTTCTTAAATTAACGTCTCAACAATATCATAAGCCTTTTATTTTACATTTATTAAGAAGACATTTTAAAATAAACTATGTACATCCTCACGTATTAATAAATTTATCCTGAGAAATCAGTAGGATGATGCATCCAGGAAGATTTCTAAGGAGTGGGGGCGAGGTAGATATGAGCAGCTTCAAAGTCCTGGTGATAAGTATGTTCTTTGTTTTGCAATTTAGGCAAATCTGCAAGGTTTTAGTGTCTTCTGCTTGGGGTGAGGGCTAAGGAAAGAAGATCATTTATTCTGTGAAAGGGAAAGGAAGGATATACTTAGGAAGCACACTTAAGTGTGAAAAAAAGGGGCTGAACTGTTATGTCAGACTGTTGAAATGGCCATTTCCCATTCCTGCTCACTCAGTGTGGTTCCCTGGGCACTGAGGGCAGACCTTCCATTTTGAACATGCTGAGTTCAGTTCATAAACACTTTCTGTATGAACACTGGGTGCTCACTACTGTGCTGAGCCCCATTTGCTAGCTTTACTTTTTCATAATGCTGTTTGGGTCTTATGAGACAAAACGCTATATATCTACTGTAGTGAGTTAGTCTTGGTAGAGTGCTAGGCTGCGAGTAAAAGAGATCTGGGTTCAAATCCCAGCTGCAATGTTTATTAGTTCTGTGATCCAAAAAAGTCGCAACCTTTTTGAGCTTTATTGTCTTCATCTGTAAAATGGGGTTCAGACTAATTGACCTTGAAGGTCCCTTCTAGCCCTCAATCCATGACTATGAGCTCCTTTTGGGACCTCACAATGAGGGACTGCCTCATGATTCTTTCTGCCTGGTAAAGTCCCTTAAAGTATTGTAGGTTCTTCATAAATATTTTGACTGGCTGACATTAAAATCTTAGCAGATTAACTGCTAAGGATCCTTAACTTAGCAGCTGCTTCTGGTTTTAAGAAGATCCCAATATGGAGGGAGGCAGCCAGGTAAGAAATGTTGGGTTTGGACTTAGAGAGATGACCTGGGTTTTAATCTTAGCCACTGCTACTTGGGTGACTTTAAGCAACTAATTTAATCTCAGAGATGAAGCTTCCTTATCTCTAAAACATGTATGTGTATATTGAGATGGGTAAGGTGAAAGGGAAAGAGAAAGGACTGTACTACTGTAGTAACCTGCCATTTTGTGAACATCCCCCATATCTCCCCATCATAGGAGAGCTGCCTAGGAAACCTGCCCAAACCCAACAAAGCCCACCTAGGCAGCAAACCAGCCAAGTAAACCTGCCCAAACCTACTCCTGGAGCCCATACCTCCCCCACCCCCCTTCTGTTCAGTTCTCAAAATAAACTTGGGAACTTTCCAGTTCGGCAACAAACTGACTGCTGGGCAACAATTGTTAGGCAATGAACTGATTGCTACCTTTTGGCTTCTGTATTTTCCCCACTTGCATTGCAACTGACTAAATTGTGGTTTCTCCCTGGTAACAGCGATGTTGTGACTTTTGTCTACATAAACCCCAAGATGTATATGCTCGGAGCTGTCTGATTTGGGTACATGGACTCCTGGCAGTCCCCGGGTTAATTATGCTCCACAATTAAAACTTCACTTAAAATGATTAATGGTCTCATCTCGCAATTTCTCATTACAACACTATCCAACCTCTAAAGACTCTTCTTGATTTATATCTATATATCTTGTAAAATAGCAAGGGATAGGTGTTATTAGCTCTAGTTCACAGAGGAAGAAAATGAAGCCCAAGAAATAGGGTCAAATTCTTTGTTTTGCTAACCTAAAGAAAACTATAGGGTCTAAATGGCCCTACCTGGGTCAATCCTGGGCTAACAATAATCATGTATGCATATGAAGTTGACCTAGAACTAATTTCATGATTCCTGAGCCCAAGTAATTTCCATGAAATTATAATACCTCCTTGAAATATTATAAATAATTTTAGGAGAGAATGTAAGGTAGAGAGAAGGTTGCATTTGTAGTCAGAAGACCTAGGTTACTTATTCATTGTATCATATTAAGCAAGTCACTTAACCTTTCTGGGACTCGGTTGCCTTATCTGTAAGCTCAAGGGGTTGGACTAGATGACCTCTGAGGTTCTTTCCCATTCAAATTCTGTGCTACCTTTATTATTTAGTAACACTTTTCATTTTATATTAAAGGTTAGGGAAATCCCTAACCCTGAATTAGAGATGTATATGTTAACAGGTCATTTGAGTCCCAAGTATCAATGTAGCTCCATTATTTAAATTCTATGAAATTTACAACTTCTAAGGTATAGCCCAAAATCAACAACAATATTCTTATGATGAGGTTATATGACTATAAATCAAGGAGCTCCATGATCTCAGAAGAATTGACTGTAGATGACCCCCAAAAGATAGTGAAAATCCCCACATTGACTTTTAGAAAGCTGCAGTTCATTATAGCTCATGGTTTATGTCCCCCAAATTAATGGAAAATATATGATCAAGGACATATATCATGGGAAAATAGTGCATGAGGATCAATTGAAGGGAGGGGGGCTCCTTAGCCTGGAGAAAGGATGATGTAAGTGGGACATGAATGAATGAATGAAAGCATATTAAGTAATATGTGCGAGGTATTGTACTAAGCAGCTGGGAATACAAATACAAGTGAGTTCCTACCCTCAGGGATCTTATATTTGACATAAAGGACAGCTAGAAGGGAACAGATATGGTTTGGAACTCTCCTGAAAGTGATTTGGAGGACTACTTTGGGGCAAGATGAGGCAAAGTCCAGGTTCCAGTGGAAGAGAGTTGAGGAGGATGGCCAATCTGCATGTCAACATGGTTTGGAAATAGCAGAGAAGCGAAGTGCAATCCCAGTTTCAAGCAAGACGAGGTTTTGAAAATCCCCATCTTGGAAGTTAGAATCTCATGACATGACATTTCTGACACTTGAAAGATGATAATGTGGAAGGAGAATCGGTGCAATCTTTAGTCTGACCAAGGAAGAGTAGAGTAGGACTCTCACCTCTTTATTGAAGAACACTTTGCCCTTTACTACAAACTAATGTTACATTAGCTTTCTCTGCTACTATTAAACAAACAAACAAACAAACTGTTATTTCCAGAGTCAGTGAGTTTTGCTAAATCCTCTGGGTCTTTTTGTGGTAGGTTTTTTTGTTTTCAGTTGTTTATTTTTTTTTTTAATCTCTCCTCCCTTTCTCTTTCATTCTAAATGGCCCAGAGCTAGAAAGGACTTAGAAATCATCTGGCCCAATATCCTTATTTTCTAGATCACTAAAAAGAATTCCCCAGAGACTGCACTCCAGGTTACAAAGCCAGTAAATGACAAGAGTCAGGCCTCTAGCCCAGGTCTCTTATTTCCCAGTTTAGGGCTGGTTCCACAATACTATACTGCCAAGACCACTTTCTATAATTGACTCTGTATAATACCCAGTTTAGCATTTCTTTCCAGGGTGTATTTAGCCAACATTTTAGTTCAGCTGAGTAGTTTATAAACAGCATTCTGTAAATACTGCTTTGTGTGTAACTATATTTTTAATGTTAGGAAAATACATATATTGACCAGTCTTGAGTCTTAAGTCTCCTCTAATTTATTTACCACAGCATCAGCAGAACCAAGTTCAGAGGTACTGGAGCTTACCATCCCTATTTCCCCCTTGTTCTCTAGAATCCTTCATAAGATGTAAGGGAGCTGTTTGGTGATCCTGTCCCTGTGACATTATGTGTGGTTACTAGCATAGTTTTATGGCTTCTGAAAATCAAGAAAGAGATTGACAGAAGAGGAATTGAGGCAGAAGGTTGTAGCTCTGGAGTTGGCAGTGAAATGGGAAAAATCAAAGAAAGAGGAAAAGTTTCTGTATGTAAAATACTATGTGTTTCATGGTATCCAAAAATTGGACACTAAAGTCTGTCCTCCTTACAGGGATTGGTTAAACAAATTGTGGTAGTTGAGTTTAATGGAATATCATTGTGTCAAAAGAATTGAAGAAATTGACAATTTTAGCAGAAACTGGAAAGACTTTTATGAACTGATGCAGAGTAAAGTGACTGGGCAGAACTAGAACAATTTATGTAATGGCAACCACATTATAGAGAAATAAATTTTGAAAGACTGTAGAAATCTGATCAGCACAATGATAAATCATGATCCAGAAGAATGAACATGAAATATGCCACCCACAGAGAGTAGATGAATTTAAAATGCAGAAAGATATTATACATTTTTGGACGTAGCTAATGTGGGAATTTGTTTTGCCAGACTGCAGCTATGTGTTTAGGGATTTGTTTTTCTTTTTATAAACTTTGCTCAGTGTAGAGGGAAGTAATGGAAGGACCAATTCATTTAAAATAATGCTTGTTACTTAAAAAATAAAAATGCTGTAATAAACTGTTTTTAAAAAGAAAAAAAAAGTATGTAAATCCCAAGAAATGGTAAGCTTATTAATGGTCACTCCAGGGTGGAAACCAGAAGCAGGATCTGCCTTTTGTAGGTACCACTTGTGACTAATGATGTTCATTGATATCAATATTTATAGAAAGAAATTGTTCAACCTTACCACACTTCCTAGAAAGCATAAACAGTGACCATTACCCAATTTGAGGGGGAAAAGGTGCATATTTGAATAGACATTGTATATGCATATTCAGAGAGTCATAAAATTTAGATCCAAAGAATCATAAATGCTTTAATGCCATTTTGGAGGGAGGGCACTTGTAGAATCCCCCAGAACATCTGGTCCTAGGCTGTTCAATATTTTTGTCAACTATCTGGATGAAGGCTTATCAAATTTTCAGAAAGAGAACTGGGAGGGAGAGTTAGCATGTTGGATAATAAAGTAAAGCCGTCAATAGGCCAGAACACTGACATGAATCTAAAAAGATGAAATTTAAAGGGGTTGAGTGTAAAGTCATAGGATTACAGTTATAGAACTAGAAGTGTCATCTGGTCTAACACCCTTGTTTTACCAATGAGGAAATTGAGGTCCAGGGAAGTAAAGTGACTTGACCAAAGTCACAAGGAACTAAAAGGCCGAGATAGGATTCAAAGCCAGGTACTCCAACTCCAAATCCAGCGCTCTTGTATATCTCAGTGCCTGTTCTTAGGTTCAAGAAATTACTTTCATAGGTACAAGATGGCAGGGGGTGGAGCTGTGATTAGACAACAGTTAATTGGAAGAGGACTGGGGATTTTAGAGGACTACAAGCTCAAAATGAGTCACTGTTGTGATATGGCAGCCAAGAACACTCATGCAATGGTTTGCTGCATTAAAAAAAGACACAGTATTCAGAGGGGAGGAGGTGATAGTTCCCCTGTAGTCTTTCCTGATCAGACCATTCCTGGAGGCTTATATTCATGGTGCCACATTTTTAAGAAGGTCATTGCTAAACTGGAGAGCTCCCAGAACAGGGCAATCAAGAAAGTGAAGGGCCTCAGATCATGCAACAGGAAAATCAGTTGAAGAAATTAGGGATGTTATGTTTAGAGAAGGGAATATATGGGTAGAGTAAAGAGTAGGGGATGGGGTACCTATTCTAGCTATCTTCCAGTATTTGAAAAGTTTTCTCATGAAAGAAGGATTAAATTTCTTCTACTTAATCTGATAGGTCAGGACTAGGAGAAAGGGGTATAAGGTGCAAATAAGTAGCTTTAGTTTCAATATAAAGAAAATTTTCTAATAATGAGAATCATTCAAAAAGGCTGGCTTTAATCATTCAGAAACTGGAAGGGGATGAGGGGAAAGCAGTTGATTAGCCAAAATGGTTGTCACAGAACTGGGTCCTTAAGGCTCATGTACTCATGGACCTCAATTGTAGGAAATGGTCCCTCAGAATCTATTCTATTTTCATAAAGGTTAGGAGGACAGATCTGTGATTTCACTGATACAGAAAACTCTCTACTATACTGACATTAGGCACCTGCCCCACAATTTACAGTCTTATAGAATTGCCTATTGCCCTGGGAAGTTATTGTGGCAGAGAGAATGTTAAGGCCATTCCAAGAGACTCTTAGGTCCAGCTCTCCATTTTGCCAAGCTACCTTTTCATACATGCTTATTTAACAGAGCCTTGCATGTAGTAGTTAATCAATAACTATTTGAACAAATAAATGGATTTCATGCACAACTCTAATCAACTGGATTATCTAGTTTCCTAGCTGAAAGCATCAAGTGTAGCAATTTAGAAGGGAGCAGTGGGGAAACAGCATGGACAGCAGCAAGAAGAAATAGCTAAAAACCTGACAGATTAGGAGGAAATATAACAACTTTAAAAATTCTATAAAAATCAGACCATGAATTCAAGGCAGAGCATTCTGGTGTAACTTAACTGCAGGGGAAAACAACCATGTGTACCTCATTAGCTATCTTGAAAAAGATGCAGTACATACTGTTCATAGTGAGAACTCCCAATAATCAAACATGGGTTGAATTACATTCAGTATACTCTGTTTAATAAGGCAGGAAAGCCATTGAAAATTGACTAGAATAACAGCATTTTAAGTTATAAGTTCTTATCAATTATTTGTGGCAACTACTACAGGTAGCTATGTAAGCTAAATTAAAATGGTAAAAAAAAAAAAACTTGAGATAGGAGAGGTCAATTAACAAGCTATTACAATAATCTTTGTTGTTCAATATTTCAGTTGTGTCAGACTCTTCATGACCCCATTGCAATAATCTTGGTGAGAGCTGATGAGGACCTGAATTAAGATGGTAGTTGAGGGAAGGGTGTGGAGGCAGCAGATGTGAAGGTAGAAAGGGCAAGATTTGGCGACTAATTGGGTAGGTGGGGTGAGGGAGAGTGAGTAGTCCAAGAATAATGGCAAAGTTATGAACCTCGAGAGGCATCTTTGACAGAAATAGGGAAGTTTGAAAACCCGACAGGGAGGTTATTTTCTACTATCATCTACAGCTCATTTATTCTCTGAGCATGCCAGAAAAATGAAGGCTGCTGTATTTTGTTTTTTTCCTTACATGCCCACTCACTCGCCTCAGTTTAGTCACAGATTGACTGCTCGGAGGCCAACAAAGACAGAAGCAAATTGCCTGTCTCCAAACAAGACTGGTGTGATCCTAAACACAAGCCTCTACTTCGGATCACCAAATGGCTCAACTAGTATTTAAAGATTCCGTGAATTTCAAATGCTAAAAATATTTTGACCTAGACATGTCTACCTATATTAATTCAAAGAGGAACATCAATGAAATTTAAGAGAACTCCAAATTCTAAGAGAATCCTCTGTACCTCTGTATATCATGTGATAGTGATTAATTGAAAATACTAGCTTAAAATGCTCCTTGGATTTCCTAAATCTTCAGTTTTACAAATATTTGCTTTTGATTGTCTCTCATCTAAACTGCTTTTTTTTCCCCATCCCTGGTAAAAAAAAAAAGTGAGTTTATTTATTAGTACTTAACACAATTTTAGAAGGCTATCCTGAGTTCATTCTCTAAACCTGTGATTCCTGAATGTATTTTACATTTGACTAAATGAACTTCTGTGTCCAGAATGCTTGATATGGCACTCTGGGGTCTGTGGCCACACATCGGTGATCATAGATATCCAGGCAAGACCACCAGAAAAATCTATAGGATGCTAGAACAAGAAATGATCTTAGCAATCATGTTTTGTGGGAGGCGGGGAAGAATAGTGAATAGGGTGATGGACTCAGAGCCAGGAAGATCTCAATCAGTTCACATACTGGTTTTGTTACTTATTATGGGTGTTACTTTGAGTGTATCTTGTAACCTTGCCAAGTCTCATTTTCCTCCTCTGTAAAATAGAGATAATAATACTTGTCATACCTACCTTATAGGGTTTTAAAGATAATGTAATTATCATACATTAATCCTTTTCTCCAACTCTGTGGTTCAGTCAAACTAGTTTTTCTTGCTCTTCCTGAGCATAGGAACATAAGCTCATCTCCTACCTCCATGCTTTTGTACTTGCTGTCCCCCATACCTTAAATTATCTCTCTCCTTCCCTTGCCTCTTAGAATCCTTTTGTCTCCTTTAACACTCAGTTCAAATACTGCCTTCTACATGAAACCTTTCCCCATTCCTTCTAGAATTACCTTTACTCTCTTTCAAACTGCATGTCCAAGAGATATATGGTTCATCTCAATATGTCTAAAATTAAGCTCATTTTCTTTCTCCCCAAACCCTCCCCTCTTCCAAACCTGCCTAGTTCTGTAAAAGACCCCTCAGGGTTCACAGCCTAATTATTGTCCTTGGACGTCTTACTCTCCTTCACCCTACCTATCCAGCTGGTGACTAAATAGTGTTCTTTTTACCTTCACAACATCTGTTGTCTACAGACCCTTCTTTCTACTCACACAACTACCATGTTAGCTCAGGCCCTCCTCAGCTCTCACGAATATTATGGTAATAGCCTGCCAATGGAGCCCCCTCCTCTCAAGTGTCTCACCACTCCAGTCTAGCCTGCACACTGTTGTCAAAATAATTTTCCTCAGGCACTCTCATCACGTGAGTCCCTTACTCCCATCAACTCTAGTTGCTTCCTAGTGTCTCTAGGTTAAAATATAAACTATCATTTAGCAACCAGCTCTTAAGTCCTCATATAACCTTTCCCCAATCTCACTCTAGCCTCATTGGGCATTACTGTACCTCAAGTGCTCTGCAATCCAGACAAAATGACGTACGTGACACATACAAACATACACACACATACAGGACACCCCTCCTCATGTGTCGGGACTTGGTCATCCCATATGACTAAAATATGCTCCTTTCTTTCCTCTACCTCAAAAGAGTCACTCTTGCAGCTCAAACATCATCTTTTGCATAAAAACATGCAGATTTCCTCTAGTGTCCTCCCTCCCAAGCTATCTTATATTGAATTATTTTGTATATATTTGCATTTATTTGCATTATATTCATGATGGATAGTTGTAAACGGACCAAACTGGCCTCTAACTTGTGGATGGCTGGAGCCGAACAGAGCAGACTAACGACGGGAGAGTCAGGAATCAAATAGAAATTTAATTTCAAAGTGAGGGAAACAGTGTACAAGCAAGCTGGAGAATCAGGTACATGTTTGTGGGATCTGCTCCTTGTGGGGGAACTGGAGGCATTGTGTGGAGATCTTAATATTCATGCCAATGACTACACAGTCTGCTGCGCCTCAACAATGAGGGCGACCAGCAACAATGAGACAAATTTTGACCAGGACATGAGTACTTTCTGAGCTCAGAGAACACCTGGTGCTGATCAAAGCAATACACCAATTATGTGATTTTACCAGAGGAGGGTGAGAGCAAAGGATTGTTGTTATGCCAGGCTCAGGGAACACACATCCTGCTTGCTGGGCCTTAGCTCTGGATACAGGCTGTCTCCTAGTATCTTGACAGCAGATCTGTATATGTATACTTGTATTGTAGTTCCCCCCCCCCCCATCAAAAATATAAGATCCTTGTGAGATGGATTGTTTCATTCTTTGTAGTAGTGTCACTAGTGCCTAGCACAGTGGCTGGCATATGGTAAGAGCTTAAAAAGTACTGACTGATTGATCAAGAGGGATTCCAGGAGGAGGAAATGAGGAGGGAGTGCAAAACAGCCAGGGCAAAGAGGGCAAAGAGCTCCGACATGAAGTGTCATGTATGAGGAATAGAGAGGTTAGATTTTCTGGACTGTGGAGTGTGGGAGCAGAGAAAATGTGCAAAGATATGAAAAAGAGAGAGACAGACAGAGACAGAGACAGAGAGAGACAGAGACAGACAGGTTGGGGAAAAGTTATCAAGGGCTTTAAAAGCTAAACAGTGGTGTTTATCTTTGATTCTAGAGGGAAGAGGAAGTCACCAGAGTTGATAGAATAGGGGATTCCTATGGTCATATCTGTGCTTAAGGAAAATTACTTTGACAGCAGTTTGTAGGACAGACTGGAATGGTGAGAAGCTTGAGGTGAAGAGACCACTTAGGCGACTGTGGCAATTATCTGGTGAGAAGTGATGAGGACTTATACTAAAGTGGTAGCTATGTGAGAGGAGACTGGGGATCAGATATAAGAGAAGCTGTGGAGATAGTGGTGGCAAGATCTGGAAACCGATTAGATATGTGGGATGAGGAAGAGAGCACTATTATGAACCTGGGAGACTGGAAGAATGGTGGTGTTTTCAACAGAAATAGAGAAATCTGGAAGATGGTTGGGTTGGAATGGGAATAATGAATTCTATTTTGGACATCCCAGGGCTCCCTTTCATTTAGCAACCAGGATTTTTTAGTCCACTATTTAAAGTTATTCCAGTCTCAGGGAGTCATGCCCCCCTTCCCAAAATCTAATTCCATTTTCTGCTTCTTCCCCTGCTCTGCCACCAAATGTAAGCTACTCAAGGACAGGGACTATTCCATTTTTGTTTTTGTATCACCTAGGATAGTGCCTGGAATATAGCAGGCTGCTAATAAATGTTATTGATTAATTAATTGACACTTATTTTATAAATGGAAGAAACTAGGGTATTAAGAAGAGATTGAATGACTTTTCTATAGTCACATAGAAAATCTGTAGCAAAAGTGCAAACAGGTTTCCTTATTCTTGGTCCAGTGTTCTACCAATCTCTAGTTTAAACTGCCTGTTAAGACTCCTTCCCATTAATAAGCATGTTTTCCTTGAATGAACTACCAAACATTAATATTGCAAAACAAGATCCCTAGCTAAGGTCATGACAATGACTTATAATGCCAAGAGTGAGGTTATGCTTCTAAATTTCTTTTAAAGGCATGAGTAACAAACTGAGTTAGTGTGTGATAAACCAAGTCAGCTGGGTGGATCATGGGAGAAGCAAGCTCTGTTGTGCCCCTGGCCATTTCTTTAAGGCTACTCATTAACACCCCTCTACCCCATGACATTTAGGGCGTAGTAACCACAAAATGCTGTGCAAGAACGCTCCCGGCGGTTTTCTCCAGTTTTACCCATAGCTCATGCTATGCATTCGTCACCATCATCATACGTGATTGGTTAGCTGCCATTGTACACGTGATGCTATTCTAGGTGCCGCATGAAAAAGAACAAATGTGAAGCTCCTATCCTAAAGCAGGAATATAGTCAGAGACATGTGAATCATAGAATCGTAGGCTTGGAACTGGAAGAGACCTCAGATATCCTCCAATCCAACACCTACCCAAATCATGAATGGGGTCTACAGCGACCGCAGCCACTCCAACAAATATTTATTAAGCGCCTACTATTTGCCAGCCACTGAGCTGGGTTCTGAGAACACAAAAGCAAAAATAAAATAGATGCTGTCCTCAAGGAGTTTATACCAGATTAGGGGAAATAACACGGATACACAGTAAAAACAAAAAATGGGGTGGGGCACTAGCTGCCAAGGGAATGAAGAAAGGCTTCCAGGAGGAAGCTACACACAAGCTTTGAAGTTGGAACTTTGAGGTGAGCTCGGGCTTCTAAGAGGTGGAGGTGGGAAGGGATGCAGGCACAGCTTATGCAAGGGGATGGAGGTGGGAGATGAAGTGCTGTGTGTGAGGAACAGCAGCAAGACCTCTGACTTTCAGAAGAGTGCGTGAAGAGAAAAAATGTGTCCATTAAATCTGGAAAAATAGACTGGGGAGAGATTGAGCAGGTCCTTAAATGCCAAACAGGGTTTTTACATTTGATCTTAGCTATGATGACAAGAGTGTTCAGGTATAGAAGAGATTGCAAGAAAGACAGAGAGACAGAGAAAGAGAAAGAGAGAGAGGAAGAGACACAGAGACAGAGAAAGAGAGAGAGACAAAGAGAGACAGAGAGAGAGAGAAACAGAGACAGAGAAAGGAAGACAGAGACAGAGACAGAGAGGAACAGAGAGACAGAGAGAGAGAGAGACAGAGAGACAGAGAGAGAGACAGAGAGAGAGACAGAGAGAGACAGAGACAGAGACAGAGACAGAGACAGAGACAGAGACAGACAGAGATAGACAGAGACAGAGACAGAGAGACAGAGAGGGAGAGAGACAGAGAGAGAGTGCAGGCCTTTAAATGCCAAGAGAGGAGTTCAGTATTTGATTCCAGTGGAATAGGAATGATCACAAGGGTTTTCAGGTATAGGAGAAGGGAGAAGAGAGACTGCGGGTCAGTGGCCTATATTTTTAGAGTTAAACATAAGTTGCTGTCCTCTGCTGAGACAAGGGTGAGAGCAGCAGTATGGGAGGCTTGAGGAGAAGTCTGGATCAGCCAACGTGGGGATTATAAGCAAGAGGCAATTAGGAAAAAGTAGAATGATTCACTTGAAGGCCCAGATGAGATTAGGTAACAAACCTGTCATGTATTCAGTTGGCATCGTGATGAGACTTCCTCCAGCACATTTCAGCAGCGAGTAGGAACACAGGAGGCAAATTGGGTTGGACAGGGAGGAGATATTAATTCTAGGTAAACTTTAACACATAATTCTCCTCCCACTGCTCAACAATCTCAAGTGACTAGAAACTCCCTTTCTCACAGGCAATTCATTCTATTTTTGCACAATTCTAATTCTTAGACAGTATTATTTTCCTTATGTGGAGCCTAAATCAGACTTCCTATAACTTTCAGTCATTTGGTACCACTTCTGCCCTTTGGCTCTAAACAAAACAAGTCTTCTAATCTCTCATCCATAGATTTACTCTTGAAAGATTTGGAGATTCCTATCTTATCTCCCTGGTCTTCTCTTTTTCAGGTTAAAAGCCTTCAATTCCTTCAGCTGATCATTGTGTGTCACACCTTCAAGTCCCCTTTCCAATTCTGGTCAGTCTTCAGCTTGCCAATTTAGCTTCTAAAGTGTGGTCCCCAGAACCAAAAACATCACTGTCAATGTAGCCTTGTCAGGAGGGAAGTGGGGCTATCCCCTCCTTAGACACTGGGTGCTACATTTCTATGAATACAGTCAGTCTAAGATAACATTAGCTCCTTTGGCTGTCACAGTATGCTTCTGATCTGCATTAAACTTTCCCACTAAAACCTCCAGGTAGTTTTCACATGAATTACTTTTCAGTTATTTTCCCCCAATTCTGTTTGTGGGAACTGAAGATTTTAAAAATTTCAAACACAGGACTTTGCATTTACTCCTCTTTATTTCATTTTGTTAGTTTCATCATTCTTGTCTCTCAAGATCTTTCTAGATTCTATTTCTGCCATTCCGACATAATTAAACATACAGATATGAAGATAATATGACCATAATTTTTTAAAAATTAAATGGGTATTTAATTTTATTTTAGCTTTCCTGAGAAAAAGTCATTAAGAGGAAATTCATCTAGCCTTTGAAACTCAGCTCAAACACCACCTTCCATTCCCCAGTTATCTTTTGTATATTCTCCACCCCACTCCCCCAAATGGAAATTACCTTTCTTTCCTTGAACTTGGCACTTTCCAGTGTTTCTAGGTTGGAAACTAAGATAAATTAGATGGTAAGAGAACACCTCATCCTCAATTTATTCAAATGATGAGGCCCAAGTGAACTACATGAATGGATGAATGGTAAAACATTTATTAAGCTATTACTATACGTCAGGTACTGAGTTAAGTGTTGGGCATACAAATGCAAGCAAGAAAAACAGTCTTTTAAGAACCTTATACTCAAGCAACACATATTAGGGAGTGGTGGTGATTGAGACAGGTAAGTCAGAGTGAATGCTCATTGTCATCAATGGACAGCTGATTGACATGTCCTTACCAGGAATGGTGGCACTGATTTAAATACTCTTCTAAGTGCTAGAGTTGGAAAGTAGGCAGGGCAGAGGAGGTGGGGCAGCATGGCATGGCATGGAGATGGCTGGGAAGTGGCAGACCTGAAACTGGGGCAAGATAAGATGAATGGCCATCAATCAGAACCCAACTGTGGAATGGGATTTTCAGTTGCAGAGGGAGGTGGAGACTGAAGCTACAGCAACAGTATTGATAGATTGGAAGTGGTGTGCTGGGCTCTAACATGGGGCAAGATAAGAGAAGTCTTAGGTAACTGAAAGAGCTAGAGGAGGGGTTCCTGAGTTGTCTCATGGTTCTTGGAAGAGAGTGGAGAACAGGAGTAGTGCCACAGGATGGGAGAAGAGAACGGAGAGTGGAATCTGCCTTTTCAATATCTGGCAAAATTCTAGAATCAATATAGTGTGTTTATAGAAATGGTTTGTGGATTCATAGAAAGGAAAAGATAATCACAGCAAGCAAGTATGGTTTCAGAAATAAGTAGATCATTCCAAGAAAAGTCATTGTTCTTACCTGTTAACCCAGAGATACCACTGTAGGGAATATATGGCAAACAGGTAAGAGATTGATACAAAGATTGTGTGTGTGTGTGTGTGTGTGTGTGTGTGTGTGTATACAAATGGGCAGCTAGGTCATGCGGTGAAAAGAGAGCTGTGTCTGGAGTCAGGAAAACCTGAGTTCAAATCTGGCCTCTGACACTTACTAGCTGTGTGACCCTGGGTAAGTCATTTAATCCTTTTTGCCTCGGTTCCTCATCTGTAAAATGAGCTGGAAAAGGAAATGACAAACCACTCCAATATTTCTGCCAAGAAAACCCCAAATGGGGTCACAAAGAGTTGGACTGAAAAACAACTAAACAACCACAAAATATATATATATACACACATACATATGTACATATGTCATGTGTATGTATGTTTGAAGAGTTCAGTGGCTTCTTGGAATGATCTAGTCATATAAATATATACATATATTTGTATATATGCACATATAAAATATATGAATACACATATGTATACACATATATATCATGCATACATCTATAACTATATAAATATTCATTGTAGGGAAAAAATGGAAACAAAGTATATGCCCTTTAATTGGGGAATAGTTAGAAAAACTACAGTATATGAATTCAATGGAATATTATTGCATATAAGAAGTGATGAGTAAGAAGAATTCAGGTAAACATTGGAAGATATATAGGAAATGCTAGAGCAAAGAATCAGGAAAACAATCTATGTAAGGACTTCAATAATGTAAATAAAAAGAGCAGGAAAGCAAAACCTCATACTGTGTAATTGTAATGACTACTCTTGGCCCTAGAGAAGACATGAAGAAATGGACCTTGTAGAGGTGGGGGACCACGGCTACGGAATGCTGACTGCACTGTCAGACGCAGTAGTTGTGTCAGTTTGTTCTGCAGAAATAGTTTTCTTTCTTACAAAGGACAATTCACTAGGGGGTCAATTAGTCAACAGTCAACAAGTTTTTGTTAAGCACCCCATGTGTGCCAGGTATTATAGTAAATGCTGGAGATAAAAAGGAAGGCAAAAAACTGTACCTGCTCTCAATGAACTTACAGTTTATTTAGTGGAAAAAAACAGCCATGTACAAACCAGATGCAAACAGGATAAATTGGAAGTAATAAACTGGAGGAAAGAGGCTTGGGAAAAGCTTCCTGCAGAAGGTGGAGTGGGGCCTTGAAGAAAGCCAGGGCAATCAAGAACAATGAGGAGGGAGAGAATTTGAAGCATGAGGGCAAGTCCGTGAAAATGCAGTCAGGAGGTGGAGTGCCTTGTACAGTAGAAAGGTAGTATCTATAAATTACTATAATGTAAAAAACAAAAGGCATCAATAAACCTTTAAAAAAAAAACAAGTTAAACAAGTTATACAGGACTAACCCAATTTTCTTTTTCAGCAGGTAGATCAGGGAAGTGTTATAGATATAGGTTACCTAGATTTAGAAAAAAAAAATTGAGAAAGTTTCACATGCTTTCGTTTTGAAGGAGATAAGAAAGAGTAGTTTAAATGATGACAGGCGACTTTGAAATTGACATTGAGTAGTCATGAGCGGTCAGTAAAAAGTAGCTTGGAGGGAGAGCTCTAATGGAGTGCCTCCCATTCCATCCTTGACTCTATACTCCTCAATATTTTGTTAATTGACCTGGATGGTCATATGGAAGGCTGATTAATTTGCAGATGTGTTAAAGCTAGAAGAGAAAGCAAACACATCGGATGATGGGCTTAGTATTCAAAAAGATCTCAACTGGTTAGAATGATTAGGCAAAACTAATATGATTAAATGCTTTAGAGACAAGTGTGAAGTCCTATGGTATATTTAAAAATCATGATGGCAAGTACAAGGTAGGGGAGATATGACTAAGCAGTAGTTCCTGCTACCTGGGTTTTTTAGCAGAATTGAAAGTAAAATGTAAGGCAACAGTATAACATGGAAACAAAAAAAAAGAGAGAGAGAGAAATAAATCTTGGGCTGCATGAAGAGAGACATAAAAGACATAAGTTCAAAAAGAGGGAGGTGAGAGTCCCTATTGTATTCCATCCTGGGCAAACCACATTTCAAGTATTTCATTCAGTTCTAGGGGTCACATTACAGGAAGGACATATGATAAGATGAAATGTGTCCAAAGGAAGATAACCAAAATGTTGAGGGGAATTTGCAACCATGCTTTGTGAGTATCATTTGAAGAAACTGGCCTGGACAGAGGAAGACTTGGGTAGTTATAAGATAGTTGTCTTCTTGTTCTGCTTGACTCTAGAGGGCAATCTTTCAGAAAGGGAGATTTGTAGTTGACTAAGGAGGAAATCCCTAATAGAAAAAACCATCCCAAAGGTTAACTAACTAGCTGCTTCAGAAGGTAGTTGCTTCCCCTTCACAAGATGTCTCCAAGCCAAGACTGGATACCTACCTCTTGGGGATGTTGTAGACTGGATGACTTCTAAGATCCCTTTTGACTCTGAAATTTTGAGATTCTATGATGTGTGTGTGTGTTTGTGTGTGTGTGTGTGCACACGCACACACACATATCCTCCCTACTAGACTGCATGGGGGCAGGACCATATCTTACTCATTTTTTGCATGTACACCACTTCTTTGCACAATGTTCTACACACAGGAATAGGGACTGCACCCATGATTTTATTGACATAGATAACTTCTCAGATGAGGAAATTCCTTCTACTAATGCAAGTTGGCACCTTTTCTACAACTCATTCTCAGAGAGCTGTCTAGAACACTGCTAGGTTAAGTGACTTATCTGAGTTCACACAGCTAGGAAAGGTCAGAGGCAGGATTTAAACAGATCTTATTGGCTCTGAGGCCAACTCTCTGACCAGTATGCCACCCTTGAACATATTTTTAAAAATCAAATATCATCTTAGAGAATGAAGGGACTTCAAGAAGCCAGAATACCAGCCCTTCCCTCTTATTTGGGATATTCTATATTATCCAACATTGGCACACTCAAAGAGAATAGTTAATTTTGTGCTAAAAGTTCTCCAGGGAAGAGTAATACAGAACATCTTTCCTTATGGTGCCCATCTCAGTATTTAACAACTCTTACTAGTCAATCAGAATATTTAGAGAGGGACAGCGAAAAACAAAGCACTCAGTACATTTGAAGGAATTCTAATTGGTTGATTCTTTAGCAATTCTATTTGATATTAAAAGCAAAGGAAAAGCACAATAAGATTGTATGTTATCTTGTTCTTCCAAAGGGTCAAATCTTGCCATCTGTGAAGCAATTTAATTTTTATTATCCTGGAATCCAGTGAGCCTGTCCTGCAGTTCCTTTATAAACAGAAACCATGCTTTAATCACAGATTGTCCCTTTGGGCCTTATTGAAATATTACATTATTCAGTGCATTTAGTTTTGAAGAGATGAGATTCTCCTATAATTTATATGTCCTTGGGGTAATGCACACTTTTTATAGAGATGTAATTTTGGAAGCAATTTTCCATAAAGTCACCATTAGCTTATAAATTTGAGATAATTGGACACAGAGCTCACTTACCTAACTTGTCTATGCCAATAATACTTCATTGATGACAATGCTGGTTCTAAAAACACAGGACAAATTTTGAGAAAAGCTAATTCCCGAAGATGAAAATCTTCAGTGGGCTTTTTAACTTTTGGGAAACACCTGTGTTTATGGTACATGCAAAATAAACACCTATGTGAATTCATACTGAAGATGGCTTAATGAAATCAATTAATTCTCTTTTAGCAAAAAAAAAGTCATTTATGAATGTCAATGATAAAATGTATTAGCTTTATTAGTGAGAAAGTACCAATATTACCCAAGAACATTAAAAAATTTAAGATAGCTTTTGGTGAATTATTATATTGAATAAACTAATAATTATTATTTGTTCCCCTTTTAAGACTGATTTTCTCTGGGGCCTTTAGCCTTTGCTGATTAGTATGAGTGTATAAATTATAAGTGAATGTTCTATTAATTCTCTTTCTTTCTCTTTCTCTCTCATTTGTTTCTCTCTCTTATATCTGTCTTTATTCTCTTTCTCTGTTGATGGGGATGGAACTTTATAGGAAGAAGAAGAAATACAAGGAGAGCCTCATTGTCTCGTGGTGGAACATAAGGTTACAACAGGTAGGGTATGATAAACGGGGCCCATCCTTCCTTTCCTGACTGCAATCTCTTGTTGTAGGATCAAGAGTAGTTAAGCTTTGTAGCTCACAAAAGAGAGAATGTGCTTTTATAGCATGGCTGGTGACATGTGATTAGAAGTGCTACAGCTGTGATATATTCCAGGCATGACATCTGGATCGTCTGGTCTCAATACAGAAATTTGTTATTTTCAGGAAAAAAATGACTGCATTCCTTGGCTAGGAAAAGCTGGTTGTAAGAATTTGATGGAAGAGTTTAGTATTAAAATAACTAATACAAGTTAGTTGTTGAAGTAGAAAGCATAATTTGTGATGCAACTTTGTTGAAAAAGTTTGTTTTTTTACTTACTCATACAGTTGAAGATTTAGCTCTGCTATTAAATGGGGGTGGCGGGGAGAGAGAGAGAAAGAGTTAAACTTAGAATCAGAATCCAAGGTCAAATCTTGCCTCAAATACTTAACTTGCTGTGTGACCTTAGGCAAGTCACTTAACCTCTGCCTGCTTAAGTTTCCTATCTGTAAACTGGGGACAATAATTTCACCTATCTCTTCTGGTTGTTGTGAAGAAAAAAATGAGATACTATTTGTAAATTTTAAAGCACTATATCAATGTAAGCTATTATTAGTATCGTTGTTATTATTGGTTTAGATCAAATCTTGCTATAATGCTTTACAGGGAGTATGTTTATAGTTTATAATTAAGTCCATTAATGATAGATAATGCTGTCATGAAAATATTCCGTGCTTAAATGGACCATAAAAGACAGTCTTAATGCTTTTTTACCTCTCCTTTCTAATTCTTTTTAGTTGGTTTTCATGGAAATCAATGCTGATCAGGGGTTATCACAAGAATTTATGCTGTACGCAAAGGATCATTCTCTCTTTTGTTCAGCTGTTTTTTTCAGTTGAGTCTTCCTGACTTCATTTGGGATTTTCTTGGCAGAAATACTAGAGTGGTTTGCCATTTCCTTCTCTAGCTCATCTTACAGATGAGAAAACTGAGGCAGACAGTTACATGACTTGCCCAAGGTCACACAGCTATTAAGTGTCTGAGGCCAGATTTGAAGTTGGGGAGATGTCTTCCTGACTACAGGTGCAGCTGTCTATCCACTGTGCCCCCCAGCTGCCTCATACTCTCTTTAATCAACCTAATAAAATTGAGGTTGTTAGCAAGGGGGGTGGTGGTGGCAGGGACAGAGGTTGACTGCCTTTGAAATTCAAGGTGCCAACCTGACTACTGGTGTTTTTTGTTTTAATGTGTTTGAAGACTTGGTGACTTTCAAAGGCAGTGTGGGGCTAGGGACTAGGAATGTGAGCCAGTTTTAAGCAGTTGGTAGGGTGAACAACTGAGCAGGACATCACTTAAAATTGTTACAAGTGCTCTACCTTCAAGACTTATCCCCTAAGTTTCTACTTAGGCTGAGGGATAATGAAAAATACTATTGGTAATTGGAAGATGGGCAACATAAGTTTTGCAGTTAATAGAATTTTTGAGATTTACTGCTGTGTAATGCTGTTATATATGCCAAATGTTCCCATGGCACAGTACCAGATGGGCTTTAGTCTTATGTCTAGGGAACTATGATTCTGTGACCTCTCTTGCAAACTTTTCCTAGATGTGAGCTGATTTTCTGAAGCAATCTGTAAAACATTAGAACAAGAAATTGAAATTTTTAAGTCTTCCTAGGTTCCTGAATTTTCAGGACCTTAACATTTATTTTTGCCAGAAGTCTTCATTTTCTTTTCTTTCTTTCTTTTTTTTTAAAGCAATTGGGGTTAAGTAATTTGCTCAAGGTTATACGGCCAGTTTGTGTGTGTGTGTGTGTGTGTGTGTGTGTGTGTGTGTGTGTGTGTGAAGTATCTGAGGCCGGAACCGATCCCAGGTCTCCCTACTCTGGGGCTGGTGCTCTTACGCACTGTGCCACCTGGCCACCCCAAAATATCCTCTATCTTTTTTTTTTTTTTTGCTTTTTGGAGGGCAATTGGGGTTAAGTGACTTGCCCAAGGTCACATGGCTAGTTTTTGTGTTAAGTGTCTGAGGTCAGATTTGAACTCAGGTCCTCCTGACTCCAGGGCCAGTGCTCTAGTCACTGCACCACCTAGCTACCCCCATAAGTCTTCATTTTCTATAACAACTTTTCCTTTTTTTTTTAAACAACTTACTTTCTTCTGCTGTTCTCAACTTAATTCAGATGGTTAAAACAACCTTGACATCTAATTGCCACTGATATTTTCCCACAGACACAGATTCTCTTGAAAATAAATGATGAAGGGACAAGAACGTGGAGACAATTTCTAACTTATCTTTTGTTACAGTGCAGAGTGGTATCTTTTCTGATTCTCAAATGTAGCTCTGGGGGCCATACAGAACCGGTTGTATCAACCCAATTTTCTTTAGATTGAGCCTGGTTTCTTTTATATAAGAATGGTCTTATATATAAATGACTTGTTTAAATGGTGCTTCTCAGTCTTTTCTGATCATTTCTCCTAGTATACCCCAGGTAGGCATTTCAAGCACTTGAAGACAAGCAAGTTTCCCATTAAGTCTATTGGCCTTTGGGCTGAGATGGAGCAAATCTACTTTGAATTTTCCCTTAAAGTTTTATATAATTTCCTTAGTGTGCCTTCAGGTTTTATGATTTTCATTCACTTAAAACCAAGGTAGATAAGGGTACTTAAAAGCTGAGAGCAAAATACTATAAATTGAGACAAAAATGAAGTCAAAAGAAAACCCATAAAAGTTCAAGTCATACCATTTGGAAACGGGCCCTTTGTTGTTGTTTTTTGGTTGACTGTCATTTGGCTCCTGGCAGCTAATGACCTAATCCTTAGATACCTGAAATTCTATCCCGAGGTCTGTAATTTATACTTGAAGGAGCCACCCAAAGGGCAGTGACCGGTCAAGGACCTGGGCTGGGGCTGGGGGAGCAATAGATTTCTAGAGACATGGAAGGCAAGGGGCCAACACCCTTCTCCCTGATAATTAAGTGAGTATGTAAACCTTGGTCTGATTGGGGGATATATTGCCTTGTCTATAATAGAGTACCCAGTCCCCACAGAAGATCAGCTATCATTTTCTCCTGACTCTACATACACATTAGCTCAAAGGATAAGGTGACCTATAATAAGAGGCATCATTTAATGCTGCAGAGCTTGAGCTGATCTCATTTCAGCAGTCAGCCCTAGACTTGCAAAATAGGCCACATTTGCCTTTGCCTGCCCCCTCTTTTTCTGTAGCCTATTCCCTTCTAAGTAGTATCCATTCCCTTATCTCATATGTCTGCTCTGTGCCCTTTTGTTTTTCCCTCTCCCATAAAAAAAAAAAATAGCATCAGAAAGGATTTGATGTCAGTCATTCATACCTTGATATGAATTACTTTAATGAAGGTCATGTCTGTCCTTAGGTGGATTTGCATTTTAAGCCATATGTCTAGCTTTATAATACAGAGCTTCATTCCAGTTAAAGCAAGGATTCTTAAGCTGGGATCTATGAATTCAAAAAGGGCCAATGGATAGATTTGGGGGGGTTTGTAAATTTAAAAAATATTTTGATAATTGTATTTCTATATAATTGGTTTCCTTTGTAACACCATGCATTTTATTTTATGCTCATAAAAACAGTATTCTGAGAAACTGTCAATAGGTTTCACCAGCCTGCCGAAAGGGGTTCATGACACAAAAAAGGTCAAGAACCCTTGTGTTAGAGGAATTTCAAACATCAGCCATAGGTGGTGGTCACAGAAGTATTTTAGGGACTAAGAAGGCCTTCCTGGTGTTCCTTAAGTCCCATCAACCACATGAATTGCTCCTCTAGCCCAGTTACTTGTAAAAGGAGTTTATAAGTTAGAGTAACACAGGAAAGCTAGGTTAGGCTATCTGAACTATGTCCCACTTAAGGAGTCATCCCAATGCTAGCTGCATTTCCTAATAACTAGAGACAAGGGTAGAAGATCTTCCATACTCATCAAAGAGTAGGGTTTAGGGACTGATAGCAATCACTTCAGGGACTGTTGCCACAATAGATTCAAAATATGAGAGAGAATTCTATTGAGAATAATAGGACAAAGAAAGACATCATTTTCCATTAAAAATACACAAAGAACTAAATTACATAACAGAAATTCACAGTTTCATGTACAATCCCCTATTTCTTCTTTGTATTTTGGAATGCTTGTTTTTGTTGAAAGATTGTAATAAAGAATATTTTTAAAATCACTTTTACGTATTCTCTCTTTCCTGGAAAAAAATAACTGGAAAATTTTCCTTTTTCCTTTTTCTCCAGTAATTTTTTCTTTTATTCTAATCTTTCTGGACATCATGTTCCTTTCACATTGATGTCTAGGACTGATCCAGGACATGTGTGATGAGGGGTATGTGTGTGAGGGGGGAGATAATGGACATTATCTTGAGAGCAAGAATTGGAAATAGGCTAATGTGCAGGGGATGGAAAAAAGTATTTACATGGGGTGCAGGGACTACTGAGGTGGGGCAAGAACCACTGGTGGGGAGGTGGAAGATGGGAAAGAGAATTTTCACCATTTTCCCAGTTGTGCTGAGGCCCAACTGGAATGGAACTACTAATAATTAATAATCTCAAATATCAAATCACATAAGAAAAAATTTGGAATTAAGCAGCTAGGTGGTATAATGGATAGAGCACCAGGCCTGCAGTCAGGAATACCTGACTTCAAATCTAGCCTTGGATACTTAATAGCTATGTGACCTAGGAAAATCACTTAACTCTGTTTGCCTCAGTTTCCAGAACTGTTAAAATGGGGATAATAATAGCATCTACCTTGGAGGGTGGTTGTAAAAATCAAATGAGGTAATATTTGTATATATAGTTTAGTTTTTATTATGGTACAGTTGGTGGAAACCATTCTAGGGTCCCAGAAGGCCTGATTCCAAGTCCCAAATCTGATATATACTGGCTGTGTGACCCTAGGTAAGTCACTAAACTTCTCATCACTCCAGACAACTCTCTAAGCTTATAAGTTGCGGAGAGGGTACTGACCTGTTATAGTAGAAGTTTCCTTACCTGGTTGCTCCTTGTACCAGTAAAGTCACAGGTCAGGCCCCATCAGCACTTAGTATAGTACCTGGTATATAGTAAGTGCTTAATAAATGCTTATTGACTATCATTACTAATTACATGCCACAAGTTCATATCATGTGCTCCAGGCACATAGCTATCTCTATTTACATATTTTCTTCCTCACTTTTCATATATTATGATTCCTTTTTGATTATGTCTAGATGAGAAAAATTCTTCACACAGAGAAATTCTTCGCACTAACCATTAATTTAGGCCAGAGGTTCTTAACCTGGAATTTCAAAGGCCAATGAACTTGTATAGGGGAAAAAAATTACACTTTCATTTTCATGAAACTCTTAACTGAAATTTCACATTTTCTTTCATTATTTAAAAACATTCTAAGAAGGGATCCATAGGCTTCATCAGGCTGCCAAAGGGCTCAAAAAAAAAAGATTGGGAGCCCCCGGTTTTGATAATAGAAACATCAACTTACAATTATATGTTGCTTTAAAGTCTACAAAGCACTTCCCTTTCAATATGAGGTAGTACAAATAATATTATCCACATTTTCCAGATGGAGAAACTAAAACCCCCCAAAAGTGTTAGAGATGGGACTCATGGCTAGTTTTCTGACTCCAAGAACAGATGTTTTTAGTCATAGTCATACACTGGACACCTGAAGTGACCACCCAGGCTGAGTTCATTCCTCTCTTTCTACACAAGAGAAACATGAAGCCCAAAAAAAGTGAGACCTGCCTGAGGTCACATGGGCAGTAGAGCTGGGGTTTGAACTGGCTCTGATCTGCTATTAGAGGTGGTATTTGAATGTAGGTCCTCCTGCACCAGATCCAACATGCTTACCACTGAACCAAGCTGCCTTCTTGTTACATTATTGTCTGGATACTTATGGAAGGGCTTAAAAAACAAGGAATGTATTTGAATTCTTTTGATCTGGTCTTGTCATTTGTGATAATTAAGAATCTCATTCATAAATAACTTTCCTCTTGGAAATGGTTGATAAAGTCTTATGTTTAAATGCTGAAATCACTTGTTTCCAAAAAAAAGTTTAAAAAACCCAACAATCTGCAGATACAGATCTTTCCATTTTCCCCCACCCCATACATAGTCCTTCTGTACATTTAATCCTAGGGATCTGAATTTGGCTTTCCCAATGTTTCCAACCACTTTGATTCCCAAGGAAAAATAACCCAGTTAGCTTGGTCAGTTTTCTAACTGAGAGGAATGTAACAGGATCTTTGCACTTCTGGAAAAAGATGGGTTTGTAGAGGCCCAACCCTCAAGAATGGCAGTTTGTTTATCTCACTTCCATTTCCCGGAGTTTGTAGTGCTCTGAAGAACAGTAAAGTCTCAAGCCTAAAAAGTGGTTGAAATCCTCAGACTAAAAATGGGTGTAGTTAAAAAAAAACACACACACACACACACACATATATATATATATATATATTTCTGGACCTTCTGTGGGGGAAGTGATACTGGGGCTCCCCAACGAGCTTCCTGACAGTTATAGTGTAGTTGCTTTATGTAAACCAGACTTGCCTCAGGGGATGTGTATACCCATGGGTCATGCTTTGCTCTCAGAGATCCTGGTATCTCAGCCAGAAACTAAACTTCTGCCTGAATTAGCCCCACAGCTTCCCCATTTCTTCCTTGTGATTTTGGCAGATTGGCCAAATTTCTGTTTCTCCTATGTGATGAAGCTACCTTGCATCTCCATGCAGGGCTGTCCTGCATATCTGGAATGCCCTCCCTCCTAACTTCTACCTCACAGAGTCTCTCTTTTCCTTCAAAATACAATTCTAGCACTGTCTTCCCCAACCTTTGGTAATCCACATCCCCTTTCCCCCAAATTACCTTCTAGTTAACTAATTTTTTTTTTTTTTAGACGTTTACTTGATAATTATTCTGTAAGAGGCAGTTGGTAGTGCCATGGATGGAGCTCAGGGCCTAGTATCTGGAATACCTGAGTTCAAATCCAGCCTCAGACACTTGCTAGCTGGGTGACCCTGGCCTCAGTTTCTTCAACTGTAAAATGGACACAATAACAGCACCTCTCTCCCAGATTATTATTAAATGAGATAACATCTGTAAAAGCTCTTAGTACAGCATCTGGTACATTGTAGGTGATTATACACACATACACATAATATAGAAAATAAGTAAATATATAGATAAGTGGGGCAGGGAAGGGAACATATGGCTTAATTCCCTTCCCTGCCCCATTTATCTATATATTTACTTATTTTCTCCCCCAAAGGAATGTAAACTCCATGCAAGTAGGGATAGTTTCATTCTTTGTACTAATATAGCCAGCACTACACAGTAGGTGCTTAATAAATGCTAATTCAATTGCTTAAGAACAGTTCTACAAGTTGCTCTCCTACATTGCTAATTTTCTAGAACCTTCACCAAGATACACATGAGAAAGTGCTCAGGGTGGAAAGAAAGGAAATGGAGTTTGGCCATCAGTTTCTGGATAGAGCCAAGTACAAATTTAGTCTGTCATGTGAAATAACCTCTCGAGTTCTGTTAAATTATCGCTGTTATTGATCGATTCACTTGGGGCTGAAGTTCCTTTTTTTAGAAACCCTTGACTTATGGGGGAAAAAAAGCTTAGTATTCCTTCTTCACACAGATTCACTCTTCCTTGTGTCCTTTCCTTATGGGATATTTAATTTCAAATGTGATCCAAGGGCTCTTGGAACACTTTTAGTTTAATTCCAGTAAAGCAAAGGAAGACCTGCCACACAAACTCTTGTACTTGACTTAACTATCACAAATTAATTACTTCTAATATGAAAATAAGATTATTTCTCTATCCATTGAGAGCAAACCATTTGAACTAAGTTATAATTGGATTTTTATCATGCAAGTTTTCCTAAAAAACAAGTGAAGCCCCTACATTGACCATTTCTTGTATTATTTACATCATAAACGTAATTGAGGAAATCTAGAATTAAAGCAGAATAAATGTTCTGCCACCCAATCCGAAGGGCTACTGGATAAGAGTAAATGGCTTCTCACATATGCCCTCTGAAGTAAGAATAAGAAAATTTGGGTTTTCCTTACAGATTGTGCATTAATATGTTGTGTGACCCTGAATGAGAGGCAGTCACTGGGTCAACATTTATTAAGTCTCTGCTATAAGCCAGGCACTGTGTTAACTGCTGGGGACACAAAGGTGGGCAAAAACTAGTCCTTGCCCATGGTCTAATGAGAAACAAACTGGAAATAGTTGTGTACATACAAGATATATAGTCAGTTCTGCTTTCATGAGGGTTTCAAAAAAGTGAACTTGTTCCAATGTGATTGAGATATTAGGAAACATTTTGAGCATAACTCAAATTCCAAGTTAGCTTCTGCTTGATTTCTTCTGTGAGAAGTAACAAGAATGCAGAAGACTACATGGCTTCATGTTAACTCACAAGCGGAAACCCTGCTAGCGCCCACATCCACAAGCAAACTCCAGGCCATTGTCGAGACAAAGTACCATATTTATTGTCTATTTTCTGGAGCAGCAAAAACTATTAATGGAGGAAGGGCTGATCCACACCATCTTCACCTCCTTCCTCCTTAGCCTCCAGACAGAAGTCCAATAGCCTTGGACCCAGAGGATCTGGCCACTATTTCTTGTACTCATGTAATTCTTATTTAACATGTATAAAAACTCATGTATTTATATCAAGCATGTTTAAAACAGTGCTACCATTTGTATTAGGTTCTTTTCTTATCTTTTAATGTACCATTAACAAAGTCCTTAAGTGTTGTGTTCCTAAACTCATTTTCTCCACAAACTCTGTGGTTTTAATTGTGGGATTTTGCATCACACAGTGCTTTTTGGGAATGCATATGTCTCATTATAGCAGAACCAATTGTGTACAGGATAAATTGGGGATAGACTTAGAAGGAAGTCACTGAGATTTAGGAGGCCTGGGAAAGGCTTTTTGCAAAAGGTAAGACTTTAGCTGAGATATGAAGGAAGTCAGGAAAGCCAGAAAGCAGAGTTGAGGAGGGAAAGAATTCCAAGCATGAGGGTAGCCAGTGAAAACACTCAGTTAGGAGATGGTGTATCTTGTGCAAGGAGGCCAGTGTCACTGGATTGTAGAATATATGGAGGGTGAAAGAAGACGGAAAAGGTAGGAAGGAGGGGTTTAAAAGTTAAATAGAAGATTTTATATTTGATCCTGGAGGTAATCAGAAGTCACTGATATTTATTGAATAGGGATGAAGTTTGGTGGGGAGGGGGAGATGCCATATTCATATCTAGATTTTGGGAAGATCAATTTGACAACTGAGTAGAGAATAGACTGGAAGGGAAAAGAACCCTGAGGTAGGGAGACCAACCAGCAGGCTATTATAACACGTGGTCCAGGTGTCAGGTGATGAGGGCCTGCACCAGAGTGGTGGCAGTGTCAGAGGAGAGAAGAAGAATGTAAGAGATGTTACAAATGTAGAAATAACAGAACTTGACAAGTGATCAGATATGGGGGGGGGAGGCGTTAGTGAAAAGATGAGGGCGACACCTAGGTTTTGAGCCTAGGTGACTGGGAGGATGGAGGTACCTTAAGAATAAAAGAGAAGTTAGGAAGAGGGAAAAACTTGGGTGGAAGGAGCAATGAGTAGAAGATAATGAGTTCAATGGACATGTTGAATTTAAAATGTATTGGCCGTCCAGTTCAAGATACCTAGTGTGGCATAGAGGTGGCCTTAGAGCCAGAAAAACCTGGGCCTACATCCTGCCTCTATCACATACTGGCTGTGTGACCCTAGGAAAGTCCCCTAACTTTCTAAGACTACAAGTCGAAGCCCTGGTACTGACCTGCATTGGTGGAAGAAGTTCACCCAGGAGTTTCTTCTGCCAATGGAATTTCAGGTCTAGTCCTTATCCCTGTAGAGGCAGTTAGGTGCTGGGCCTAGAACCAGGAAGTTGTTGTTCTGGCCTGACTCTTTGTGACCCCAGGGACCAGAGCATGCCAGGCCCTTCTATCCTCCACTATCTCCTGATATCTGTCCAATCTCACATTCCTTGCTGCTGTGACTATCTGTTTCATCCTCTGCTGTCCCCTTCTCCTTTCATCTTCAGTCTTTCCCAATATCAGAGTTGTTTCTAGTGAGTCCTGTTTTCTTATTATGTGGACAAAGGAGTCAGGAAGTTCAGAGTTCAAATCTACCCTCAGACACTTAATAGCTGTGTGACTCAAGACAAGCTGTTTATTTATTTATTTATTTTTTTAAGCAGTCGGGGTTAAGTAACTTGCTCAAGGTTACATGGCCAGTTATTTCTGGGTGTGGGGCTAAGTGTCTGAGCCCGGGATTCGATCTCCAGGTCGTCCCAACACTGGAGCCGGTACTCTTACTCGCTGAGCCACCTGGCCTCCCCTAAGCAATTGGGGTTAAGTAACTTGCTCAAGGTTACATGGCCAGGTGTTTCTGGGTGGGTGCTAAGTGTCTGAGCCCGGGATTTGATCTCCAGGTCTTCTCAACACTGGAGCCGGTGCTCTTACTTGCTGTGCTACCTGACCACCCCAAGACAAGCTGTTTAACTGATATCTGCCTCAGTTTCCTCAAGTGTAAAATGGGGATAAGAGTAGCATCGATCTCCCAGGATTGTTGTAAGGATCAAATGAAATAATATTTGTAAAACACTTACCACAGAGTCTGGCACACTGAAGATACCATATAAATGTTTATTCCCTTCCCTTTCCCTTATCCCTAAGGACTCTGAGTAAGTCATTTTCTCTCTGTGCCCTGGTTTCTGAACTTTAGAAAGGAGTGGGCTACCTAAGAAGGTAATTGGGTATTTATTTGTAATAGTTTACTGCTTTGACACTTTTCTAGGAGGGAGGAGGGTATGATAGTAACCCCAATAGCCCAATATTATGAGAGTTTGGGTTGTCCACTTTGTGAAGATACCTCAGACCTGGTACCAACTCACCATCATGGCCTTGAGTTTTAATGGAATCATGTTTCAGAGCACTCTGAGCTCTTAGAGTAAAGGATTATATGGGCAAAACATGTTAGCACTCTTACCACCCACTGCTCTGAATCCCCAGCATTCATCCTCCTTGGGGTCATTAACAGTGCAACAACCCTATGTGCCCTAGCCCCCTGCTTTCCCTGGGGAGAGAGGTAATTATCACCAGACTTTATTGTTTAATAAATCCAACATACTATTTATTCATGTTCAGAAAGGGAAAGTACAAATATAAAGGAAAACCATCATAGGGTTCTGTACACAGTATGCACCTGATAAATATTGTTGACTGAGCATTCATTTCATGCTCTGGCTCAAAACGTGTGCTTTCTAGCATCTCTTTATAATGTTGTTTGTATAGTATAACTGTATTAACCGACATTGTTCCCAACACACCTGGCAGGTAAATTAATAGACTGTTTCATTGTGCAACTTCCTTTTTTCAAAGGGGGAAACCGAGGCACAGACTTTCTATGCAATTTCCCTTGCCCAATGAGTCATCTGGACTAGGATTAGAACTCAGAGATTCCCTCCAACTCACAAGCTGCCAGATAGCACAGTGAACTGCATTGTTTCTCTGGGTTTCTCTGGAAAAGCCTTCAATTATTTGGTGCTTTTTAGCACCATAACTTAATCTTGCCACATCTCATTTTCTTTTATTATATGTTTGCTATTTCAATCAAATAAAATAGGTCTCTGATCTTGAAATGGCTGGATAAGAAGCCCAGAATTGATGGAATCAGCCAATTGTCTGGTTGTTCAGAGATTGGAGCAAAGAACATAGGCTCTGTGGAATCTACCCCCGCATTGTGTAGAGCTATGATGGGTCAGAATGAATTAGTGAAGATCTTATCAGATCTAGCTTTTAATGAAGAAACTTGATAACACAGTCAACCATAAGAATTTGAACAAATCAAGAAATTACTGAAAAAGCAACTGGGTTTGTAAAAAAAAAAAAATGCCATAAAAGAAATAAGATGTTACTGGGAATGTAAAAAAAGATAGACTATGTTATCACCTCCCTAACCTCAACCCTGCATGCATTTAAAGAAAGGGAAACTTACAGACTTGGATCATCTTAACAAATACCTAGCTTCTAACTGCATCTGAGACATCCATCTATCATAGCTGCTTCCATATGATTCAAATGTATTCAGATTTGAGGGTAGTGTCATAAGTATGATCATTAGGATATAAGACTCTGGGTTACCTTAATGAAGAGACTACCTTACCAACAAAGCTCATAAAAACTGACCAGGGCAACTAGGTTGCATGGTGGATAGAGCACTGGGCCTGGAGTTAAGAAGACCTGAATTCAAATCTGGACTTAGACACTTACTAAGTGTGTGACTCTGACCAAGGCTATATGCCTCAATTTCTTCACCTGTAAAATGGGGATAATAAAGTATCTACCTCTTAGGGTTCTGTGAACATCAACTGAGATAATAATTGTAAAGTGCTTTGGTACACTGTTAACACTACATAAATATTAGTTATTATTATTATCCCAGACCACTTCTGCTTTACTGTTCTGATGGGTATTAGAGTTTTTACTCCTCATATATAGTCCTTAGAAAACAAAGGATTGCTTAGCACATCCTGGTAGTCTTTTAAGTTGTCTGGGTGTAGTGGGAGATTACATAACTTGGCTCAAATAGACAGTATCAGAGGTGAGACCTGAACCCAGGTCTTCCTGACTCCAAAGCCATCTTTCTCTCTACTATAACAGTCTGTCTCAAATTTTTCTAAGACCATAAAATCCTGCTCTTTATGGTACAAAGATATTTATTTGTGGCAGGTCAAATTACATATGTTAACTAATAATGAAGACTTGTAGTCTCCTGTAAATAATATGTTACGGAACAATTTTCAAAGGTGGGGAGAATCATAATTTTCAAACTTTTCTAGAGTACACAAATACCTTGTCCTGGCTCTTCCTATAAGATAGGAAACTATAAGTTTGCCAGGCAGGGAATCCATAGCTAGGAGTTCTCTTTGAAATATACCCTACCTTTAATTCCAACAAGAGAGTCAAGAGAGGAAACACAAGTTGTCACAAGGTTTCATAGGGGAAATTATCTGATGTCATAGAATTTTAGAGCCAGATGATTCCTTAGGGATCCTCTGGTCCAGATGCTCTTAGCCTTTTTTTGTGTCATAAACCACTTTGGCAGTCCAAATAATGTTTTCAAATGCATAAAATAAAATGCATAGAACTACAAAGGAAATTAATTATATTGAAATATGGTTATCAAAAGAGCAAAAAGCCAAGTCACATACTCCCTGGAATCAATACACAGATTTCCTGGTAGTTGATGGACCCTACATTTAGAACCCTTACCTGGTCCATTTTATAGATGAGGAAACTGAAACTCAGAGATATAGTGATTTGCCCAAGGTCATACAAAGGTAGAGGCAGGATTCCTGACTTTTCCACTATACCACACCATCTTGTAAGGCTTTATGGAACAATGTTAAACCCTTAAATTGTGCTCAGTAGCAAATAGGCCAGTAGTCTAGGCTATGACACATGGGTTTACTGAGTGCCATGAGGCTTGTGCTACTTTTTAGCCACTCAACTTATTAACTTCTTGTATCTGAGCATCTGAGGAACCAGTTAAATGTATTGATATCTTTCATTTTCCAAAGAAGTCAGATTCTTGGGTTTCCTCCCTCCACTCCTCTTTATTAGGCTTTAATAAGGAGCTACTAGGTTCGAAGCAATAACACCACCCCACGTACGTTAATTTACCATATTATGAAGGCACCAGAGAATCTGCCTGATGTCTACAAGCTCCAGTCTAAGAAAACGGTTTTGTCCTGAAAACTGCTGCTCTGTCTCTATGTAACTGATTGACAATCGTTGATTTTGCTGTATCAATGGGACAAGTTGGGGGATTTGCCCATTTTGTCTAATATGTCATCTTTCTTGGATCTGCGGCTCCCTTTAGATTGTCTTTTTGTTTTTCTTTATGTTCCTGGGGCTAAGCACAGTACCTGGCAGATATTGGGTATTTACTAAATGTTTATTGATTGACTGACTGACTACTACCCAGAATTGTGACCAGTAGAAAGACTGACTAGTTGGTTAAAAGGAATGGAATTTTCTTTTCTCCAAAGTATTTGGTAAAGAGGACCACTTACTTTTGTTTTTCAGGCAGTTTTTTTTTTTTTTTTTAGCATTTTGTGATCCCATTTGGGGTTTTCCCGGCAAAGATACTAGGGTAGTTTGCTATTTCCTTCTCCAGGAAGTGTCTGAGGCTGGATTGGAACTGGAGTCTTCCTGACTCCGGGCCTGGCACCCTATCCACTACTCTACCTAGCTGCCACTTACAGCTCCTGCCATATTCAAACCCATTACCGCAGATCTGGAAGTTCTGAATGAGTGCCTATACAGCAAGGTCCAGTTCACAGAACAGAAGACAGAGAGGCCTAAAATTCTGGGCTTCTTCCCAATTCAGCTTCTCAGTTAGTTGGTCATGTGTGACCATTGGCAAATCACTATCTTTTTTTCCAGTAACAAAATTGCCCCTTACATGGTTTTAGTTCTTCACGGTTACCAAATTTTGCACATCTCACTAGATCTTCATAACAATCACGTGTTAACCACCAGATGTTACTATTTTATAGATGGAGAGTAAACCCCAGATGTATCAAGTGAGGTCATGCATCTACTCAAACCCTGATGTTCTGATTTCAAATCCAGTATCCTTTCCCCTCGAGCAGATTGCTTTTTGGTATATATAAGAAGGGCAACTCCAGTTCCTTTCTAATATCATCGGGGTAGGATGAGGACGTAAAAGATATTTCAGGTGAAAATGCTTTGAGCTCATGTGAGGTGTATAAGGCAAACAGCCAATGTCTCTTAATGATGATAAGCAAATTAATAGATTCTGCCTCTGTTGACACGTTAGTACTCAACCTAATGGTTGCCTGTTTTAACAGAAGATTGGTTGGCCCCAATTTAGACTCTTGATTTATTAAAAAGGTGATACTGAAGAGTAAATACAATCTTCATTTGTCACCTTTTTCAATCTCAATCTAAATAGCATTTTGTTGTGCTAATAGTCCCTAATGAGAGCAAAAGTCCATGGCTAAATAAGCAAGTCACTAGATTAAGAGTAGATTTGTCAATAAAGAAATCTACTGATCTACTCATTATTAATGATTCTCTATAAGCCTGATTCTCTTGAGGGACAAGAGGTAGGTATAGCAGAAATATTGCTGTACTACTAAAATTATTCATGCCAATCTCTATCTAATTAATAGGCTATAGGTAGAGTGTACTTTTTCAGAACAATATGAGGTTTTGTTTTGCGTCATTTTGTAGAACTAAGAACTATTTGCACTCGAGGGGCAGATGGTAGACCATTTAAAAATCTGTGTCATGTAGTTAGAAGTGTTGGGTACACCTTTATGTTGAAACTACTTTGACTGGGACCGTGATAAAACATTTTTCTTATACTGGTGGGCTCTAAGTGTATAGACTTGGTCTAACTCTGTTTCTAAAAGTGTATTTATTTCTAACCTTATTTTCCTCATCTGTAAAATGTGGATAATACCATGTAATTCCCAGAACTGTTGTGAGAATCAAATGCAATAATATTTGTAAAGGATATTACAAATCTAAAAGCCTATTCAAGAGTCATACTTATAGATCTCTTTAAGGCTTACAAAACATTTTTTTCCCCACAATCATGTGATGCCATAAGATCCCAGAGTGAGAGCTGGAAGGGAGTTTAGAGGTCAGCTAATCTAACCCCTTCATTTTACAAATGAGAAAACTGAGACCCAAAGAAGTTAAATGAATTTTTCAAGGTCAAATAAAGATCATCAGAGGTGGGATTTAGACCTATGTATAAAATGAAGCACTGCAAAATATAAAAACTGCAATTAAAATCACTTTATTAAATAGGATCATAATTTATAGCTATACGTTTAGAGGTCAACTTGTCCAGCCCCTTCAGTTCACAGATAAGAAAATTGAGAGGGAGGCAGATAGATGGCACAGTGAATAGAGCACCGGCTCTGGAGTCAGGAGGACCTGAGTTCAAATCCAGCCTCAGACACTTAACACAAAAACTAGTCGTGTGACCTTGGGCAAGTCACTTAACCCCAGTTGCCCTGCCTTCCCCTCCAAAAAAAAGCAAAAAAAAATTTAGAGGGTAAATGACTTATTCAGGGTCATACTGGAGATTAAAAGAATAAATGTAAAAGGATACAAGGTTAAGAAGATAAAACAGTTCTGAGTTCCTCCTTCAAAATCAACACAAACTCTGGCAGTAAGATTCATGTTAAAACATTTGATACCAATGCCCCATGGCCTCTTTTATTCCTCAGGAAGTAAAACGGCCTCCTTGGGCTCCCTTGAAGAACCAGTTCAGCCAACCTAAAGCAAATATCACTTCTACCACCCGAGCCCCTGTGACTTCAAAGTCAGTGCACTTTACATTAAGAATACCAAGCCAGTGGGTAGTAAGGGTGTATGAGGTATTAACAGAGGACTAGCACCTTTGGTGGGAGGGCTCCTGAGCCCTTTCCAGGGCTGCTCATCCACCTTTGGTATCTACCTTTCACCCTGCTTTCACCTGCTTCTCCAAGAAGATATACCATGCTCAGTGGTTACACCCTGGTAAGGTATAGCCTTGGCAGATGGGCTAAGCCAGGTTGAAGGTAACTGACAGGCCTCAAACCTGTTGGTGAGTTAGGGGTATTTCTACCCCAAACATGTAAAGACTTCCCCCACCTTATCCCTGGTGGAGTGGTTGGATCAGAACAATATGATTCAGTGGCCATGAAGGCAGCTGAAGCAGGTGCTGTGGAATGCTTAGAGCTTAGTCAGACATTGAAGATGCCAAGGTCATCCACTGCATCTTAGGCCATCACCAATCATCCTGACTTTTGTCTTGCCACTGGACTTAGATGACTCTGGAAGGTTCTTCATTAGAGTGAAACTGCCTAACTTTAATCCAATTCACATGCAAGTCAAGACATCATCCTGTTATGTCATCGGTCCTCTGAATAAATAGCAGGTGGGTAGTGTAAGTACTTTAGTCAAAGGCAAGTCTCAGAAGAACTCTCTGACTTTCTCAGGACACAGTTAATGAATTTCAGAGCTGGCATTCAAATATAGATCACTCTTGAGTCTAAATCCATCATTCTTCCCACTATCCTATACTATTACAGAGGAGTGTATAAAAGGAACACATTCCTAGGTCTTAGAGCACTTTGGGCTAGTAGGCGAATGCCCCTATTTGCTTTCCTTCTACTTTATCATCCATCATTTTCAGGATCAAGAGAGGAAATGATTTTGGAAGGAGAAAGATGGTGGCCTTGGGTATGAATAAAGGCTGCACATCAGATTACACCCTGTTAACTCTGCTACTGATTTTCTATTTGATTTTTGTTATATCCTATTTTGTATAACTTGGGGAGGGTCAATCAATAAGCATTTAAGTGCCTATAAAGTACCAGGCACTGAGGATACTTAAATAGACATTTGATCTCAACTTTCAGGTTCCTTCCAGTGATAGAAATTACAAGCCATCCATGCCTATCCATCTTGTGTGATCTTGACCATGGCCTGTCATGAGTTTGTCACAGAGGATCCGCTGATTGTCCTGGAGTCCTTCCTTGTTTACTCCTGATATCTTGAGAATACTAGTCAAGCACTCTGGCTGTCCTTGCCCTTACAATTTGGCCAGCTATTTTCTTTTCTTAGCATATTAATTCCTTGATGACATCTTTTATTTTTCTTCTTTGATGTTCTTCACTAGTTTTTTGTTTGTTATATATGATATCCTGTTCATACCTACCATGTGCCTCAATATTTATGAGCTTCTCCAATTCCCACCCCAATACCTGCTGTATCTTGAGTACTTGAGTAGAATGAAAAATGAAACAGCTTCTGCTCTCCAGGAACTCACATCCTAGTAGACAACAAAACATGCATATAGGTAGACATACAAAGTAGATACAAGATAAGCTTAGAGGTGATGGTGCCAGCGGCTGGGGAATGTAGCAAGAGAGGTTTCCTACAGGAGGTGGTGTTTAATGTGAGTTTCGAAGGAAACTAGGAGTTTCATGAGGTAGAGGCAAGGACAGAGGACATATCTATGATGAAGGGCCTGTCTCAAAGGAGTTGGAGTACCTTCTAGACTTAGTCAATCAATAAACATTTACTGAGTGTGTATTATTTGCCAATCACTGTGTTAAGTACTGGAAATTCAAAAAGAGACAAAAGACAGTCCCTCCCTTAAAGGACCTTATAATTTCATGGGGAGGACACCATGCAAACAAATATATACAAAGCTAACTATATGTAGTATAAATAGGAAGTAATTAACAGAGGGAAGGCACTGGAATTAAGAGGGGTTATGGCAGATGGGACTTAAAGGGAGTCAGGGAGGTCAATATTCAGTAGCCTACTTCTTCTCTCCACAAGTAGCTGCATCATTGCCTCACACTACCTCATCTGGCCTGTAGTATTGTCATGGTTTCCAGATACAAGGTGTCATGGCTGACAGCATAGCTGAGGCAGCTTTGGGTTAAATAGGTCTTATGTTATAATTAGTACTGCTCTAACCTCCTCCCATGGGGTTTTCTTGTTCCTTATATTCCTTAGAATCAAATCCTAGTCTTGGATCTTTTCCCAATAAATTAGGACCTTACCTTGTCCTTACATGTCTGAGTCCCTAGAACTGAAGTGAAACCTTTTTCTGTCCAGTCTTCCCAGGTATTAAAGTTCTGTGCCTGAGACCTGTGATGAGGGTCCTGCTTCTAAACTTCTCTCACTGGATCTCTAGCTATTGCCTGCTTTCAGACTCCCTGGTGTGCCTTTCTATCCTCTAGAGCACTCACCAGCTGCCAGACTCCCTTGACTTTCACCAGCTGCTTGCTTGGACTTCAGCCTCTTGACCAATGGCAGATCTTCTAATCCCATGTCTGCGCACACCTACTGGAAAATCTAATCACCAAATCTGCCCTTTCCCCCCACTATCCCTGTCTGCTGGTTATCCTAACACCTTTTCAGACTTGTAATGCAATTATTAACATCACATGCTTTTCCTGGCTGCGTCTTGGTTAGTATCAGAATCCCACCCCTCCTAGACTGAAGTTGTCATGTAAGGGTGCTTACATTAGAAATGTGGGTTGGTAGTTTTGTCAAACTTGCTGACTCCCTGGGGTTTTTCCTTTTATCCCTTACACTAAGAAAGTTTACAAATGCTCTCAGTAAGACTGAGTAGTACATAAAATCTAATGATGTCAGCAATCTAGCACTTCTTATCTTATCTCAAACTTACTTTGTCTTTCCCCCTTTCTTGCCATATCCCTTCTCCTTTTTTTCTTCTTGTTTTGTATTGCATTTTCTTTCCTTTTTTGTGTGCCTTTTTTTGGAGGGGGAAGGCCAAGCAATTGGGGTTAAGTGACTTGTCCTAGGTCACACAGTAAGTGTTAAGTGTCTGAGGCCAGATTTGAACTTCCATTTTCTTTTACCATTCTATTATCCTCTTTTCCTTTTTTCCTTCATTCCTTCCTTTGTTCCTTCTTTCCTTTCTTCCTCCCTCCCCCAACTCTCTTCTTTCTCTTTCTTGCTTTCCAAGATTCATAGATTTAGAGCTGGAAGGGTACACAGAGGCCATCTAATCTATTTCAGCCCCTGGTCCTGTAGATGAAGAGATTGAGCTGCAAAAAATGTAAGTGACTTGCCCAGGGTCACATAGAAAATAAGTGTCTGAGGTAGGACTTGAATCTAGGTCTTCCTCCTATCCACTATGGCAGGAATGGGGAACCTGCAGCCTCGAGGCCATATGTGGCCCTCTAGGTCCTCAAGTGCAGCCCTTTCACTGAATCCAAACTTCACAGAACAAATCCCCGCTAGGTCCCTCAGTTCCACCTTTTGACTGAATCTAAACTTTACAGAACAAATATCCTTAATAAAAGGATTTGTTCTATAAAACTTGGACTCAGCCAGAAGGCTGCACCCAAGGACCAGGAAAGCTACATGTGGTCTCGAGGCTACAGGTTCCTCATCCTGCACTATGATATGCTGTCTCTGAATCCTCCCTATGCTTGTAGTGCTCATAGGCTTAGCCCTATTAATGACAATTAGGACTACAGACTTGTCTAATTCCCAGTTTAGGGCATCCGAGATAATGCCCCATCACCTGTTGAGCATGTTACCTGTGGAGATAATAGCTACACTAAAAATAAAAATACCATGATAGAACTCTGAGAGAATCTGGTTTCCTATGGGTAACATTTAAGAGGAATGATAAGTAACTCAGATACTCTACCTAGCAGATTTAAATTTCCAGAAAATAGTAGATAAGTCTTCAAAGTTGCCTAAGCAATTTTAGCTACTTATAATGAAATGAGAAATGTGAAATAGAGATTATGATTTCAAAAACATCCTTTTCAGTGAAAGCCAAACTAGATGTAATGACTTACCCCATAAATGCTCAGAATATTGCAAGCAATATCACATTCTCTCTGATCGTCAGAAATAGACTATAAGACTGTGTTGTTAGTGCTGTAGAAACAGTAAAGAATCTGCCTGTTGTTTCCTCCATTAACTTGCACTCCTCAAGGACAGGACTGTCTTACTTTTACTTTTCTTTTTTTATCTCTAGTGCTTACTTAGCACAGTGATGGGTACAAAGTAAGTGCTTAATAAATGTTTATTGACTGACTGACTGATAACCAGAAATTCAGCTATAACATAGTAGAAAGAACTGGGGACTTAGAAGATCTGAGTTCAGATATTGGCTCTTTTTTTTTTTTTTTAGAAAAAATTTATTTACTTTTAGTTTACAACATTCAGTTCCACAAACCTTTGAGTTCCAAATTTTCTCCTCCTTCTTCTCCTCCCCTCCCATGGCGGCATGCAATTTGATATAGGTTCTACATATACCTTCACATTAAACATTAGTCAAGTTGTAAAGAATTATAACCAATGGAGTGAACAACGAGAAAGAAGAAGCAAAACAAAACAAAACACAAGAGAGAGAGCAAGTAGTTTGCTTCGATCTGCATTCAGGCTCTGTAGTTCTTTGTCTGGATGTGGATAGCCTTTTCCTTTGGGAGTCCTTTGGAGTTTTCTTGTAGCTTTGCATTGCTGAGAGACCCCAGTCTATCAAAGTCAGCGATCGCAGATACGATGTGTCTGTAATTATGTACAGTGTTCTCTTGGTTCTGCTCCCCTCACTCAGCATCAATTTATATAAGTCTCTCCAGGTTATCATGAAATCTGTCTGCTCCTCATTTCTTATAGCACAATAGTATTCCATTACATTCATATACAACTTGTTTAGCCATTCCACAATTGATGTACATCCCCTTGATTTCCAATTCTTTGCCACCACAAAAAGAGATGCTATAAATATTTTTGTACATATGGGTCCTTCTCCTACTTGTCTGATCCCTTTGGGATACAGCCTTAGAAGTGGTATTGTTAGATCAAAGGGTCTGCACATTTTTATAGCCCTTTGGGCATAGTTCCAAATTACTCTCCAGAATAGTTGGATCAGTTCACAACTCCACCAACAATGTGTTAGTGTTCCAATTTTCCCACATCTTCTACATCATTTATCATTTTCCTGTTTTGTCACGTTAGTCAATCTGACTGGTGAGATGTGGTACCTAAGAATAGTTTTGATTTGCATTTCTTTAATCAATAGTGATTTAGAGCATTTTCCATATGATTATAGATATCTTTAATTTCTTCCTCTAAAAACTGCCTGTTCATATCCTTTGACCATTTATCAATTGGGGAATGATTTGTATTCCTATAAATTTGACTCAGTTCTCTGTATATTTTAGAAACGAGCCCTTTATCAGAGAAACTGCTTGTAAAAATTCTTTCCTAATTTTCTGCTTCCCTCTTAATCTTGGTTACATTGGCTTTGTTTATACACAAACTTTTCAATTTAATGTAATCAAATTTATCCATTTTGCATTTCATAATGTTCTTTATCTCTTGACTCTGCTACTTCTAGCTGTGTATATGACTCTGCCTCTCGACCTTTTCTGTAAAATGGGAGAGGTAGATTATAGGATCTCTATGAGTAAATAGTCCCAGTAGAATTGAGGGAAAAGTTTATTTCATTTTTATCTTTATATCTAAATTTCTCTTCCTATGCAGAAGAAAAACAACAACTCTGTGTTTCTTTAGTTAATTGAGAATTGCAAAATATTTTGAAACTCAGTATGATGCCTAGATGCCAAACTAAGTCATGGTTGGGTGTGGTTAGGAGTATGGTTCTGTTTATACCATTGTCAAACAGGAAAACACAGGGGCCCAGAGAAAGCAGCAGGGTAAATAGTTTCCTTCTTCAGTTCTTCCATCTTAAAGCAAAGGAGCTCAGGGCACTGAAAGTGGGCACTAAGTACAGGGAAGGGCATCTATTTTTGTTCAGAGGAGGCAAAACTGATGATGCACAATCCCTTTGTATGCATTTGTTCACCTGGCTCTGTGCCTGGCAGCTCTTAGATTGATTTTGATCAAGCATGACTCCAGTATTATAGAATCATAGAAAATTTAAGCCTTGCATTCCAAGGAGAAACTCACAAAAAGAACAAATTGCCCTTGGCTTCCTCTGATTGTAGGAAGGAACAAACGTATCAAGGGTGTGACAAGTCACTGCCAGGTCTACAGAGGCCCATTTCCAGCTTCTGTCTGAACGAGATGGTTTTGGATTTTGCCTGCATAGCCCAGCCCTCATTCAAACCTGGATTTTGACTTCTTTGAGCTGTGATAGAGGTGTTTCTGTATTGTCTGTTAGGATTGTTTTTAAGGCTTTGTATCCAAATGTACAATATGGTTGTACTTGGAACCATGGAATGCCAAGGCAATGGAGTAACAAGGGAGCATAACTAAAGATGGACAGACAGACCGACAAGGAGCTGGAAGGTGTTAAGGGAGGACTTCTATTCAGGTCCTTTGACTCTGGTATGCCAAAGGAGCAAAAGAAGTCTGATATGAGAAAAGTTCATTGGATTTAGACCCTTAGTGTTCATCTAGGCCAGGCCTATACAACCTGCAGCATGCCAGAGGACTCCAGATGGCAGGCAAAAACTGTAGAGGAAAACACTGTGGGCTGCCTAAAATCCTTGGGCATGCCTATGGGTCATAAGCCGCCTGTGGGCTGCAGGTTGCGTAGGTCTGATCTAGCCCAACTCTTTTAAATTGTTGTTGTTGAGTTATTTTCAACTCTTCGTGACCCCATTTGTGGCTTTCTTGGCAAAGGTACTAGAGTGTTTTGCATTTCCTTCTTCAGCTTATTTTACAGATAAGGAAACTGAGGCAAACAGGGTCACAAAGCTAATAAGTGTCTGAGGCTGAAGTGGAACTTGGGTCTTCCTGACTCCAGGCCTGGCACTCTATCCACTGTACTGCCTTAGCTGCCCTTTATATTACAGTTGAGGAAACCGAGGTGACTAAATCTGGCATCTGAGATTCAAAACATTTTGCAATTCTCTATTAAGTGGGAGTTGTTGTTTTGTGTATAAGAAGAGAGATTTAGATACAAAGTGAAGTGACTTGCCTGTGGCCACAAAGGTATTAAATATCAAAGCCAGGACTCAACAGCAAGTCCTTTGCATTGGAATATGTTGCTTGAGATAAAATGTCCACTTCTCTTCCTCAAGTCTCGCTCAAGTCCCATCCATTTCCCACACACCTACCAAAAGGATACTCTTATAGCACAGGTCTGACCATGTTAGTCTTCTGCTCCATAAGTACAAGTTGCTCCCTTCTGTCCCTAGGATATGGGCAGCTGGGTGGCACAGTAGATAGAGTGCCAGGTCTGGAGTCAGGAAGAACCGAGTTTAATCCAAACTCAAACACTTCTTATCTGTGAGATCACTTAACCCTGTTGGCCTCAGTTTCCTCATCTGTAAAATGAACTGGAGAAGGAAATGGCAAACCACTCCAGTATCTTTGCTAAGGAAACCTGAAATGGGGTTACTAAGAGCTGGACACGACTGAAAACGACTTAACAACAATCCCTAGCATAAGATACAAACTCCTTTGTTCACATTTAGAACCCTTCACAATCTGCCTCCTGTCTAGCATTGTGCCCCTTCACATACTCTAGCTAAACAGGCCAACTAAATGGACATATGCAACATTTCCATTCCCTGCCTGCCTGTCTTTGCCCTGGCTGTCCCTAATGCCTGGAATATCTCTCTCTTCACCTCTGCCTCTTAAAATCTCTAGTTTGCTTCAAAACTCTGCCCGAAAGGCATATCTGAATGGACATACCAAATGCTATGAGACCATGCCTGAGGCCCCACTTGCTAATGTTTCCCTATTTTGTATGTGTACATTTATATCCATGATAGATTACAAGCTCCTCAAGGGCCCTTTTGAGTCTGTCTTGCCACCAGCTGACATTTTTCCACAGTGGTGTTTGTCTATTTATTGCAGATGACTATTGCTTCCCTTTGTTGCTTGTCCTCCCTGATTTGGTGCTGACCCCTCCATAGGGCACTGGACTATCCCAAGTCACCCAAGCCTCTTCCCTTGGATTCGGTTAGCCTATGAACTCTGTCTAGACTTGACAGGGCTTCTTGTTTATCATACTAGATTGGGACTTTGGGATGGGCCCCTTTACCTCAGGAAGGGTCTCTCCTTGCCAAGGTCCTGCTCACCAGGGGATCTATGTCCTCCTCTCTCCAGAACCCAAGGATTCAAAATATTGAACCGTATCAACTTGGGGCAGGGGGAGTTAAAGGATTAAAAGAAAATATACAAATGTCCTAATTCCTATAAATGACTTTATCTTTCTGTGCTTTTTTCCACTCGTGGAATTTACTGGTTTTTCTATCAGCCTGGCCTATTTTCTCCTTTTGTACTTATCATTCTCAGGAAGGGGTTATCTTAACCATTCTTTGCTTGCAAGTGAACATAAAACATCTGGTACCTTGTGCCTGGATGTACCATCTATGTCTAAAGTCCTCATTGACTTTCTACTCTTGGTTTTAAATTCCCTGTAAGAGCTGAATATCTTTTAGGCATGAATGTCTGAAGAAAGATTTGAGCCTCTGAGAATTCCAGCTCTAAAAATGTTCTTGTTTATGGTTTACCCTCTGATTTGAGGGACTGGCCTTGTGTCAGTGAGATTTTAGATCTAGTCAGTTTTTGAAGGATTTTTTTTTCCTGGAGAATTGGCTGTTGTAAATCTTTGGAGGTAATTACACCTACATACAGGTTTGTGCAGAGGACAGAATTCCCTTCCTTTGCATGGGAGCAGAACAGTTCTAATAATTTATAAAACTGAGATGCTGGGTATATAGAATATGTATATGATACATGCAATACACATACATACATGCATACTCATACAAATGTAACACAGATGCACGTACTATATACACACATGTGCATACATACCACATATATGTATTGTATGAACTCATGTACACGACTATGTGTGCAAGTAACACATATCTATGTATGCATATATTTGAAGATATTATTAACAAATATGTATATTTACACAATGCATATATGCACATATGCATACATGTAGAGATTTCATGAGAGACTGTTCTGTACTGGTCCTGAGTCAGGCCAGTCCCTTGATGATTTAGATTTGCTACTGAAACAAAATAAGTCATTTAATAGTCAGAAAAGGGAGATTTACTTAGCTATTGCAGGAGGAGAGTTAATAGGGACAGACACTGAGAATCTCTTGAGGTGAATAAAGCTCCCACTGTAATTCACTAGCCAAGAATTTCATAACCTAGGGTTCCTTGTGGCTGCTTTGTACTTAGGCACTGAGGAAATGATGACAACCATCTGAGCTCTTACTCCCTTGAAATAAATGTCTTTTAAAAAAAAATTTTAGTTTTCAACATTCACTTCCATAAGACTGAGTTCCATATTTTCTCCCCATCTCTCCCCTCCCCTCACCCCAAGACAGCGTGTAATATGTAAAGAAGAATTAGAACCAATGGGAGAAACCACAAGAAAGAAGAAACAAACAAAAAAAGGAAAAGCAAATAGTATGCTGTAATGGAAATGCAAATTTAAAGATCTTCCCTGCCCCTAGGCTAAAGTGCACCTGGAGACTGGGGTGGGAGGCTTGTTTTTCAGTTGATACTTTTTGATTGGCCAGTGGGTCAATAAGGTTGTTACATTCTCTGAGCCAGGAGAAGGCTATATAAGCCCTGATGTGTAGCTTTGTTTTGGGATTCACTTTGAAAAGTGTTCTGTGATTTGATCTGAATTCTGGGAAGCCGTTGTTGAGAGTCCCCCGGCTTTGAAAAACCCAGATGTGGAAACCCAGATGTTGACTGGGTATGGATGTAATGGTTGGACAGTTTGGAAATCTGTCTACTTGATCTGTTTCTGTCTTGATAATTCTGCCTGTATACTTTGAAGTTCGGGGTGCTGACCTTTTTCCCCTGAACAAGGTAAACGATATATGTCTGACTGGTTAAAGTAAGCTTGTTAACCCATTTTGAGTTGCTTTCCTTTATCAAAGCAGATCCAAGAACCTGTGGTAGCTGCAAACCCTGAGAACGCTTGGGGTGCTTGTTGCTACATATGCTTGGATCTGCATGAAGACTCCATAGTTCTTTTTCTGGATGTGGACAGAATTTTCCATCATGAGTCTTTTGGAACTGTCTTTGATCCTTGCATTGCTAAGAAGAGATAAGTCCATCAAAATTAGTCATTGCACAATGTGACTGTTATTGTATACAGTGTTCTCCTGGTTCTGCTCATTTCACTCAGCATCAGTTCATATAAGTCTTTCTGGGTTTTTCTGAAATCTGCCTGCTCATCATTTCTTATAGCACAGTAGTATTCTGATACATTCATAAACCACAACTTGTTCAGTTATTCCCCAACTGATGGGCATCCCCTCAGTTTCCAATTCTTGACCACCACAAAAATAGCTGCTATAAACACTTGCACATGCGGATCCTTTTTCCATTTGTATGATCACTTTGGGATACAGATCTAGAAGTGGGTTGCTGGGTCAAATGGTACACACATCTTTGTAGTCCTTTGGGCCTATGAACTAAACAAGTCTTGAGGAATACTTCAGTGTTTGGTAGTGTCTGACTCTTGGTAGTGTCTGACCCCATTTTTCTTGGAGTTTTCTTGGAAAAGGTACTGGAGTGTTTTGCCATTTCCTTTTCCAGTTCATTTTATAGATGAGGAAACTGAAGAAAACAGAGTTAAGTGACTTAACCAGGGACTCACAGCTAGTAAGTATCTGAGGCTTGGAACTCAGGCCTTCCTAACTCTAGACCTGGTGCTGTATCCCCTGAGCCATCTAGCTGTCCCAATGCTTTCATACCTTGTTAGGAAAAACTACCCTACCTGCCTAATGGGGGGAAGGGTTTAAAATATTAACTCAAATAAAATATTACTCAAAGGGACAGAGTGATCAGCTCTAGGAATCTCTAAAAAATGCATGGGAGAAGCCAGGAAATAGGCTACAAGACACCTGTTCTTTTCAGAGAGTCCATTGAAAAGTAGAAATCTAGGAAAGAACATCCAGCAAAATGTGGAAAGAGACTTCTCTGTATATGGACTGTATTCTCCCTGGAAGTGATATTGTAATCAGATTGGAGGAAAGTAGGATGGCAATCTCAGCACACAGTAGTACAGCTTCAGATCTGAAATCTTTCAACCACTTGGTAATCCTGGAAAAAGGTCTTGCTTGGACAGAAAGAGAAAGTGGTCAATGGTTACTAGTTAATGGTTAATGGAGATACTGAAAAGGTCACGGCCAAGATCTAGTGGAAGCAAGGGTGGGGAATAGTCATTTAGTCAAGCTCTGAAACAGATGGTCTCATTCTGGGAGCTTCCCCGAGAACACAAATATGTGGTATGGATCCAGGTAGAGAGCTGTGTTCTTTCTATCATAAATCTATATATACATATTTTGGCGCAGTTAGGTGGCACGGTGGATGGAGCACTGGTCTTGGAATCATGAAGACTAATTCCCATGAGTTTAGATCTGGCTTCAGACACTTACTAGTTGTGTGACCCTGGGCAAGTCCCTTAACCTGTTTGCCTCAGTTTCTTCATCTGTGAAATAAGCTGGAGAAGGAAATGACAAACCACTCCAGTATCTTTGCCAAGAAAACCCCAAATGGGGTCATGAAGAGTTGGACACAACTGAAATGATTCAACAACAATAACAAATAAATACGTTGGTGTTGCAGCTAGGTGGCACTGTGAATAGAGCACCAGCCCAGGAATCAGGAGGACCCGAGTTCAAATCCAGTCTCAGACTCTTAACACTTATTAGCCATGTGACCTTGGATAATTCACTTAACCCCAATCGCCCTGCCTTCCCCCCTCCAAAAACAACAACAATATGCTAGAGAGGGGTCTGCACTTGTGATATCAGTGGTACAGGGATGGAAAATCCCTCCACTGATGCAGATAGGTAGCTATTTGTAACTTCATAAGATCACAGAGCTAGAAGGGACTTCAGAACTCTGCTAGCCCAGTCCTCTCATTTTACAGCTAAGGAAAATGAGGCCCAGAAAGGTTAGATAGTTTGTCCAAGACCATAAAAGTAGTAAGTAGTAAGACTAGGATTACAAATTCAGGTCCCACAACTCTTAAATGCAGGGCTCTTTCCACCACATCATGCTACCACCTAGCACAGATTGTGACCTTCCCTGCAATGTACAGCTGCAACTTAAGGAGTTGTCTGGAAAAGTACTGAGAGAGGGGACTTGTCTAGGGTCACACAGTCAGTAGGTTGTAGAGGCAAGACTTGAAGCTGCATCTTCCTGAATCTGAGACCAGCTCTCTATTATGATTGGTAGGGTTATAGAAAGATTAAGTTCCTTACAAAGGGCTCCCAATACCAATGAAAAACAGGTCAAAAAATGTATTTATTATATTATGTTATGTTGTGCCATGTCATGTATTTAGAGCAAACCTATCATCTCATCAGTGTAGGGAACTCCCCAAAGTAAGCTTCCTTTACCCAGGCAGTTCAGTGTTTGCTGTGCACCTCACCTTAAATACTTGCCAAGTGCATCTAAGTGAGCTGCGCGGTCAGCCAGTTGTTGTTATTGTTGTTGGCTGTGTTCCAAGAGGACCAAGGACATCTTGACTTGCAAGTGAATTGGAGGCAAGGCTGTGCAAAGTCACCAGCCTGACTCTTTCCTCTGGGTCATTTGAGTCCAGTGGCAAGACATAGGTCAGGATAACTGGTGATGGCCCCAGAGGCAGTGGGAGATCTTGGCTTTTTAAAATTAAGATCTCAGTTGTCTGAGGAAATACCCATTCAGTGCCTTAAGGCTAGGTAAGAAATGAGGCAAAAGATGGTCTAGTCTGCCTACTCAGAAAAAAAAAATCAAACTAGGAGGGGAAGACCTCAGAGTTTCTGGCCAGAAAAGAAACAATGCTATTTAAACTCATTCTGAGTCATCAAAACCCAAACAATGACTAAGTGAAGCTTGGGCTGGGACCTATTAGGAGAGTCAGAGTGATTTGGATTTTAGGCATGATCAGGTAGCTCCATTTGAATCCCAATAGGCTTTATCAAAAACTGGTTTTGCCAAACTCTATTTCAAGAAATCATAAATGAAACTACTTGAGACAAAATTGTTATTTATCCCAGTTTTTTTAAATGATAGAATAAATAAGTAGGGAAGAGAAAAAAATCTAGCCCCCAAATTTACCACCATGCTGCTAACTCACACCTTGACTGACACCACTTCCTACAACCTCCTCTCCCCTTTGTTTGGAGAACTGGAGAGCAGAGTACAAATTCCTCCCAGGGCCTTCCTTTATAGAGGACAGAAACTGGACCCAGCTCCCCTTCGCATTTATTGTCCTGACTGGTTTCAACTCCATGGAATAAGATGCTCCTGTATCAGGTACCCTTTTGGGTCCCTTCCCCCACCTCTTTCCTGCTTCCTTTGGTATATTGTTTCCCTCTTTAGATTGTAAGCTCCTTGAAGGCAGGGACTATCTCTCTTATTATTAATTTTATCCCCAGTACCGTGTTTCCCCGATAATAAGACACTGTCTTATTAATTTTTTTAGAAAGAAAAACACCAGAGGGCTTATTTTCAGGGGAGGGCTTATGTTGTCCTGCCTCAGCTCTCTTCCGCGGCATTGCTCTCAATGGCGCCAGCAAGCAAATCACTGGGGAAGAACAGGATGACACACTCACTGCTGCAGCTCTGATTGGATGCAGCTCGGAGCGCGGTGTGCGTTTCACGGGGGGGGGACACGGTGCATACAGAGGGTACCGTAATGTAGCGTGTAGCGCTGGGGATCACCTTCACTACAGTAGCAATCTCAATAGGGCTTATTTTCGGGATAGGTCTTATTATCGGGGAAACACAGTACTTAGCACAGTATCTGGCATGTAAAAAAACTTAATAAATGTTTATTGGATCATATAACATAATACAATATAACATAATATTACATGATGATATAATGTATAACAACATAATAAAATACATTTTATTGTGGTTCAACCCCATTGTATTCTATTTCTTTTATTACATTATGTTTATTTGATAGATAAATAGACATTAAATGCTTACTATGTACCAGAAACTAAGCTGAGACTTGTGGATACAAATATAAGTTGCCTCCCTGCCCTCAAGGAAACTACATTCTGATGGGGGGGGGGGGGGTTAAACCCCGTGTTTCCCCGATAATAAGACACTGTCTTATTATTTTTTTTTGAAAGAAAAACACTAGAGGGCTTATTTTCAGGGGAGGGCTTATGTTGTCCTGCCTCAGCTCTCCTCCGCGGCACTGCTCTCAATGGCTCCAGCAAGCAAATCACTGGGGAAGAACAGGATGATGCGCTCACTGCTGCAGCTCTGATTGGATGCAGCTCGGAGCACGGCGTGCATTTCACCCGGGGTGGGGAGGACGGTGCATACAGAGGGTACCGTAATGTAGCGTGTAGCGCTGGGGATCACCTTCACTCCAGTAGCAATCTCAATAGGGCTTATTTTCGGGGGAGAGCTTATTTTAGAGGAATCTTACACAGTAAGGGGAGGGCTTATTTTTGGGATAGGTCTTATTATCGGGGAAACACGGTATATAAAGAAAAGCTAGAAAGCATGGAGGAACAGCTAAGTGTCACCATGGGTAATGTGTGGGGCCTGGAGTCAGAAAGATTCAGTTTCTTGAGTTCAGATCTGGCCTCAGACACTTATATACTAGCTCTGTGACCCTGAACAAGTCACTTAAACTTATTTGCCTCAGTTTTCTCACCTGTAAAATGAGCTGAGAAGGAAATGGCAAGCCACTCCAGTGTCTTTGCCAAGAAAACCCCATACGGGGTGACAGAGTCAGATGCAACTGAAAGTAACTGAACAACAGAAACAAAAAGAAAGCATGGTGGGTATGGGCACCTCTGTAGCAGCATTGTGTAGACAAGGCCTAATTCAGGACAAGGGGAAGCTCACCTGTCAGAGCCAGGGAACTCAGGACTGAAGTCCAACATTGGGATTGGAGGGAGATTATGATGGTGGCCAGAGTTGTGTCAGTAGGTGGATTTGTGTGTAGAAAATGAAGAATATGTACTATAGTTTCATTTTGAAGCTTTCTACTTTATCCTTAAATTAGACAAGACCATAGATTATGAAAGTGTTGTGAAAAGCACACTAGATCTAGAGTCAAAATGATGAGGTTGTGGAACCTGGACCCCTAAAAGGAGAAGACCATGTTTTTGCCCAGAACTTTCCCACACTGACTTTTGCCAGAGGTCCATCCCAGTCCACCTGGATACTCAATAATCCTTTTAACTGCCCTTTCACTTGTGGCTCTCCATCCACTTGCCCTTTCATTATCTGCATTTGGGCCACCCCAGGGCATTTACCATTCCTTAATCCCATCCAGATCCTCTCACTGTCTTTTCTTATATATAAGTACCAATATTACTCCCATTAAATTGCACAGATTCTTAGAATCTCACCATTCCTATTGATGTTACAATACTGCAGATTTACTAGGAATCTTGCCGACTTTGCTGGTGTTATAATAAAACCTCATAAATAAAAATTCTGACTGAAAGAAGGCTTGAGTGGTCTAATTCTTTCGAGGCAGAGCCTCTGTACCTTTACATTTCAGGATTCCCAGCACCCTAAACTGCAACGAAAGACCTGGTTTTGAATCTTAGCCCGGACAATTGTCAGCTGGATTGTATCCAGCCCATCACATAGTAGTTCTTAACCTTATTTTCTTCTGTAAAATGGGGATAACAATAAGGGTCACCAAATCATATCATTTCTTCCTTTGCATTCCTCTCACATCTCTTCCATTCAATTTTTCATATATTAGTTCACATAGGGACTATTGAGATAGCCTCCTATTAGACCTGTTAAGATAGGTCAGCCTAATTCTGGTATCTCCTTCCCCAATTTATCCTGTACACATTACCAGATTAATCTTTCTAAAATGTTGCTTTCATTGTCTCACTTGAGTTCTTCAAAACTTTCATTGGCTGCCTATGGCCTACTGGATGCTACTCTATCTAAAATTCAAGGCCCTCAATGACATAGCCCCAATCTATTATTTTGACCTTAACCTCCAAATACTCTCATGTCTAGTATGTTCCATTCACACTGGACTACTTGGTTTTCTTCAAGTACCTTGACTTTTCCTATCTATGCCCATTTGCTCATATCTTTTCCCTAAAATACCCTTTCTACCTTTTCATCTATTGAAATTCTACTGATTAGGGGCGGCCAGGTAGCACAGCGAGTAAGAGCACCGGCTCCAGTGTTGAGAACACCTGGAGATCGAATCCTGGGCTCAGACACTTAGCACCCACCCAGAAACACCTGGCCGTGTAACCTTGAGCAAGTTACTTAGCCCCAATTGCTTAGGGGCAGCCAGGTGGCTCAGCGAGTAAGAGCACCGGCTCCAGTGTCGGGATGACCTGGATCAAATCCGGGCTCAGATACTCAGCACCACACCCAGAAATAATAACTGGCCATGTAACCTTGAGCAAGTTACTTAACCCCAATTGCTTTAAAAAAAAAAAAAAGAAATTCTACTGATTCTTCAAGATTCAACTCCTAAATGAAAACTTCCCTGATGGTTACAATCAAAAGCAATCTCTCCCCTTCTTGTCCTCTGATCTTCCATGGTACTTTACTACTCTCTTAGAATTTGTCATAGATCATTTTTTTTTTTTGCCTTTTTGGAGGGCAATTGGGGTTAAGTAACTTGCCCCAGGTTACACAGCTAGTTTTTTTGTGTGGGTGTGAAGTGTCTGAGGCTGGAACCAAGCTCGGGTCCTCCTGACTCCGGGGCTGGCGCTTTACTCACTGTGCCACCTAGCCACCCCCATAGATCATATTTTATGTAAATGTCCAGTATTTATTATAAGCTTGTTGAAATCAGGGACGATATCATGTAGCACAGTCCTATATACATACTCACATAAATGTATCCCAATAAATATTTGTTAAAAAGAGAAATAATTCCTCATGTAGGTGAAGATAGAAGGAGGGGCAGGATTGGTGGGAGCAGACCTTAGATCGTATAAAATAAAGTTAGAAGACCATCTATTCCCCTTCTCCTCTTCTCCTGTAACTTTTAGTGACTGCTAGGAAAAGTGGGCCTTGCCTAGTGTCACCAAGACAGTCCTGGACTTTGGGAGCAGTTTCTTTTTCCTCTTTAAGCCCGAGAGTATTATTCTATGGGGGTATGAATAACTCAAGAGTTAGCTGCATGAACAGAAAGGAAGTGGTTTCCTTGGCAACTGGAACCCTCTGAAAGACTTAGCCAACTATACCTCTTCCCCCTTGTTTTCTCCCCTTCGTGTTTCTAGTCAGCTTACAGATATAACCTTTATGTCTACTTTTGGTTAAGAGTGGGTAAACCTCAGCATTACAGCTGCTCTAAGTGAAACTGTTTCTCCTCTCTTTTGTTTAAGCTTCCTTGTGAGATATGGATAAATACACAGACACACACACATGTATGAATGCACATATACAGATATGTGCATGTAGTATATGTATGTATGTAAATGTATATATAGATATTATATATACATACACTAAATATGTGTTATATATGATACATATCTTGCTATTGTATAGTTCATAAACATTTACCTAAGATTTCCTCAATATTTTAGCCTAGTTATAATGTAGCTTTTACCAAAAAATAGAAAGCACTTGAGAATTCAAACAATTGTGACTTTTTAAAAAGATAATTTTAAAAAATTTTTCCTTCAAATTTGCTAAATCTGTTCAGAATAGATTTAGAATGACTTTTCCCCTCTGAGGAATCAATTTTCATTGCATTTCTGTCTTCAGTTCTTCCTTTTTCCTTCAGAACCCAAATAAAACTGTTCATTTCCTATAGGTCAGCATCTAAAAACACACAAATTGTAGACTGGTTAAATAACAGCAAAACGCTATGTTGAGAAATATTGTGAAGAACATCCCCAACCTAGAGAGACATTACATTCTCGTAAGGGCAGTTAGTTGTCTCTTCTTTTGCTATATTTCAATGGTCTTCAAATGTCTTTTCCCTCCCAGCACAGTATTTGTCTTTCTTAGTAGGAATTGTGGTATTCTACCAAAAAAATAAGAGGTTTGTAACCATGCATGCAGTGACAGTTTAAAGTTCCATACAGTTTTCGGGCATGCTTTGTCACCACTTTGCTTTGTACCTTTGGTTCTTTGCCTTATGAAATGATAATATGAAACAGCCTTGAAACACACCCACGGCAGACTATGTATGATATTTTGTAATGGGTTCCACTTGTAAAATGGGAACAATGAAAATTGTACCACCTACCTCCTGCAGCTGTTGTGAGGAAAACACTTTGCAAACACCAAAGTACTATGTGGATATGAATTTTTATTTTATTTTTTTTATGTTTGCTAGCTGATATAATAGAAAGAACACTGGACTTAAAGTCAAGAGAATTGGATTCCAGTTTTAGCTCTTCAACTTACTGTGTGACTTTGGACAAGTCATTTTTGATAGTTTCCTCATTTGTAAAAATGGGAATAAAAATATTTTCATGCTGCCTTCACAGTTATTTGTGAAGGTAAAATAAGATAATGCATAGAAAGTATTCTGCAAACATAAAGCACTCTATAGATGTCAATTACACAACGATAATTGCTAATGAATTCACAAATATTTTGGTTGACTAGGAAGGCCTTCATCCTTTTCAAACTAGCAGACTGGATATAAGAGAACAGAGTCCTGAGAGGAAATGCCTACCCATCTTGTATACACAATTAACCGTGTAATTGTAGGCACTTAACATATGCTGAATTTATTGAAAAGGTTGACTTATTGATTTACAAAATCTGACCTAGTTTAAAGGTAAATTTAGAAAAAGGAAAACACCCAGCTTCTTGGTATCTAAAACTGACTACCAAGAAGTGTTTTTTTTTTTAATCACATCTTAGTAGAGATAGTCAAAGATAGAATTGGGTGGTTCTCTCTTGAACAGAGCGGTAAAGCAAAATTGACCAGGCAAAGAGGAAGTGATAAGAAGACAACCATCTGAACAGTTTCTGTTTTTGCATAAACAGAGGGTTTCATCTCCAAGGTTATCAGTTAACTCTTTTTTTTTTTTAAATCACATTCATTTAAAAAAAAACAACAATAACACACACAAAGAAAACTACAAAAAAAATCCCATTGTGTCATGATATTCTGTTTCTACTGAAAAAGATTGTTTTTAGTCAGTATTAAGAATTTGATGTGTGGGAGCCAAAGTGAATTAAAACAGGATCTGGAAGGGAACTTATCTTGGATTTAGGAAAAGTTAAAAAAAAAAAAGCAGACCTTTTCTAAAGTGTAAATGAGGCACAAGAGGATTTGAAAAATAAGTATTTATCTTGTTTTCTTTCCAAGGCATTATTTTCCATTAGCAAACGAGATGAGAAGAATAATATGACTCAACACAAACTCTTTGGAAGTCAGCTCTCTTTCAAAGTTATAGACCCACACAAACAGTTGATTCTCTCCAGTGGAGCTCAACACTGTCATGGTTATCCAGCAGAGAACAAGTTACAGATGAATGTCCAGGAGAAGAAAGGGCAAATTCTAAAACCAGACAGCCACTATGTCTTCTTTCTCAGGCTTGTTCAGACTAATGGGGAGTACATGTCTGAAAGTCATTCATAATTTATCCAGGTGACAAGCCATTGGGGAACTTTTTAAATAGCAAGAATGAGGGAAACAGCCACTGCCTTCCATGGAGAGGACACCAGTAGAAGATTTATGAAGTGAAGAATACAAGGCAGGCAATAAAGGAGCTTTTTGAAGTTATGTAAGTGATTTGTACCCAAAGGCAAAAAGGACATTGGGGTCACATCCATAAAAAGAACTGAGTATTCCATAGACTATGTACTGCAGGCAGGGGCTGGAGTTCTAATGGAACAAAGTGGTATCTGGGGTATTCACTACCATGCTCAAAGAAGTTTGGCTTGCTTGAATCTTGAGCATATTTTAAAAATTCCTGACTAAAGTACTAATACCATAAAATTTTGGTTTTCTTTTAAAGAATATAAAATTTTCAAGTCAGAAAGGACTCTCATGATGTCAATAGTTTTATGTAGTGTCTTTCAAACAATTTCCTCATCACAGATGCTGAATAATAAACAATTTTATTTTTGTTCCCATTATGAGGTACTTGATGTGTCATGATAGATTTTGAAATCAAGGAAAATGAGCTGTTGTCCCACACCTCCCATGTGTGATGATGGGCAAGTCATTGGATCTCTTCTGTCCTCAGTTTTGTCATCTATAAAATGATAAAATCTCTTCCAGCTTTAAATCTCTGATCTTATTACCCTATGTACTCATAAATCAGTAGAGGGTCTTTATTTTCTGCTATGAAATGAGATGAGGGGAACAACTATGGAAGAAACATCCTTTCTGTCATTCCAATAAAAGTAAAAAGAGACTCATGATTCTCTGGGTTTGGAGTAAGCATCATCATCATCATCATCATCATGCTTATGCAGGTATAGTAATTTTCAAAGTGGCTTTGTGCCCATTATTTTATTTAATCTTCACACTATAATGTTGTGGGATGGGTAAGGAAAGTATTTATAGGTATACATCTTATAGATGAGGAAATTGAGTAAGTCTTAGAGAAATCAAGTGATTTTTCCAAGTCCATAGAGCAAATTAGTGGCATACCCAAGAGGAAGACCTGGATTTCCTGATTCCTAGTCTAATGAAAGATATCAACCTTTATTGTATTTCTTTTTGCTGCTGGTCCCTACAAGCTGTTACAAATATGGTGGATCATGTCTTCCTCCTTCTGCCATATATCTTTATTTCTTTTTTTAGTTTAGATTCCTTACTTTTTCTTCTTTCTTTCCTTTCTTACTTCACAGGGGAAAAAAAAAATCTACCAGTGTTCCATACCAGTAGACCTCTACAAAGGAGGGGGTGAGATGCTTTCTCCTATTCCTTCTTTGTGGCCAAGGTTGTTTTTTGTAATTAAGCAGCCTTCATTTTTTTGCTATTTTGTGCTTGTCGTTCTTTCCATTTAGACTGATGTAGTTGTAGGACATATTCTTTTCTTGGTTCTGCTTACTTAATTTTGCTTCAGTTCACGTAAAGTCTCAATGTACTTCTCTGTATCTGTCATCTCCTTTCTTTCTTACAGCACAGTAATATTGCATTATGGCAATGTACCTCAGTTTGTTTAGCCTTTTTCCAATTGAGGTGGTTCTACTTTGTTTCCTTTTCTATGTGATCACACAAAGTGCTTCCATAACCATTTGAGCATATATGGAAATGTTCTTTTAGTCAGTGAACTCCTTGGGATATATGCCTAGTGGTGGAATCTCTGGATCTTTATTCGCATAATGCCAAGTTGCTTCCCAGAATGGTTGTACCAATTCACAGCTCCACCAATAGAGTATTAGTGTGTCTAGCTTCCTTCAACTCCTCCAACACTGACTATTCCCCTTTCCCATTTTTTGTCACCTTTGCCATATGGACCAGGCCTTAATGCTATAGCAGGTATAATCAGAGACAGAAACAGAGTCACTGACAGAGACAGAGATTTATTGAATCTACTGTGAGGGGCAGCTAGGTGGCATAGTGAATAGAGTACCAGCCCTGAAGTCAGGAGGACCAGAGTTCAAATCCATTCTCAGATACTTGACACACTTACTAGCTGGGTGACCTTGGGCAAGTCACTTAACCCCATTTGCCTTGTCCCCCCCCCCCAAAAAAAAAAGAAAAAGTGTATTGAACACTGGCAGAGATGCAAAGTTTATATAGGACAGGGCCCTTGCCCTTTTGGACCATATAGTTAACAGGAGGATAAGACAAACATATGTACTACAGTTCTGGGGGAGCAAGGTGGCACAGTAGATAAAGTGCTGGGCCTACAGTCAGGAAGACATATTTCTGAGTTCAAATCTGACCTTATTAGCTGTGTGACCCTAGGCAAGTCACTTAACCCTGTATGCCTCAGTTTCCTTATCTGTAAAATGAGCTGGGGAAGGAAATGGGAAACCACTCCATTATCTTTGCCAAGAAAACCTCACATGGAGTCACAAAGAGTTAGACACTACTGAAACAACTCAACTATAAATCTCAATATTACATGTTAAATATATTAGAGAAATGAAGAACAGAGTTCTGATTGGCATCAAAAGACCTCTGTATGAATCCTGCCTCCGAAACTCACTAATTGGGCTAACTATAAGCAACCCAGAGGCTCAGTTTGCTTATCTATAAAATAGAAATAATTGTGCCTGAAATATCCACCTCTCAAGGTTGTTGTGAGAAAAATAATTTGCCAGTCCTAACATGCATTATAAATGCATTACTATTATTTGAAATCTGAAAGGTAAGCTACTTATGAACGGAAAGAAAAAAAGCTAGAGGAAATGTCCTTCCTTTTTTGCTTGACATCTCATTTCTGGTGTCACTCAGTAAAACCTACATAGGAAATGTGACATGGGTTTTTAAATTTTCCTAGACAGCTGTTTTCTTATCACTTTGCCCAAAATGATTTTGCTCAATGCTAACTCTGTCCTTATTTCCTGGCAGCCATCTGAAGGCTGCTGATGTGCTATAGGTGAAGGTCAGCAATCTGGAATTATCACATGTTGGTTTTCCATATATGGAGCTAGTCACATACAGGACTCCCATAGTTTGTACCTAAATTAGCAGGGATTCTGTAAAAATTACTAAGGTAATAAGAATAGAAGGAATTAGAGGTATTTGAGATGGAAAAGATTTAAGTAGATCATTGGTAGTGATAAGACAGTAGGTATTTGTTTAAAATATTTTAAAAGAAAACATATTAGGCCAATTGGAAGATTTTTCCCATTCCTCCCTCTAAAAACAAAACATGTTAAAGTACTAAAGCAAGAAGGAGTGTCTTCAAGAGTTAGGCATCTATATGATTGTAAAATGGATATCTGCTAGGGAAATATATGGTATAATCAGCAATGTTTTGGATCCAAGCCTAGTTAAAACTAGAAGCAATAGATATTTCTTTTGGGAAAAGGATATTCAACCTATTGAATAATTAGAACTGGATTCTCCATTCCATATAAGATTTTTTTTTAAATTTAATGAAAAGAAAATGTTAAATTTGGCTTTTATCTGAGGAGGAAAAAAGGGGTCACAGTCAGTTAACAAGCATTTATTAAGAGTTTACTATGTGCTAATCACTGAGCTAAACACTGAAAATATAAAGAAAGGCAAACCACACGGTCCCTGCCTTTGGAAAGCTCTTATTCTAACGGGGAGGCAAGGTGCAAACAGCTACATACATGTGTAAAGCCACCCAAGAACAGCTTTCCAGAGGACTGCTGCTGTGAACAGCTTTCAAGGTTTTGATTACATAGTATATAGTGAGATCTCTATTTATTCAATAACAAATCAGCAAAACATTCATTGAAAACCAAAATACAGCATTCACAATGTTACAACTTATCACAGAAAATCAAAATACAGCATGAACCATGTCACAACTCAACAACTTATCACTAAAATGGCCACATAGTTTTCACCAAAGTGGTCACAGTTTTAAACAAAGTACATTGATTTAGTCAATCACAAAATCCTTAATTCAGTCACAAAGTAAAAAAGTCAAAGTTCTCTACCCCTAGGTCACAGTACATCATAGTCTTCTCAGTCAGTACACAGTATTCAAGTAAAGGCTTCTTTCAGCTTGACTCAAGGCTGGCTCTCAGTTTCCATGGTTCCTCTTTCATGGTCCCAGCTCCAACTGTCACCTGGGTTCAAAGGCAGGCAGCTCCCAATTCCTTGTCCAGCTTCTTGTCCTGTTCTTCATCCAGTTCCCATTCCATATTGAAGTTCCCAGTGTCCAGTCCACCTCAAGTCCTTCACAGTTCCTGTTTCTGGGAAAACAAAGCTTGACAGAGCCACAATAATATTCATGCACATTGCCAGCACCATCATCAATTCACTATCTGACTGTGAAATCAACTCAGACCCACCAACAAAGTCTGAGAACTCAATACAAATCATCAACATAGAAATCAAGACAGACCCACAAACAAGGTCCAAGAGGTCAGCACAAATTATCAGTAAAGTCCCAGAACCTCCAAAACTCTCCTCCAGGACTTCTGTAAACATACCATCAGAAAATCCTCTTTCAGGGCTTCCAGTAAGGTCCTGGTGCTTCTGTGCAAAGTGTCACAAACAAACATAAACGCAGACAGAGCAGACAGAGTGCTGGGATACCACAAGTTTTCTCCTTCTTTACTCTGCCACCACAACATTCCTCTTTTCAATTCTGCTGTCTCTAGCCCTGGGTCTCTCCTTATATATGGTCATTAGCTCCTTTGCTTCCTATTGCAGGAGTTCATGAGTTTCAGGGTTCACAAGTTGTGAGGTTCACGTGTTCTGTTTCTTAACAGACTTGATACAAGGCTCAAAAGAAACTTGAACTGAAACAAGGTGTTAATTCAATAGCTGAAACAAGGTGTGAACTACTTCTGTGCTTGCCATTACAACATGCAAAGATAAACTCAAAGTAAATATACTGAATGCCCTGACCACACCCTACTGGAGCAAAGCTGAATACATCTTCCCCTTCCTTCCCGGATTCTAGGGGTATCCCTAAGGAGTTGGGATGTCTCTTCACTAATGCTATCAGCTCAAGTCCTCATTCTGGTTGTCTTCTCCCTCACCCCCACTATTAGCTACCACTGTCATTTTGCCAGTTAACATCAATTAGCTTTTACAAAGGGATATTTACTTCAAACATACAGCAAGAAGAGAAGAATAAATAATTCTTCTCCAACATTGCTGGGGGGTGGGGAGTGGTGTGGGAGGGAACTCTATCCCACATAACACCTTGCTATCTAGGAAGAGAAGATTCAGACTCAAATGTAGTTCCTGCATAGCATTGGTCTTACCAAGTTCACATCCATACACAAAGTTGCTGCTGGATCAATCCTCATCTCAGCTACCATTAGGCTGGATCCTGAAGGTCACTTCTTGATACTTGGGGCATCAATTCTGGGCTGGCTGTAAGATCCAGTGCTGAAATGATTCCCAGACTCCTTAGATCCCATTCTGGAATGGGCTCATTCTCTTGATCTTTCAAAACTTATAAGATTGCAGTCTCCACTTTCTTCACTTAAAAAAACAAACTCTAGAGCAAAGAAACAAGACCTTTATCCATGAGCCACACGTTGGCCTCAGGTGGAGATGGTTGGCATTTCTCTGAAATGCCAACAGCAGAAATGTTTGCTAAAGATGTCAAACCAAGAGAAGAGATGAGGAGAAATAGTGCCTTTTGAATTCCCCCTCAGTGCTAGCTACATGGCTACAGCTGATCAAAGAGGGTCCTCTTCACCACATGGTTAGCAGATTGGAACCAGTTACAACTAGATGTCTGTATGTGCTTCAGATCTCTCCAAGGCACTTCTATTACATGTCATTAAACTCTCCCAGAAGCAGCCTCTTCCACATAGGGAATTGCATCAGAGGCATTTTGTACATGCTCACAGGGACTAGGATCAGTGGTCAGTTCCCTGCTAAAAAAGTATGAGGTAATCTCAGAGAGAAAAGTACTAGCATTTAGAAGGATTGGGAAAAGACTCCTGCAGGAGGTAGGATTTGAGCTAAGTCTTGAAAGAAGATATGGAAGCTAGAAGACAGAGATGAAAAGGAAGTATATGCAAGACAAAGAAAATACCCAATACTTCCTTTCTTCTTTGTGGCTCTGGACTAGGAATCAATGGATTCTGGATGTGACTCTGACACCAATCAGTTATGTGAGTTATGAGCCTCATGTACCCTTACCTATAAAATGAGTTGGTTAGGATTAGGGAAGGGGAAGCCAGGCAAGGTTTCATAAAACAGTTAGCAATTAGTAGGATCTAGAAGGACAGGTAAGATCTTGAGAGAAATAAGAGAGATGAGAATCATTCTAGGCAGAGGAAACATCATGAGCAAAGGCATGAATTTTTAAGCAAGTTTTTGAGAAATTTCTTTCTTTAATTTTTTTTGATACATTCTGTTGAATATATTGTAATGTAATCTGTTATTATGTCACTTATATTTCCCAACGTATACTTCCTTCCTCCCCTACCAGAGGGCTATCTGTTACAACAAAGAAAAAAAGTTAAAAAACTAATCAAGACATTGAAAAAGTTATAAGATCATAGATTTGGAACTAGAAGATCTGAAAGGTCACATGGTCTAGAGGCCGAGGGGTGGGGAACCTATGGCCTCAAAGCCTTGTGCGGCCTCAGACATTTGTTCTATGAAGTTAAGATTCAGTCCATGTGGCCTCGAGGCCGCAGGTTCCCCACCCCTGGTCCAACCCCTTCACATTATATGCAATGTCCTCACACATAACCTCTTACCTCTGCAAAGAAGCAGGGTCAAATACCTTCCTACATCTCTTCTTTCAGTCTAATCTTGGTTCATAGAATTTCAATACCTACAGTTTTGATAGTTCTGTTGTTATTCTTTCCATTTGCATTTTTGTAATCATTGTGTATATCTGTTTTCTTGCTTGGTGTTCAGGGAAGATTAGCACCTCTGGTGTGAGGGCTTACCAAGTGGTGGCACAGTAGACAGAGCAGTGGGCCTGCAAGTAGGAAGACTTGAGTTCAAATCTGGTCTCAGATACTTACTAGCTATGTGACCCAGGGCAAGTCACTTAACCTTATTTGCCTCAGTTTTCTCATTTGTAAAATGAACTGGTAAAGGAAATGGCAAACCACTCCAGTATCTTTGCCAAGAAAATGCCAAAGTGGGTAATGAAGACACAGACTTCATAGAAAGGGGGAACAATAACACCATTTTTGGTGTCCACCGTCACCCAACTCTTACTTGTGGCTTCAAGAAGCTATAGCATATACAGTGGCCACACACTGAGACAGTAAAACTGTCTCAACAAATGAGTTAAACCAGGTTGAGGGTAATGGACAGGCTTCAAATCCATCAGTGAGTTAGGGGGATCTCTACCTTGCATGAGAAGATGTCCCTGGGTGGAACTAGAGGATGAGAGCAATTTGTTACAGAGGCCATGAAGGTGGCTAAGGCAGGCATTGTGGCATGCTCAGAGCTTGATCAGACATCAAGATATCTACTGCCTCCGGGGCCATCACCAATCCTTCTGACTTTTGTCTTATCAATGGACTTTGATGACTCAGGAAGAGATAAGGAGGCTTTGTGCCACTCTGCCTCACTTAAATCCAACTTACAGACAAGTCAAGATGTTACCCCATGATGTCATCGATCTTTTTCAAAAACAAAGGCCTAACAACAACTTCATTTTGTATCAGTTCATATGTGTTTTCCCAAATTCCTCTCTATTTGTCATATTCACCTTTTCTAACAGTAATTCTATTGTCTTTCAAATATTTATGTGTAAGATTTTGTGAGAAGATGAGAATATCTGACTCTAAGGTATTTCCCCAAGGTAGAGCCACCAAAAAAAGATTGGAGTTTGCCCACAAAATAGGTCACCCTAAGCTAGAAACTAATTGTTGATGGAAAAGACCTCTGGGAATAATCTCAGAAACCAGCTCACTTTCTGGTTTCTCTGGTCCTTGTTCCTAACCTAAACTTCTCTCTCCAACTCATTTTATTCCCTGTCTGGGGTTGTGCCTCAGTCTATCTTCTAACAATGAGTCTATGACAGGTCAACAACTCTATAAACAGATATTCTGTGCCTACCATGTGTACAGCAGAGAAGCAACTTGATATAGTGGTTAGAGTGTTGTACTTTTAGTCAGGGAGACCTGGGTTCAGATCTCAGTTCTAAAAGTAGATGTATAACCATATAGACATGTCAATTAATCTCTTAGAAACTCTCTATGATTACAAATTATAGGTGAGTTGGAACATGTATTGGTGGAAGAAATTGCCACACTGAAATCATAGGTCCTTGAAACCATAGCCATATGTAAGGTTCATCTCTAGGTTCTAAAGACACACACAAAACTATAAAATCCAAAGTCCTTAGTCTTGTGGTGTTAAAATCTAATGAGGGTATAAGAAATATCCAAATAACAATAATCCAAATTATATTATAAATAGATAGTGACATAGCATAGCTTGACATATTTAGAGAACAATGAATCACTTTTATCTAGAGGGATCTGGGAAGATTTCATCAAAGAATGACAGGAGAATGGGAATAACACTAGATTTTGGAATTCAAGGACCTAAATTCAACTAACAGTTTTGTTACCATATGACATTGTGGATTGTTGAACTTTGACTTCCTGGACCTCAGTCCCCTCATCTATAAAATGAGAGAGGTTCAAGTTATAAATCTGTGATCCTTTGAAATCCTATAGGGTCTTGAAAGGAAGAGAATTATTTCAACAGCAGACATGTCATTATATATTAGCTCCAGCTCTGAATGTTATTCAACTGCTTAGACATCAGCCATACCCAACAATTTCCAATTTTAGCCTTGCCAGTTTGATCACCGATCCCAGCCTTCAATTGGTCTATGCCCTTGGGTCAAACCCTGCTGCCTCTAACTTATGAAAGAGATGTATTCCTGAGTGCTGTTTTAAACTAAGCTGTTTGAAACTCAGAATGAATTTCCCATTGAATGAATGTTACAGTGGTTAGATACTCAGGGCAATCCTTGAGAGTCTATGTAAGCCATAATACTCTACTTCAGCTACACTGAATATTTCTTTAGGAAAATGTTTTTGAAGTTTCAAGAAAAGATATCAGTAAAACATCACCCCTGATAATCCATAGAGCTGCAGATTCGAGAGTTTTATGAGGAGAGGTGTACTAGTAATGTTTAGTTCTCTGCATGCATAAGATGAGAATTTTTCTGGGCAGACCAAGGAGTCTGCATTGAGAAACAAAGGACAGTTGCCCCCAAAGAGTAATAGTGGAAATCAAAGTCTGTAGGGAGCTGAAATGTTAATCGGATTTAAGACCTTCCATGCCCATTAGTAGGCCTCAGCAGCAGTCAATTAAGGGAAGCTTGCGCTTGGTAGCAGGAAGGCTCTCTGTCTCTCTCTGTCTCTCTCTGTCTCTCTGTCTCTCTCTGTCTCTGTCTCTCTGTCTCTCTCTCTGTCTCTCTCTCTCTCTGTCTCTCTCTCTGTCTCTCTGTCTCTCTCTCTGTCTCTCTCTCTCTCTCTCTCTCTCTGTCTGTCTCTCTCTCTGTCTGTCTCTCTCTCTCTCTGTCTCTGTCTCTGTCTCTCTCTCTCTGTTGGTATTTTGCTGCGGGGGTTTGCTTATGAAAAGGTTCTTGTGATTCCCTGGTCAAGATTCTCAGTGGTTGTATGTTCAGAGTTCCACAACTGCTCTCTTGATCTAGGGATATATCTAAAGTGTATGAGTGATTCAGGCAGTCAGAGTCCTGTCTGTCGGTCTTTATTTGTCTGCTTATATTTTTTCTGTTTGTATTTTCTCTGAAGTTCAGGGTGCTGACTTTCCCCCTTAACTAGTGATTGTAATTAAAAAGATTGTTGACCTCTTAAACAGCTATCTTTCTTAGTAAAGCAGATCTAAGAACCTGTGCTAGCAGCCATGCTGGGTGTGCCAGTGTGGTGGCTGCTACAGCAGCATAGACCAGTTCCTAGCTTCCCCTGCCTTTTTCTTCATGCCATTGTGCCTTCTTAAACACCCATTCCATGATTAACAAACTTCCTCCCTTTCATTCTGAGATTCCAGGGCTAGGTCTATAGCCCAAGGAGGTCACTGACAAAACAAAAAGGCTCTATAAACGTCAAGATAGTAATAGCAGCACTTTTTGTTTAGCAAAGAATTCAAAACAAAGTAGATATCTATAAGTTGAGGAATGGCTAAGCCAATTGTGGTATGTGAATGTAATGGAATATTACTGTGATATGAGAAATGATTAATATATTGAATGTGAAGAAGCTGATCCAAAGTAAAGTAAGCAGAGCCAAGAAAAAATATATCAAATGACCATAATAATATAAATTGGAAAGAAAAACAAGCACAAAACAATTAAACCGAATATTGCAAAAATTACAGAGAAGCAAGAAATATGAGAAAACAAAGGTGGGAGATTCATTGTTGTGAAACATTGCATAAGCTTTGGGCAAGATATATCAATTATTTTTGTTGATTTTTTTGCCTCTTCCTTTTCTTTAAAAATAATTCTTTCTTATAGGGGATGGTTCTTAGGGAGGAGGAGGGGAAGGGAAAGTGATGCAGAGGAAAATTGAAGAAAGATATCAATAAATTTTTTAAATGTTAAAAACACTTAACTTCGAACATTCTAGACTTCTTCCTCTCACATTCTTTTTTATCCTCTTGTTTTTGTAGGAACATGACTCCTCTTTCAAGTGCTTGGTCCACCTCCTCTCATGTCACCTGACACACTGGACCAGGAGGAGTGGGCAGGTCACTTGTTCCTGATTCCCACTTTCAAATGCTCACTCTGCCACTATTCCTCATCAAATTGTCCTCTTTTGAGGTGCATTCCCTGAGTCTAAATCTCTCTGTCCAGATCCTTGCTGCAGTAATCTACCAGACTCTGTCGTTCTCCCTCCTTTCTCAAAGAGTTTAGCACCTGGCTCACCGTCTTCCTCCCAGCACCAAATCCTTCCCTCAGACACAGGGATTCAATATGCACACTGATGTCCACTCAAGCCTCCTGACCATGCCTCCAACTTCAGCCAGCTACAGAGCTCACTATCCCTGTAACTGTTCCCTCCATGATTCCAACCTCTGATCTTCTCTTGGGTCACAACTTCCTATCCATCACCCTGATCAGTGCTCACTTTCATAGTCTTTGCCCTATAGGAAGCTAGGTGGTACAGTGGATAGAGAGCTGGGCCTGAATTTAGGAAGACCAGAGTTCAAATATAACCTTGGGCACTTACTAGCTATATAACCCTGAGCAAGTAATTTAAGTTTTGTCTGCCTCAGTTTTCCCAACTGTAAAAAGGGGGTCAAAATAGCACCTACCTCACAGGGCTGATGTAAGGATCAAATTGAAATAATATCTGTAAAGCACTTAGCACCATGCCCGGCATACAGAAGGTGCTTAATAAATGCTCACTCCCTTCCCTTGTTCCCTTTACTTAAGCAATACAACTGTGCAGTCTCCTTTACTCTTTGATTCTTTGCTCTTGTGTTCTGTCACACTCATACCTTGCCAAATCCCACTGTCAGTCTTTTCTTTTTCTTCTCACATGCTTCTGACTGATGCCAGAGGAAGTCACACAACCAAGCCGACTACATACAAATCTATGTTATTTCACTTCAACTGGACCCTTACTGCTGCACAGCTTTCTTTTTACTCTTTTCTGGAAGTATGGGTATGATAGAGAAGAGGTAGTAAGGCACAAGGGAAAGAGAGCACAGGTTCTGGAGTCAGAGGATCTGGGTTCAAATCCTGCCTGTCATGTTTATTACCTATGAAACCTTGGGCAAGTCATTTTACTTTCATGAGCCTTGGTTTCCTCACATGAAAAACAAGAAGTCTAGACTAGAAGGTCTCTGAGGTCCCTTCCAGCTTTCTATCTTTGATCTTGTGACTATGACATTCCATTTACTATTTGTTTCAAACCCTTTTCCCCTCAGGCTTCTTACATCACTTACTGACCTCCCCTTATCAGCAAAGGACCTTACATGCTATTTTGCTAAGAAAATTGAAGGCATCCACCATGACATCTCTCTTTTCCCCTTTCTATACCTCCCTCTACAGAATTCCAGTCTTTTGCCTCTTTGTTCTACGGTAGTTTCTGAGGAACAGGTAACAATGTTCCTTGCCAAAGCTGCACCCTTTGTTTTTTTAAAGTTATTTTATTATTTCCTTAGGCATTTCCCAATTAGATATGAAATTTATTTTTATTAGTTAATTTATTTTTAGTTTTCAACATTCACTTCCTTAAGTTTTTAATTTTCTCTCCCTTCCTCCCCAAGACGGCATGTATCTGATAGATGCTCTACACATACATTACTATTAAACACATTTTCACATTAGTCATGTTGCAGAGAATTATAATGAATGGGAGAGACTACGAGAAAGAAAAACAAAACAAAACTATGTAAATTTTTTAACAATCATTTATAAAATTTTGAGTTTTGAATTCTCTCCCTCCCTCCTGAGCCTTCCCCCTCCCCCCAAATCTGTGGGAAGGCAAGCAATTTGATTTCAACTATACATGTGAAGTCATGTAAAACATATTCCCCTATTAACCATGTTGCAAAAGAGAATGCAAATAAAAGAAAACAATAAAAAATAAGGATAGTAAAAAGCAGTATTCTTCAATCCGTATTTCAAGTTCATCAATTCTCTCTTTGGAAGTGGACAGCATTTTTTGTCCTTTGGAACTGTCTTGGGTCGGAGTAGCTAAATCTTTCACAGTTGATCATCATTACAATATTTCTGTTACTGAGTCCAGTGTTCTCCTGGTTCTACTCACTTCACTCTGCATCAGATCATATAGTTTTTTTTTTTTCCTGAAAGTATCCCTGTTGTCATTTCTTATAGCACAATGGTATTCCTTCATAATCACATACCATAACTTGTTCAGCCATTCCCCCAACTGATGAATATCCCCATCATTACCAATGCTTTGCTACCACAATAAGAGTTGTTATAAATATTTTTGTATTTATTGATCCTTTCTCTTTCTCTTTGATCTCTTTGATATAGACCTAGTAGTGGTATTGCTGGGTCAAAGAGCTCTTTGGACATAGAGTTTTCCCTTTTGCGTCATGGGGGTTAGGGGTGTGGTGCCCTGGTGATCTGGAAATTCTTTGTAAATTTTTTTGACTCTCCATACCAGAGAAGTCTGAATATATTCTTTTTCTTTCATGGGGTATTTACAGTACTTTATTGTAAAATTTGGGTTAAGTATTTGGTCATAGGTTCTGTGTCATCTGCTGGCCTTCAAGTGTCATCTGGAGCTTTCATAAAACTCTCCCCAAATTCCCATTTAATTTCTTGCCAACCTGAGATATATCAAAAGTGTGATGAGGAAAGTCACAATGGTGAAGTCTCAATATGGAAGGGATAACTATAGTTCCAAACTGTTCTCCAGAATGGTTGGACCAGTTCATAACTCCATCCACAATGCATTAGTGTCCCTATTTTTCCACATGCCCTCCATCATTTATCATTTTCCTTTCCTGTCATGTTAGCCAATCTGACAGGTATAAGGTAGTATCTCAGAGTTTTTTAAAATTGCATTTCTCTAATCAGTAGTCATGTATAGCATTTTTTCACAAGATAATTGATAGCTTTGATTTCATTTTCTGAAAATTATCTGTTCATATCCTTTGACTATTTATCAACTGGGGAATGGCTCTTATTTTTTTTTTTTATTTTATAAATTTTACTTAATTCCCTAGAAATTTGAGAAATGAGGCCTTTGGCAGAGAAACAGTGCAAAATTTACCCACAGTTTCCTGATTTCCTTCTTATTTTGCCAGCATTAGTTTTGTTTGTGGAAAGTATTTATGCCTAGAATTTACTGTACTTCTCTTGATGACCATTGAAAAAGCAGGGGAAATGGGAGAGATGTCACAGGACTAGAGGTGGGAAATTTTGTCCAGATTATTAAAGGGGGAAGAGAAAGTATTCTTCAAACTAGAGGCCAGTAAACTTTGCTTCAGTTCCTGGAAAAATTCTCCAAAATGTTTTATTACAAGCATATCTTGTGACCACATAGAACAGGAGGTGGTGATCTTTAAAAACTATCATAACATCATCAAGAATAGGTAATGCCAAGCCATTTCCATTTCTGTTTTTGGCAGGGTGACAAGACTCACGGAATAGTATAAATATTTGTTGTATCTTAGTAAAGCATTTGACAAAGTCTTTCATGACTTTGGATGAGATCAAGAAGCAGGCTAGATTTCAGTGTGGTTACGTGTATTGGGAATTGATGAATGATCACCCTTGCAGGGAGATATTTTGTAGAGGGACCTGGGTATCTATCTTTATGCTTGTTCAGTTCAATATTTTCATCAATGATATGGATAAAGGCATTGATCGAATGCTTTTAAAATGACATTTAAAAAAATCACTAACAAATTTATGATCTAAAAAGATCCTAACAAGTTAGAATGAAGGGACATGTCTAAAAAAATATTTAATTAGAATTGAACTCAATAAGCACTACAAATGTGAAGTTCTCCATTTAAGCCATGTGTAAGTATAGGATGAGGAGAATGCAGCTGTGCAGCAGTTCACTTAAAAAGGTCTGACACTTTGTGAACCACAAACTCAAAATGAGGAAACATTTAATCAAGGTAGCCTCAAATCTAATCCTAGATTGCATTCTGAGAAGCATAGGATTCAGAAGGAGGGAGGTGACAACCTTATTGTATTCTGTCCTGATCAGGTCCCATTTGGTCTGCATCGTTTGGTCATGCTACATTTCTTAAGACTGAAAACTGGGGAGGAACTTCAGAGGTCATTTAGTTTGTTTCCTCATTTAATATATAAGGAAAAACAAGAGGCAACATGACACCACAGGCTTGCTCAAATCATCAGCAATTATGATGCTGCTTTGGAAAGCTTTTCCCATCCCCAGTAGTTAATGACAATGTGTATAAAAGCAAAATCAAACCACATAAGATTTCATTTTCTATGAAGAAGGCATTGAGCTACTGCATAAAAGCATTCATTTACTTTCAGCTTACTTACTTTTCTAGAAATTCCAGAAACCCCCTCCTTTTTTTTTTTTGGTCATTAACCCTCTATTTTGAATGAGTTTTTTTCAGATTATCTAGGCTTCACCTAGAAGATACTATGCAAATAAAGATAGAGTTGGTAAGTTAAAAAAAATAGTTTCATTTTTTCCTAATTACATGTCAAAACAATTTTTAACATTTCAAAAAAAGTTTTGAGTTCCAAGTTCTGTCCCTCTCTTTCTCCCTCTCCTACCCACATTCTGAGATGGTGAGCAATCTGACATAGGTTATACTTGTGCACTCATGTAAAACACTGACCCCCAGGACCTGAGCAAGCCCAGGAAACTTGATGAAAAACTCATAGCCCCTCTATTCACATCAATATTTGGCACAAAGCACTAAGTATTGTAAACAATGAAAATGATAATGATTAAGATTACATGCACTTGGCCAATTCATCACTTTACTCTCCCTAGAGGGAAGCAAGATGGTCTAGTGGTTTGATTCATCATAGATCTGATTTCTAGCCTTGACTTCACTTAGCTATAACCTCAGGCAAGTCACTTAACCTCCTGGATTTTCCTTTTCCCATATTTAGAACATGAATAGTAATTCTTGTTCTCTACCTAATTCAAAACTATACTCTGATGATTCAAAATAGAAATGATAAATATTTCAGCAATGATAACCAATATAAATGTGTGTTCTTATGTACTGTAAGCAGAATTTAGACTATTTATTGAAGAAATAACATTTCAGTAAATGGTCTAGATAAGAGAGTATATGATCTGATGGATGGCACATTGCCTAGAATTAATTCAGTTATTTTTGTTTTTGTTGCCATTATTGTTGATGTTATATTAATATTAATATTGAATATTATCATCTTTGTTGCTCTAAAAGAGTTCTTTTCTAATGCTTCATTTTAGAATAAAGATGACTCCTGGCTTTTCAAAGGGTGGAATACTTTGGCAGCTTCAGCAAATCTGGAAAGGCTTCAAGAATTGTACTGGTGACAGATTGTCTATTGTCTGAACACCAGCTTAGCTAAGAACAGAGACATTCATCACCAGTGGGTTCTCCACTAGATAGTGAATTCTTTGGCCATGATAACACGTAGAATAAGAAAAAGACAAAATAGACATCAGTCTAGGTGGTCCTGCTCACTTTTCCTGTGACAAAAGTCCAAGGTGCTAAGGGGTTTTATGGATTATCAATACAGACAAGCAGACCACTGTGTTATCTTGAGGCTTCTTATATCTGTAGGAGAAGTTCTTGCCTTGGGTTCTTTGGATTTGCCTGGTTGCATATCTTTGTAAACCAAGTTAACTTATTAATAGAAAGCATGGAGTCTTGGTTTGAATTTGTTTGTTTGGGGTTCTTAACCTGGAGTCAATGAACTTATAAAATTTTTTTTTGATAACTGTTTAAAAAAATTTTTTTTATTTGCTCTGTTTTATGCATTTAACAACATTATTCTGAGAAGAGGTTCATAAGGCTTCTCCAAATTGCTACAGAGGTCTATGACTCCAAAAAGTCAAGAATCTCTGGTTTAGATCATTTAGATAAATGAATTTAATTATTAGTCCTCTAATTATGAAGTCTTTGTGAGGACATATTACTGAAGAAACTGACCCATATCAAGACTGACATTGTCACCTTAAATGGAATCAGAAGACATAAGAAGGTTGATGTTAAACAAAAGGATGGTTCATGGGTTTCTTTGGAAAGGTCAATAAAGGAAGTGTCTGAGTCAAGGTCATTGGGTACCTAAAGCCAGTAAAGAATGTTAGTGCTGATGAGCATTGGAGACACTTGCAGGCCAAATCCTACATTGGAAATGTCTTACAACAAACAGAGAAAACAGACAGAGTAGCAGCATCAGGGTTGGAAATTAACCAGTAAGTAATAGGACCACAACTGGTCCTTTTCTATAAGAAGCCAAAATAAGAACATAGACTTTATGGGAAGCAAACAGGTCTACTTTAAAATTTTCTACACTCAGGGGGTGGCTAGGTGGTGCAGTGAATAGAGCACCGGCCCTGGAGTCAGGAGGACCTGACAAAAACTAGCCATGTGACCTTGGGCAAGTCACTTAACCCCAATTGCCCTCCAAAAAAAATTTTTTTTTCTACAGGTCACGGTTTATTATAAGATCTGAAATTCAAACCAAGACTCCATGCTTTCTATTAATAAGTTAACTCAGTTTACAAAGATATGCAACCAGGCAAACCCAAAGAACCCAAGGCAAGAACTTCTACACATATAAGAAACCTCAACATAACAAAGTGATCTGCTTATCTGTATTGATAATCCATAAAATCTATGGCAGAGACTCATGTAAGGGACCCTGAAAATGTTTCATGGATGTAGCTGCTAAGGACCTATTAAACCAGACGGGTAGTACTGTGCACATCTAGCAGAGGGTAACATTTAAAGACAAGGATAGGAAGAGAAAACAAGAGTCAAAAAGAAAAAATTGTTTTATACATCATGGCAAGAATCTTTGCATTGGTTCAAATGGTGAGTAGTTCATCACGATCAATGCAATGTAAGATGAAGGCTAAAATGAAAGTATTTGGATTGTAAATTCTCTGTACATCATGCCTTTCTCTTTGCCTTATTCTGTTCTGAGTTTTCTATTGGTTCCTAAATATTTACTACTACTACTACTACTACTACTACTACTACTACTACTACTACTGCTATTACTACTAACAATAATAATACATGTCCACTAGACAAACCATCTTTCATTTAATCTGAATTCTACAATTATTTGTGAAATTAAATCTCTAGATATGAAACAATACCATTGTAATCTCTTTTCATTGAAGCTCAGTCCACAGGATGGAAATTCAGAAAGAGATTCATTGACAGGGATTTGAGATGAAAGTCAGGCATATACCGTGTTTCTCTGATAATAAGACCTATCCCAAAAATAAGCCCTCCCCTTACTGTGTAAGATTCCTCTAAAATAAGCCCTCCCCCAAAAATAAGCCCTATTGAGATTGCTACTGTAGTGAAGGTAATCCCCTGCGCTACACGCTACATTACGGTACCCTCTGTATGCACCGTTCCCTCCCCCCCCGTGAAACGCACGCCACACTCCGAGCTGCATCCAATCAGAGCTGCAGCAGTGAGCGCGTCATCCTGTTCTTTATTGAATTCATTATTGAATAAAGGTACATTTTTTTGTTCACATTTACCTGTTTATTAAAATTGCTGTCAATGTTCATTAAAATAAGCCCTCCCCTGAAAATAAGCCCTCTGGTGTTTTTCTGTCCAAAAAAAATAATAAGACAGTGTCTTATTATCGGGGAAACACGGTAGTATATTAATATGCAAAGGTTAAGTGCATTTGTTTTATCTGTTATTTGTTAATCTGTTTTCTGTATGAGCAGTGGGCATATGCAAACAAACCTGTTTGTCCGCTGCTAAGGGCATCCTTGAACATTCTGAGAACTCATCTTATCCAGTAGAACATAAACTCTTAATGGGCTGCGGCTTGTTTTTGCACTTGTATCCCCAGTGCCCAGGATGAATCTTTCACGCAGAGTTTACTTAATAAGTGTTTGTGAAATTATCTTCCTTGCCATTTCACATCCAGGAACAAGTGGTAGATTAGTAAGTAATATACCCAAGCAAAGAAAACCTCTTGTTTGTACAACCCAGACGTCAGCAGTCTTTGTCACATAGTAGGCACTTAACAAATGTTTCTTTTCTGGATGACCCTGATGGCAATACTGACATGGAGATATGAGGTGGAGGAAAGTCAGTATCCTGGGGGTCTTGCATCAGAAGCCTGTGAAAGGACCCAGGGCACACATTTTGCTTCATTCTTATAATGTCTTTATTGGCCATTCTATCCTCCAAATAGCTGCCAGAATGATATTCCTAAAGCGTAGGTATGATTATGTCATTCTCCTGCTCATTGAACTCCACTGGTTCCCTATTTTACTTTTAGGATAAAATATAAACTCTGTTGTTCATTTAAATCAACTTGGCTCCATCTATGTTTCCAGGCTTATTATGCATTACCCCCCTTCACACACTCATAAGTCCAGCTTAACTTGGCTTCTTGCTCTGCTTGCCATACAGCATTTCCCCTCCTGTCTGCTTACTTTTGCACAGGTTGTCCCTCATTCTTGAAATTCAGCTACTTTTCATCTCTGCTTCTTAGAATATCTAGTTTCTTTCAAAGCTTAGCTCAGATGGTACCTGTGTTAGGCCTTTCCTGATTCTAAACTACAAAGGGTTTCCCTCCAAAAACATTTAATTATATTTAATTTTTACATATTTTACATACTTATACATGTGCAAGTTGTGTCCCTAGATAGAATGTAAACTCCTTGAGGGGCAAAGACTAGTTCATTTTGGTCATTGTACCCTCAGGGCCTACCACATAGTGTTTGGCATCTAATAAGTGCTCTGTCAATCAATGCTCATTTATTATTTATGAGGAGGGAGAGTCATTGAGATAGGAAAATGAAATAGAGAGAAGTGAACATCAATAAAGCATTTAAAAGAAAAAGTGGAAATATAAGCTAAAATTACCCTTATGATAGCAGAGGTAGAGTGAATATGTAAATCCTATTGAGGAATTGAGGAAGATGATGAATTGGGAAATTAAAATATTTGAGGGAATATCAATGAATATAATGAAATCCCTAAGAATGAGAGTAGATATTGGGGGCAGAAAGTAAAACTGAACTGAACTCTTTGAGAAAGGAGAGAGAGTGGCCAGCAGATCACTATAATATGATTCCTGGTAAGGGTTATATAGACAGGTAAAATGAATTTCAGAACAGGATCATTTGCTGAGTGTTGGTGGCAGAGGAAGGGACTGGAAGTAGAGTAAGAAAGTAGCCCAGTCAAAGAATTGGAAATTGAGGAGGTGTCCATCAGTTGGGGAATGGCTGAACAAGTTATGGTATATGAATGTAATGGAATACTATTGTGCTATAAGAAATGATGAGCAGGTAGATTTCAGAAAAACCTGGAAAGTTTATATGAATTGATGCAAAGTGAAGTGAGCAGAACCAGGAGAACATTGTACACAGTATCAGCAACATTGCACAATGATTGACTATGAACAACTTAAACTCTTCTCAGCAATACAATGATCCAAGACAATTCCAAAGGACTCATGATGGAAAATGCTATCTTACTTATACAGTATCCACAAGAAGGTATTTAAAGCTCCTGTAGATAACTGATTTCTGTGGATATCTAGAGAAATATCTAGAGAAAGAGTGAGCAGATGCAGAGAAAGAACCATGGAGTCTGAATGCAGATTGAAGCATACTATTTTCACTTTATTTTTTGTGGTTCTTTTCTTTTGTCCTGTTTCATCTTTCACAACATGACACATGGAAATACCTCTTACATGATTGCACATATATAACCTATATAGAACTGCTTATTGTCTTAGGGAGGGGGTGATGAAGGAGAGGGGTAGATAATTTGGAACTCAAAAAATTTTTTAAATGTATGTAAAAAATTGTCTTTACATGTAATTGGAAAAAATAAAATACTATTAAAAATAGATAAAGGAGAGAAAACATGCCCCCCAAAAGTAACTCAGTATTCCAGAGTACATGAAAGAAGAAACACGAAGTACTGCAGAGGGTGGGCTGGAATTCGGTGTCTTCCAGAAAGAGCTAGTCTTCTATGAGCACAAGAAAATGGGAGGGAGTTTGAGAAGAAAAGATCTATTCTGAAGGATGATGGGGGGATGTGCTGGCAAATGTTTAATGACTGGCTCTCCAGAAATGCATGGAATTTTTTACATTTAATCTGCATTATTAATATTTTCTCTATCACTTTCTTAAGTCTAGAAATCAATTAATCAGTAACTCAATCCATGATTTATAGCATTTGCCATCTTTTAAGGTATAAATGCTCACACTGAAAATTTAACAACCAGTTCTCCAAAGCAAGTAAGAACCAACTCCAACACACCACAGGGTATTTGTTAATACTAGAATTGGGCTTCCAAATGGACAGGGCACAATGAATGAGGAGGGTGGAGCAGGATGGATTTTAGGGAAGAATAAAGCAAAGCATGATGGGGATGAGACACAAAGGAGTGGTAGTTATAGTTTCTTTGCAGAGCAATAGGTTCTAGGGTGATAGGGCCTCCAAACTCAATTCCTGAAAGGGGCAAAGATTGAGGTTCCAAGCCTCACCACTCCATTGATGATCAAATGCTGTCCATGCAGCTAAAGCTCCCTAACTCCCTGGCTTAGCAAGTAGCCATACTCATCTGCTCTCTCTTTCTCTAGATATCCACAGAAATCAAAGTTATCTATAGGGGCTTTAGATACCTTCTTGTGGATACTGTATACAGGGTGTCCCAAAAGTCTTAGTGCAGTTTAAAGCTCTACTAGAACAGAACTGCACCAAGACTTTTGGGACATCCCGTAAATGTGTTATATTATAGGTCCCAGGAGGACATTATTTTTGTATTTACCCAAGTGCCTAGCATTCTGTGTGTGATAGATACCTAATAAAAGGTTGTCAAATGAATCAGTGGATAAGTGAATAATTTCCCTAGGGCAAGCCACGATGTCCAATCAGGTGTACTCTTTATGTTGGATTTCAGATAAGCCAGATGTTCAGGAAGGGTTTCATCTTTGCTGTGATCTCTAGTCTGGTCTCTATTCTTTTCCCAAGGTGGGGAGGAAGTCCATTGCTACCCTCTCACTAACATACTCCCACCCCCCCATCCCCTTCCTCCATATAATCATACAGAATTCACTAAAACAGTAGAAAAAATGAACTTTCTAAGGGGAAGCCCACAGAGTTATGCCATCAGCTTGTGAATGTAGCAGGGAGTTTCCCTGGCCAATCTAGGATAAAGGGGTTAGGGTTTTTTGTAAACCAACCGTAGCTATTTGTCAGTAGGGATCCTTGTTAAGATGGGCAAGCGATAGCAAGTGGCTTGGGAAGCACCATGAAATACTAATTGGGGAAGGCTGGGCATATCTGAACTGGCTCTTCTGCATGAGCTGTCTCTGGATCACTTCACTGGGCTTAAGAAGTTCATAGATCACAGACACTTAGATGACTCTGCTCCACCCAGCCTCCACCGGGTCATTCCCAATTTTGCAAGCTGCCCCTGCTAAGTTGACTAAACCACTTCCTGTGGTTAGGGGAACTTCAGGCTGAGCTTTTACGCTAACACTTACTAGAGTGATAAAAGTGAGAGATAGTTCTCCCATCCTTGGTCACCTCTTGGGTGCCAGTTTGCTGACATCTACTCTCTTCTTTTTAATATTCCTAGACCAAAGAAAATCTTCCCCTCTGCACTCTCTAAATGATGATGTCAGGGGCATTGGAGTGGGGAGTAGAGTGTGTACGGAGGGAAGTGACTGTTGTGTTTCATTTGTACTTCAGTAAAGTAGAAATGGAGGAGGTCAATGTCCACCTAGAAGCATTGGAATGATGTGGACTAGGCAGTGGTTTGTCACCTAATGGAATTTTTGATGAATTAAGTGGGTTACATTAGACTTTGAATGAAAGTGATTCATTTAGGTGGTTTTCAATGCTCTAGCCTGGGCAGTGGACAGAATGAAATGAGGGCCAATGCCATCCCAGTTCTTCTTTAGCGTGATAGATAGCTTCCTAGTGGAAGAAAACAAATCAGTACAAAGCAACCTCCTTTGTTGTTGTTCTCTGCTTCCCTACATTTCCCCCCTACTTTGTAGAGAGAGGTAAGAAGGGAGAAGAGGGCAGGACATGACTTGCTCTAATCTTTTCCTGCCACCAACCCAACCTCATGTTCTGTTTTTTTGCCTTGCACTAGAAGAGAGAACTCTGGGGTTCCTTCTGGCATAGTTTTCCACTATGTAACCTCCCTGAGGTAACTAGAAGCTTCAGTGGATAGAACTCTGGGCCTGGAGTCAAGAAGACCTGAGTTCAAAATCTGCCCTCAGTCATTTACCAGCTATGTGACCCTGGACAAGTCACTTAACTTCTGTTTGCCTCTGGAGAAGGAAATGGCAAAGCACTCCAGTATCCTTGCCAAGAAAATTCCATGGATGGAATTAGCATGTGTAAACCAACCGTAGCTATTTGTCAGTAGGGATCCTTGTTAAGATGGGCAAGCAATAGCAAGTGGCTTGGGAAGCACCATGAAATACTAATTGGGGAAGGCTGGGCATATCTGAACTGGCTCTTCTGCATGAGCTGGGATATATAATGGGATATAAGATCTTCCCTGTACATTAATAGGTCTCACATGGAGCCCATTAAGGGAAGTTTGTTTAGGAGAGGTTTGCTTGCAGGAAGGCTTTCACACCTTTTGCTAAGTGCACACCTCAGGCACTGAATTGTGAGGGTTGTGATGCCTTCTGGCTCTGAGAAGTATATATATACCCTGAGTTGGTGTTTTGCTTTGGGGGCTCATTTATGAGAAGGATCTTGTGATTTCCTGGTCAAGATTCTGAGTAGTCATATGTTCAGAGCTCCCTGACTGCTCAGATGTAAGGGCTTTCTTGATCCAGGGATGTATGTAAAGTATATAGCAATATTGCTTTGATTCAGGCAGTCAGAGCCCTGTCTGCTGGTTTTTATTTCTCTGCTTGTATTTTTTCTGAAGTTCAGGGTGCTGACTTTTCCCCTGAACTAATTAATGCAATTAAAAAAAGATTGTTGACTCCTTGTACAGCTGTCTTTCCTAGTAAAGCAGATCTAAGAACTTGTGCTAGCAGCCATCCTGGGTATGCCATTGTGGTTGCTGCTACGGCATGGTATGACCCACAGGGTCAGGAAGACTGGGACAAGACTGAAGACTGAACAATAAACCTCTCTGAGCCTCAACTCCCTGAAAATGCAGATAATACTATGTGACCTCATAACTGTTGTGGGGATCAAATTTGATAAAGTTTAAGTGAGGACTTTAAAATCAAAGAGCTATTATTATTATTATTTATAATTGTTATTATTATTATTCTACCCTTTTCAATAGTATAGACTGCCTGAGAAGGAGAGATGAGATGTCCCTCTTGTAAGACAAAGAGGCTTCCTGGGATTCTTACCTAACCAAGTGAGTTTATGTTAATCTGTGGCCACCCAGGGATTGGCAGCAAGCAGCCAGCCATGCTTTAAATAAAACCATTTCAGGAACAAGAGATAGCTTTCCCCCACTCCAGCCCATCCCCCCTCCTCTTCTGTTTTGCTAACCTCAAAACAACTACTACATTAATATTTTTTAAAATCCTAAATCTACTTGGGCAGTTCTATGGCTCTAACCCTTTCCATTTGTTAATAAGGTAAAAGGATGCCTAGTGTTTTGGTGTAGAGATGCTTATTTTCCAATGAGACAAATAAGAGTTAATTTTCCAGGAGGAAATCTGCTTCTAAGCCTTGATTATTCAGCAACCCTGTTGAAATTAGCTGTTCATTTATCCACAAGCAGCTGCACACAGGGTTGTATTTTCTCTCACAGTCTCACACTGAGTTGGTCTGGACTAAAGTACTCACACAATATTTATTTGTATTGACTTTTCCCTAATGTCCCTTGACTTTTTTTTTTAAGCAACAGCACCAGAAGATGAAACCACAAGAATTCCCCCATAATGATGGCCTTGCAATCTGATATGGATTGTAAAATATACCAAAATTCAAATGTGAGCTAGATTCTTTCTGGTTCTATTCCACTCCCTTCTCCTCCATGGGACATGAAGGTCTATTCTGGCATATTCTGTCACAGCTGCATAGCAGGGCTCGTTCCTTATTTCTCTCTGTTCTTATTTACTCCCTGCAGGGTCAGCAGAACAGACACATTCATGAATGCCAGGCTTTGGCTAGAGTAATTATGAAGGCCCCATCATAGAGCCAAGGACTCTTAGGTGGTGTGTGTCAGACTGGATGGAAACAAGGCACTCTGTAGACTGGGAAAGGAGAAGTGGTTTAGCTTATTAGAGGGAAGCAAGAGCAGAGGGCATATTTCCAGACAGGAAAACAGGTAGGGCTAAAAGATTCAGGCCTGTGTGGGAGCATCGTGCTGGTTGGCAGATCTGTTGTTATTCATTTCAGTGGGCCACCAGAAGACCCCAATAATGCTTCCTATTATTTAATTTTTACCGATACAGACAGGACCATAGGATCATAAACTTGACTAATTTCTCATGTGTTTTTGTTTACAGGACTGTTTTGTTCAGTTCCATTCAATCCCACAAATGTTTAAATATCCACTATGTACAAGACACTATATGAAGGTGATAGAAAGAGATATATAAGCACAGACTTGACTCTCAAGGAGTTTACAAGTTGATGGCAGGAAGAATGTTCATACTAATAACTTTGACAGGAAAAGCGAGAAATATAAAAGAGAGATTCTGGAAAAGCTCTATGAGAAATCAGAGCTGCTGAGGTCCCTTCCTACTCTCCAAATTCTGTAATTTGTAGTCTGAGTAACTAATCACTTTCACCTGGAGGGAAAGAGGGTAATGTAACTGATTTGGTCTTGGAGGACTAGAAGAAAATTAAGTGATAAAGATGGGGAGGTGAGGAGTTGATTACAGGAATGGCAGCAAAGACAGAGGCATAGGAAAGAACAAAGGGATTAAGAAGAGACTAGCTGGCCTAGACTCTAGAGGCTCTGAAGGAGAAGCAATGAGAAAAGGTTTGTTGGGTGAGTTGGATTCAGGACTTCAACTTGATTTGTTAGGCAGCTGGGGAATCACTGAAGGCGTTTTAGTAGAGGACTGACACCATAGTGGTGCATTAGAAACATTGACTGAGTGGCAATGTAGGGGATTGATTGAAGAGGGAAGGCAGTGGGGAAGCTTTAACAACTGTCTAAGCAAGAAAAGATGAGGAACTTGGGAGATTGCAGTGCAACAGGAGAAGATTAGAGGGGATGGATGCAGAAAATATTACAGAGATAGAATCCATAGAATGTGTTAAGTGCATTATAGAGTCAGAGAAAGGGAAGAGGCAAAGAAGGTTCCATAGTTATAAGCCTGGGAGACTAAGAAGATAGATGAACTAGGGACAGAAAGAGACATAAAAAGGTGGGGCAGGTATAGATATTCAGATGTAGACATGTTAACTTTGAGGAGCCATCAAGTGGGTAGATGGAGATATAAAGTAAATATCTGCAAAGAGATGTTCCCATATATGAAACTCTCTCTCGTGCCTAGAAAATTCTCTCTCCTCATCTCTGCTAGTTGGAACCCCTGGCTCCCTTTAAGGCTCAGTTCAGATCCCAATTCCTACAGGAGGCTTTTCCTGAGCCCCCGGCTCTTAGTGCTCCCTCCTCTCCCCAAATGACTTTATGGTGACTTTATATACAAGTTGTGATCTCTCAGTAGAATGTCAGTTCATTGAAGACAAGGACTTTTGTTTTCAAATTTGTATCCCCAGTATATATCACAGTGCTTTGCAAGTAGTAAGCATCTAAAAATGTTTATTGAATTAAATAAATTGAACTAGACTAAATTGGAGCTCTGGGAAAAGGTTGAAAGTATAAATATAGATTGGGAATAATTTGTATAGAGGGGATTATTGAAGCCTTGGGAGTAGATGAGATTACTAAGGGAGAGAAGACAGAAAAAGGAGTGGGCTGGAATATGACATATAGGAATACTCATTTTTAAGGGGTGGAAAAATGAGGAACTGCCAGTATTTGTTGAATTGTATTGAATGGAACAAAAGAGACAGTTGTTTGTTGAGTCATTTTCAGTTGTATCTAACTCTTCATGACCCAGTTTGGGGTTTTCCTTGGCAAAGATACTGGAGTGGTTTGCCATTTTCTTGAAGGCTTTTGAAGCAGGAATTTTGACTTTGTTGTCTTCTTCTGATTCTATGTTTTGGTCGTCTTTGTCACTGAAAAAATGATTCTATAGTCTGATTTCTCTTCCTGTGTTTGCTTATCTTGCCAACCAATTACTTAAGGTTTGAGCTCTTTGTCACAGTAGAACGCTGCTTCCAGAGTGGACAGTGCTGTGTCCCAAATCTCTGGGGTTTTGCGCAGCTGTTGTCTTCTTCTAGACACCTGCCTCAGTACTGTGAGGACTGCCTCTCCACAGTCTCAACAAGCAGTGCCATGCCAGTGCTCCTCAAGTTTTCCATTTCCTTCTCCAACTCTTTTTACAGATGAGAAAACTGAGGCAGACAGAGTTACGTGTCTGAGACTGGCTTTGAACCCAGAAAAATGAGTCTTCCTGATTCCAGGCCCCTACATTCTATCCACTATACCACCTAGCTGTCCTAACCCATATAAGTAAATCTACATATTTCTATTGCATCTTAGGTTTATACATGAAAGAATATTGATGTTAAAAGGTCTTGCCTTTTAGGGAGAAATTTGAGGTTCCTGAAATCACTTAGTAGATTCCCCACCAATATTCTTTCATCATGGTTGTCAGTCATGCAATATTTCAGCTTCTGAAAAATCAGAATTGAAAATAATTATGAACAATCCAGAGGACAACAGAAATATATATGTTGGATGTGAGTAAGATGTAGCATAATTTAAACAGGGGATTACAAAGGAGAAGCAGAATAAAAGATGTCATCATATAAATGTATGCTCATGGGGAAAAGTTAAGGAATAATCAGTGGACAGCCTATATACACTCTTTGGATATCCTGTCATTGTCAGAAGAAGTTGCTAGGGGGTACCTTGCATATCGGGTGGACCTCTGTATCTAGAAAACTCAAGAGAGAACGTAGACAAGAGTCACACAGGATAGGCAGGCATGGTTGGGGCACAAATCTCATTTTTAGATTTGAAGAAATATCTGCAGAGCTCCATTTGAGGATGACAGAATTCATTATGCATTAATAAAATTATGTGAGGTTCAAGGTTTTTATATTTGGAGAGTTTCCTATGAAGCTAATCAAAAAAGAAAAAAAAGTTGTGATAAAAAGTGAATGGAAAAGCACTTATTAAGCACTTACTATATGCAAAGTGTTCAAGATACACACAGAAAAGTAAAACACTTCGTGCTCTGAAGGAGCTCAGATTTTGATAGGGGAGAAAATGAATAGAGGGGGTTTTAGTTACATGTCAGATTGAAAGGCTGAGTATTCTTTAGGGTACAACAGCAAAGCAGATGGTAATGCACCTTCTTTAATGTCATTTCCACTGATAAAACCATATCCACTTCTGATGTTAAACCATTTGATAGTGCCAAAAACTTTGATGATAAGAACTGTCTTTTCTGGCTCTCCAGTTGCTATGGCTGCTGAGGCAGCAGGAGCTGTAATACCTGGTGAGGCAGTTGCTAAGTCAAGTCTCCACAATGGTTATTTCCCTGGATGATGTCTACAAGGCATGGGTTGGAAGAAGCAGCAGTGATTTGAAGGTGCTACTATTCCTGGAGCTCATAGGCATACCTGCCTATAGATAGCATTTGGTGTCGCTGGTGACAGGGAAGGCAGGCCCCATCTCCACTAGAATTATTCTCTGTTATGATGACTTTTAAGGAGCATGGGTGCCAGGCTTTAAGCTGATGATGACCTCTGGAAGAATATTAACCTATGTCCTCAGTTTGGCAGCATGGTGTAGTAGAAAGAATATTGAAGTCAATACTACCTGGATCTGAATTCTGACTGATATTTGCTACCTGTATGACTATGGGCAAGTTCCTTGATCCTTCTGTGCCTTGTTTTCCTCATCTGTAAAATGAAGTGATACAATTTGATGCAGTATAAAGAAAGACCTCCTCACAATTGTAGAAGTGAAAAAATTGAGTGGGTTATCATAGTAAGTGGTGAGTTACCTGTCATTACAATGCTTCATGGTGAAGTCAGATGACCACTTGCTGAAGATGTTCCAGATGGAATTCATGCTTTGAATAGCCATTGGACTAAATGACATTTAAGGTCCCTTCAAACTCTACCATCCATGACTTAGTTCTATGATTCTATAGCTACTAAAAGACTTGTAAAGCCTTTTCAGTACCATTCCATGTCAGTTGGGAATGGTTCAAAAATTCCAAATCCTTCCCTTCAAGCTCTGCTTATTCTCTTTCTCTCTATTCCCCAACTTTAAATCAACACATTCTGGGAAACTGGTTTGGGAATGTAAGGGAGTTCTCAAGCCCACATATCCTGTTTCCTTTAATTAAGGAAAGTTATATCTAGATATTATATTCTTTCCTAAACTTTAGGTTCTTTAATTCCTAGTCTTAACTACAGTAATTAGATGATTTGCATTAATTTTCCCTATGTCTTGTGGTATTTGCCTTATGTCATATGGCCATGCAACCAAATGTTCCATTTTATGGATATATTAAAAAATACCATAAAAACATTCACACTAACAAAACCCTGGAATGTGAACACTTTACCACTTTATACTTAAAAATCTTAGAATCAATAGTTCTGTAATCAAAGTTAGGCATTTAGAGTATCAGTGACCCAGGATTTTAAAAACTAGAGTACAAACTTTGTCAATAATAATTACAGAAAGCAATTACGAGACTTAAATTTATAGGGCACACACCATAGACCTGATTTTTTTCTCTTCTCACATAACAAAGGTACATAGTTTTTCTTATGGCCATGAAAATTGAAACCAGATCTAAACCACATCGTATAGAAAATACAATTTTTTGAACTCTTGAAGTAATTACAGAATCTCAGATGTCTCCAGAAGGGACCATCTATTCCAACCCATACTTGAGCCAGAATTCCTTCTACAACATATCTGGCAAGTGGTCATTTTAGCCTTAGCTTGGAGACTTCTAGTGAGAGGGAACTCACTAGTTCCTTAGCTTGCCAGCCCATTCTACTTTTGAGTAGTTTTAATTATTATTAAGTTTTTCCTTATGTGAAGTTAAAATCTGTCTATTTTCAACTTCTAGTATCAAATTGTAGGACAAGAAGAACAAGTTCAATATTTCTTCCAACTGCTAAACCTGCAAATATTTTTTGAAGACAGTTATGTTCCACCTAAGTCTTCTCTTTATTAAATTAAACAGTCCTCTTTTCTTTAACCAGTGAGGCTGGTGACCTTACACAGACCTGTCCCACTTAAATCCAATTCACTTGCAAGTCATGGCATCATTTTCCTGATGTCATTGTCCTCTTTGAGAATGAAGGACAAACAACAAAAAATATTCCTCCTTTCTTTAACCAGTAAGCATGCAGCATGATTTTGATGTCCTTCATCATCGTTGTTTCCATTTACAGCAAATAGGTGTTCCTAAAATAGCATCCAGAAGTGGAAACAATATTCCAGATGTAGTCTGATCGGGTCCCTCATCCTGGGCAGTTAAGATCTTATTAACCCTTTTAGCATTTTGTTTGTAAACATTTGCTTGTTTCTCCAATTAAATTGTAAGTTCCTTGAGGGCAAGGACTGTCTTTTGCCTCTTTTTGTATCCCCAGCACTGAGCACAGTGCCCAGCACATAGTAGGTTCTTAATATCTGCTTGAGTGATTGGCTGCCAATGTTCAGTAACCATTCCAGTAACAACATGCATGAGAGTTTTGCTAGAAATTGAAGTAAAATTTATTGGTCTAAGTTTTCAAGTTTGGTAAAAAGAATAATATTTGTTTCCCATCTTACAGTACCTCACCTATTCTCCAGAATCTTTCAAAGATTACTGACAATGGTTCAGTAATCACTAATGTCAATTCCTTCAGTAATCTGAGATGTAGTTCATATGACCTGCTAACTTGAACTCATCAAGGGCAGTTACTATCTCACTATGTCTCCTTAATTATCTTGGGTTTCAATTGTGCATTAGCATTTTTTCCCCTTTTCTAATCCAAAGATTTTTCTCTTTGGCAGGAAATATAGGCAAAAGTTGAATAGTTGTGCCTTCATTTGTCATTGTCTCAAATAGCAGTTCTATTCATTCTATAATATAGCTTTAAAATATAGCTTTGAAATGTCCTTAATCCTTAATATAAATTTGTCTTTATAATTCCATTAATAACTAGATTAATATTTCTAATGAAGATGGTAACTAATCTTCTATTGAAAATGGAAATTGGGAGTCAAGATGGAGGAGTAGAAAGAGGACTTCTGTAGGGCTCCAGCTTCCACTGCCTCCAATTCATGTAAAAGGTGACTATGAACAAACTTTGGAGCTACAAAACCCACAAAATGACAGAGAGAAGCTAACCTCCTGCTGAGGACAGCCTGGCAGGCCGGCAGGAAGTGGCCAGTGCAGCACTCTAGGAGCCTACCCCAGCCCCACATGAGCAAGAGGTTTTAGCCTCAGGGCAGCCTGACCAGCCGCTGGCTGGAGGGACTTCAGATCACCAGCAGCTGTGGTGGTTTCCAGAATTATCAACATATAGATGCTAAAGACAAAGTAAGAGGTCAGTGCAGTGTGTACTTTGGGATCCAGTAGTTCAGGAGTACAGTCTGGCCTTTATCCCCTGGAGGGAGAAGCCACTGAGGTGCCACAGCCATGCAGCCACCGCCACGTGGCAGCTTCAACTCCTGGCCTGCTGATTGTAGGGGGACCAAGTGACCAGTCTGAGGAGTAATCGCTCTTGCTTTAACCTGCTTGGATCTGGATCTAGGGTGCAGGTCCTGGGGTGTGCGACCAGCTTGCCAGAGCATGTGGAGGCTTCAGAGAGGGCACCCAACTAACAGCTTCAGCAGGTGAGAAAACCCCAATGATTGGGACGAAGCTCTCCTATCTGGTAGCAGAGTCCTACTGTGGCAAAAAGCTCAAAAATCAAGTAATTGAATGGCAACATGAGCAGACAAAGGAAGCAGAGCAATCCCACTTTACACTCCTATTTTGGGGACAAAAAGGATCAAAGCTCAGAACAGGAAGAAGACAGAAAAGTCAGAACTCCTGCACCAAAAACTTCCAAGAAAAATATGAGTTGGTTACAGGCCATAGAGGACCTTAAGAAGGATTTTGAAAACCAAATAAGAGAAGTGGAGGAAAAATCGGGAAGAGAAATAATAAAGATGCAAGAAAATTGTGAAATGAGACTCAACAACCTGACTGAAGAAAATAACACCTTAAAAAATAGTCAAATGACAAAAGAGGCTCAAAAAGCCAATGAGGAGAAGAATGCCTTAAAAAGCCGAATTTGCCAGGTGGAAAAAGAATCTCAAAAGCTCACTGAAGAGAATCATTTCTTCAGAATTAGACTTTATGAGAAATCAAGATACTATTAAACAGATCCAAACAAATGAAAAAATAGAAGGCAATGTAAAATATCTCATTGAGAAAACCACTGACTTGGAAAATAGATCCAGGAGAGATAATTTAAAAATTATTGGACTACCTGAAAGCCATGATAAAAAAAAGAACCTAGAAATCATCCTTCAAGAAATTCTCAAGGAAAATTGCCCTGATATTTTAGAACCAGAGGGCAAAATAGAGGTTGAAAGAATCCACCAATCACCTCCTGAAAAAGATCCCAATAAGAAAATTTCTAGGAATATTATAGCCAGGTTCTGGAATTCCCAGATCAAGGAGAATATATTACAAGAAGCCAGGAAGAAACAATTTGAATATTGTGGAAACACAATCAGGATAACACTGAAGGACTAAAGGGCTTGGAATATGATATTCTGGAGGTCAAAGGAGCTGGGATTAAAACCAAGAATCATCTACCCGGCAAAACTGAGTATCATGTTTCAGGGGAAAATATGGTAATTCAGTGGAATAGAGGACTTTCAAGCATTCTTGATAAAAAAACAGAGTTGAATAGAAAATTTGACATTCAGATACAAGAAGCAAGAGAAGCATGAGGTGAACAGGGAAAAGAAATCATAAGAAACTTATCAAAGCTGAACATTTACATTCCTACATAGAAAAACAACAATTGTAAATTATGAAGCTTTTCTCAGTATGAAACTAGCTGAAGGGAACACAAATGTATATGTGTATATATATATATGTGTGTATATATATATATATATGAGGGTATATGGGCATATGAATACATATGTGAGTGTGTGTATATATGTGTACAGGTATACATAGATAGAAGGCACAAGACTAATTTAATAGGAAGGGATGATACTTAAAAGTGAAATTAAGAGGTGAGAGAGGAATATAATGAGAGGAGATGGGGAGAGACAGAATGAAGTAAACTATCTCATATAGAAGAGGCAAGGGAAAATGGTTACAATGGAGTGGCAGAACAGGAAGGCAAAAGGGACATTCTCATTGAATTTGGATTAGGGAGGGAATGATATACACACTGAATAGGGTATCTCACTCTACAGGAGAGTAGGGGGGAAGGGGATGAGAGGGAGGATAATGGAAAGGAGGGCAGGCTGGGGGGGAGGGAAGCTGGAAGCACCCACTTTTGAAAAGGGATGGGATCAAAGTAGAGAATAGAACAAATGGGAGGTGGGATAGGAGGGAGGGAAATATAGTCAGTCTTTTACAACATATCCCCTAAGGAAATATTTTGCATAGCTACACATGTACAACCTATGTTGAATTGCTTATCTTCCCAGTAAGGGTGGGTGCCAAGGGAGGAAAGGAATGAATCTGGAATTCAGTGTTTTTAAATCAGATGTCTAAAAACCACTCACACACACTCACCCACACACATATATGTATACATATATATATATATAAATACTATTATTAATATTATTTTACATGTAACTGGGAAATAAGATACATAAGTACTGGGGGAAAGAGATCCACTGTGCCCTACTGGAAAGTCAAAAGGGGTATGGGAGAAGATATGGGAGAGAGCAGATTGGAGGAGGGGATATCCAGTGGGATCGCTATTTTGGCGTGGTGGTTAGGGGGAAAACAGGGAGAAAATTTGTAATTCAAAATATTGTGGAAATGAATGATGTAAACTAGAAGTTAATAAAGCATTAAAAAAAGACCAAAAAAGAGAAAAATGGAAATTATCAGATGCAACTAAAATTATGTGCAATTGAAGTTCTTCTTTTTCTGTAAATCAATGTTTAGTATCTCCAAGTGTGGACTTTTGTTTGATTTCATACAACCTTTGGAGGTGATAACTGCTTTTGTCAATGTTGTAGCAGCTCAGATGAAGAGTTTCCCTCTTGGTGAAATATTTTTGTCATTCGATTGAGAGCCTCTATCTATTTAAGGAATGGAATAGTTAAGCTGCTGTGGACTGAGGTTACTCGGGCAATCAGTGCTTCAAAGAGAATAGGTAATTGGTCATAGCATGCTGAAGTTCACAGCCTAGGTGACAGTAGTATATGGCTGCTAATATTTAAATATCTAAATATCTATATATTAATATCTAAAGCAATTAAGGCTTTCTCACAGTTTTTCATATCTTTATTTCCCTCTTACTCATCAACTCACTTAGCCTTGAAATTCCTCCCTTCCCTCAGTAATTTGATAGCTTCATAGCCTTGAGCAAATCATTTATCAATCTGAACCTCAGTTTCCTCACATGTAAAATGGGCACGATAACAGCATATGTGTCATAGAGTGGTGAGGAACAAATGATATTGTGTATGTAACATGTTTTGCAAACCTTAATTTGTTATATACATGCCAGCTATTTAATCAGTTCATTAACAAGCATTTAAGTACTTGCTCTGTGCCAAGCACTAGTCTAGGCACTGGAGACACAGAAAGAGTCCACTCTCAAGGAGCTTTGTCCTATGTCTATCTCTTTCTGCACTTTTCCCTCTGCATCTTTATTGCCTTTTCCTCTTCCTTCTTGCCTCTCTTTTTCTTTTTTTCTCCTTTGCCCCACACATTCCTTCTTACTCTTTCTTATACTACATTAATTGGAGATAATATGTAATAATTGAAGTGTATTTTAATTTAAAAAGCAGGTGAATTGAATGCTTTATGTCTTCCCAGGGCCCAAGGAGGTAGGTAGGAGGGAGAAGCTAAATTAATTTAATTTAGTTTTTTTTTCTGTGGTTGCGTGGCTAGAAAGGGGTGTTTGTGTGTGTGTGTGTGTGTGTGTGTGTGTGTGTGTGTGTGTGTGTGGTGGGGGGCGGGGGGAGGAAACTCCATCTCTGCTATAAATCTGAAGCCTTGTCTAGCACCATTTTCTTTCTTTGATTATAACCACTTAGATGACAGGTAAAGCCCCAGCCTGTATAATGACTAATAGGATTACATTCAGATGAACATTTAAAAAGGACTTTTGATGATGAGAGAGACAGATTTTTCTATGACTTGGAGATGAATCATGGAATATTAGAGCAGGAAGGGAAATTACACGTTTTTATCAGAATCACAGAGTCACAAGATCTCTGACAAGACTTCAGAGTTGTCTAGTCCAAGCCCCATCTGAAGAAGAATCACCTATTGGTATTTTGAGCCCAAGTATAGGAGTCTACATTTATCATCTTTATTAAATTTGAACTTATTAGATTTGGCGTGTTATTCAGTTCAATTTAATTCAAGAAATAACCGCTTGCTATGAGCAAGGTATTGTGGAAATTCCTCTCGGATGAAAAAGACAAAATGAAAAACTGTATTTATCCTCAAAAAGTGTGTAGTTTACTGGGAGATACAGCATATAGACATAAGTAAATGTGAGATAATTTGAAGAAAGAGCTCACAACTAGATGAATCAGGAAAAGTTCTTTGCTTTAAATTTAATATATTCAATTACCAAGCATTTATTTTTCTCCCTTCCACATCCTTCTTTCTGAACTTCTCCTCCCCAACAGAAGAAGAAAAGAAAACCCTTGTAACAAATATGCATAATCAAGCAAATCAAATTCCCATATTGGCCATTCCACAAAATTTGTCTCTCATTCTGCATATTTAGTCCATCATGTCTCTGTCAGGTGCCGGGTAGTATTCTTCACCATTCGTCTTGTGGAATCATGATTGAAAATTGGGTCGATTGGAGTTCTTAAGTCTTTCAAAATTGTTTATGTTTACAATGTTATTGTTGTACTATAAATTGTTCTCCTGGTTCTGCTCACTTTCCTGTGCATCAATTCATACAAGTCTTTCCAAGTTTCCCTGAAACATCTTCATTATTTTTTATGTCACAATTGTATTTCATTAGGTTCATATACCATCATTTGCTCTATTATTCCCCAGTTCATAATTACCCTCTTAGTTTCCAGTTCTTTGCGAGATGCTATACATATTTCTGTATATATATACATACATGCATGCATACCTATATACATACACATATGTAAACACACACACACACACACACACACACATATATATATATATAATCTTTTCCTCTTCCTTTGATCTGCTGAGATTATAGAGCAAGTAGTGGTAACAATATTAATAATAATAAAAGCTGACATTAATATGGTGCTTTAAGGTTTGCAAAACACTTTAGATATGTCATCTCATTTCAGCTTCACAACAACCCTATTATTGTCCCCATTTTACAGATGAGGGAACTGGAGACATGTTGAGTGAGTTGCCCAGGATCATGCAACTAAGTGTCTGAGGCAGAATTTGAATTCAGGTCTTTCTCACTCCAAGTCCAGCATTCTATTCACTGTACCACCTCTGTCTCATTAGGGTAAGGGGGTATGTACAATCTGGTAACTTTGGGGGCATAGTTCCAAGTTTCTAGGAAAAGCTCTTTGTAGAAGGTGGTACCTGAGCTCATCTTTGAATGAAACTGGAGATTATAACCAGTGGAGATAAGGAATGATATGCATTCTAGGGCTGAGGAATAGTTTTGCCAAAGTCACTGACAAAGAAAATTAAATATTGAGTTCCCAGAATAGCGAGGTCAGTTTGGTTAGAAGATAGAGCCTGTGAATAAGAGTAATATGAAGTCTGAAAAAGGTAGATAGGAGCCAAATTGTGAAAGGCTTTAACCATCAAGATAAGGGATTAGATTTTATCCTAGTAGTAATAGGGAACCATTGAAGATTTTTGAACAATGTAGTGACAGTCAATCTATGATTTAGGGAAAATATTTTGGTGACTATGGGGAGGATGGATTAGGGAAACAGAGACTCAGGTGTACCAGTTAGGAGACTAATGTATTAATGACTATCACTTACATAACATTTCAAGATTTACAAGATGCTTTACATGTTATCTCATGTGATTCTCTCTTCCTGTGAGGAAGGTGCTATTAATTCTTTTCAATTCAGATGAGGAAACTAAGGCTGAGGGTTACAATTTGTCCAGAGTCACGCAACTAGTAAGTGTATGAGGTAGGATTTGAAACCAAGTGTTCCTGAATCTAAGACAGTAGCTCTAGTTATTGAAAGCCCTGTAAGTGGCCTTGGCGGTGAAGAGAAGGGATTGGATTTAAGGGACGTGGCATAAGTAGAATCGACAAGACTTGGCTCCATGTCTCTTAATTAGATATATTGTTGTTGTTTGTCCTTCATTCTCAAAGAGGATCATAACGTAGGAGAGATGATGCCGTGACATGCAAGTGAACTGGATTTAAGTGAGGGAGGGCTGTGCAAAGTCACCAGCCTCACTTTCTCCTCCAGAGCCATGCAGATCTTACTGACTGGAAGACTAGTGGTTCCCTCAAAAGAAATAAAACAGTCTAGAGGAGAGGCAGGTATAGGAGAATAAGAAAATAAGTTCCATTTTGTACATATTGTAATACCCTTTGATCTAAACTAAGTGTCTAAAGTGATTCAAGTCAATAATTAAGCAGGAAATAATACCCAGATAAACTTTTTGGAGGGGCAATTGGGGTTAAGTGACTTGCCCAAAGTCACATGGCTAGTAAGTGTTAAGTATCTGAGGCCGAATTTTGAACGCAGGTCCTTCTGACTCCAGGGCCAGTGCTCTATTCACTGAGCCACCTAGTCGCCCCTCAGATAAACTTTTTTTGCTGCTCATATGCCCTCAGTGATGGGAGCTGTCTCTCTGAGAGGGCTTCAGGACTCTGAAGTTCAGAGAGTTGACCGCAGACTGGGTGAACTAGAGCCAGCTGGTATAAAACTTTCAGTGTGCATATTTATACTTTGGAAATTGGGAAAGGTGACAAACCAGGATTTGGTTTTTGTTTTGTTGATTGTCTAGACTTAAGAAAGTGATGGAGAAAATGTTAACAATTCAGATTAAACTTAAAAGTATGTCATGCATTTTAGAGAGCTAGTTATTAAACATTTACAAGAATGCTCCTGGCTGCAGACAATTTTTCCTCTACCTATCTTTGTGAGTCTGTTGAGATATTTTTGGATATTTTTGGTTCTGTCACACATATTTGTTATCCCTCCCAGCTTCCTGTTATTTTGACAAGCATGTCATCTGTATCTTTACAAAAGTAATTGATGAAAATGTTCAATACCACAGGGCTGAGCACAGATCCCTGGGACACTCCCCTAAAGACCTCCTTCCAGGTTGACACAACTCATGAACTATGGATTCCTTGGATTTAGTATTTCAACTTGTCCAGAATCTGGCAAACTATACTTTTATCTATCCCACATCTCTTCATTTTGTCCACAAGGATAGCATGAGAGGTGTCATCACATACTTGGCTGAAATCTAATCATAACATGCTTATACCTTGATCTATCTCAACTCTAATCTCATAAGCTGTATCCAAAATGAAGTTACTTCATGTACTTGAAAGCAATACATTGACCCATTAAGGATATTCACTTGTTCAGATTTTTTAATTCAACGAGCATTTATTGAATGGCAAGACTGTATGACTATTCTTGATGGAGCCAGGCTGGAGTTCATGATCACCTCCTCCTTTTTAAATGTTGGTAAATTGTTCCTTTAGTAACGCTTTTTAGAATTTTGCTCAAAGCTGAAGACAACCTCATATTCCATTTTTTAAAAATAGAAAAATTTTATACCTTTTCAATTCTACAGCATGTCTTATGTTTTGTAATATTTCATAATATTTCAAAAACTTTGTAATATTTCACAGTATTTCAGCAACTGATGACAATGATTTAGCAATCATAGTCACTAGGTGGTTTTCTTTTTTTTTTTAGCAGCTTGGCATGTAGTTTGAAGTTAGATAGATTCTACCCTGTCTCCTTCCACATCTTGGGTTTCATCTCCTAACGGGTGTTCAAACCTATTGACCCCCAATATCCTTAAATTCCATAGGCTTTCATGCTTTTAAATAGGTATGCCCTGCCAGTTAATCATCTAAACGAAAACATGACTTTAGGCAAACAAACGAACAAAAACAACCCTAAACCACACACACCTCATGGAAGAAGTTAGTGCCTTACAAAAAAATTATAAAAATAGAAGATATGCTGAGGGAGGGGTGGTGGAATGGATGGACTGGGATAGGGTGTGGGAATAGAGAGGGGCTAAGAAGTTGTGGTAGGATATAGAAGGCTAGAAGGAGAGGAAGTGGGTAAAACTTCAGGATCATAGAATTTAGAGGTGAAAACTGTAAACATCATGATACATCAAATAAATATTAGATGCAACCTACTAATTTTATGGGTAAGAAAACTGAGGCCCAGAGAAGACAAGTGACTTTCCCAAGGTCACACTGCTACAGAATCCAAATCCAGGTCCTCTGAATCTTAATCAAGCACTTTTTTTGTTACCTGTGGTGTAGACTGAGGGGTGGTACTCACAATACTTACAATACTCCCACCTCCAGCTGCAGGAGTTGTAGCTTGGGGAGGTTGGAACATTCTATAGGTTTTGCTTGTGTGTCCACTGCCTATTCAGGCTTCCCCAGCTGGGGGTTTTCTATTCAACAAAGCCACTAAATATTAACCCTAGGCCTGGTATCATTTCTTTTCTTACTTATATACAGTAATACTCCATTTATTCCAGGGTCAGACTCCTAGCAACTTCAGTTACCTAAAAAACACAGCAGGGAACTGGGAAAAAGTCCAACGTTCTATAGCTCGTGTACTTGACTCCACAGGGGAAGAGTTCAGAGCTTACTGAATTAAAGGTATATAAATGAAGGTCACTGATTTAATAAATTCATTTATCTGATTTGCCCTTTAGAGTTACCTAGGTGACTAGAATAGCAGATCAGAAACAGCAGGTTGATGGGGTGGGATTGGTTGGTGAGACTTCTTGAAATTGAAGCACTGAAAAATAACAAGTGACAGCAAGGGAGGAAATAGAAGCACCATCAGCTGTCTGGGACCATTTAGTTTAGGGTTAAATGGTTCTAAATCAATCTATCAACACATGTTTGTTGAACTCCTAATATGTACCAGAAATTGTGCTAAGCACTGGGAATACAAAAACAAAATTGAAACAATTTTGAAAATTGAAACAATCCCTGCCCTACAGGAGCTTATATTCAATATCAGGAAACACACACACACACACACACACACACACACACACACACACACCTGTTTTATTGTCTTTGTAGACGCCAACGTTTTTTACAAATTGAAGATTTGTGGCATTTTTTCAACATGTGCACACATCCTGTCTCTGTGTCACATTTTGGTAATTTTCACAATATTTCAAACTTTTTCATCATTATTATATCTATTATGGTGATCTGTGATCAGATATCTTTGATGTTACTGTTGCAATTGTTTCGGGCTGCCAAGAATAGAGCCTATATAAGACAATGAGCTTAATTGATAAATGTTGTGACTGCTCTGTTCCCCTGCCCCCCTTTCCCTCTCAACCCCCTTTGGGCCTCCCTATTCTCTGAGACACAAAAAATATTGAAATTAGGCCAGTTAGTAACTTTACAATGGCCTCTAAGTGTGCAAGTGAAAGGAAAAGTTAATTGGTGTAGGAAACTTCTTTGTCTCATTCTAAAAAATTGCCACAACCACCCCCCACCCTTCAGCAACCACCACCCTGATCAGTCAACTGCCAAGAACAGTAAGGCAAAACCGTCCACCTGCAAAAAGATTTAAGACTTGCTGAAGTTTCAGATGATAGCTAGCAATTTCTATTATTATTTCTTTTAGCAATAAATTATTTTTAAATTAAAGTATGTGCATTGGTTTTTTAGACACGATACTATTGCACACTTAATAGGCTACAGTATACTGTAAGCATAACTTTTATAGCCACTTGGAAACTAAAAAATTGCATGACTTGCTTTATTGCAATACTCCCTTTATTGAAGTGGTCTAGAACCAAACTCACAATATCTCCGAGGTATCACACACACACACACACACACATACAATTGTGTTTGTCTATATATACATGTATGCATATGTGTATCTATATAT